>NC_082347.1:40220573-40544740 GCF_027477595.1 Haemorhous mexicanus
CCCCAAAATCCACGTGAGCCTTTCCATTGATTTCAGGGAGCTTGGACCAAGGCCAGGGGCAACAGGACAAAGGCAGCAGCCTTAAAAATGCTGCACAAAAATATCTTGCCCTTTGTTCCAACAACCACTGCTGAGACTTTAAAGCCACATCCTGGTCCCTGCCTGGGTGCTGAGGCTGTCCTGGGTTTGATAATGGTCATAATTTGGATTTTCCACTGTGAAATACACCCAGGCAATTTATGTTAATAACTCATAGTAAAAATCATCACGTGGAAACATCCTGCAGTCACTGAAAGAAAGCTCTGCTCCTTTCCAAGTAATACACTTGATAATGTTTCACTTGCAAAAAAACCCCAAACCTAATAACTTTTTAAATATCAATCTGAGGGAACTTTCAGCTGAGGGCTCTCTGGGAGAACACTCAGACTCCAAAAATAGGGGGCTTGGGTTAGAAAAATTATTACCAGAGTTGAACATTATAAAACTGACATAGTTTCCAGAAAAGGTTGTAAACAAATTTATTAGGACCTTTTCTTCCGAGAAATACATTAAAAACAATCAAAGTAAAAAAAAAAAAAAAAATTAGTTGGCCACTGAGAAATGTGTCTAGACAAAGCTTCCATTATATGATTTAACAATCCCTGGCAAATGCTGCTTAAAGATAAAATTGGATTCCTGTCCAGAATATGAATACTTTTATTGCAGAAATATGTGTATTTGAGAGATAAAAGTACATATTCATAGACAGATAGATGATGAACATTGAAAATGGCCTGGAACACAGTTTGTTTTATCAGTGTTTCTCCCTCTGTCAAACAAGTAAATCAGTGTTTTTCAGGTGGAGGCTTCTGATGAGGAGGAAGATTTTTCTCATTTTCAGACAAGGGATTCTGTATTTCCATTTCAACCACTGTCAACACACATTGGTGAGTAGTTCCTGTGGCTGACACAAACAACTTTTGATTACAGAATCAGGAAGAGCACTCACAACTTTCCATTTCCAAACAACTCCACATAAATAGTTTGCAAGTTGAAGTTTGGGCAGAGCCAGAGCAAGCTCAGGAATACAGATATCAGCTTTATTGTGTTTGACTCATCTCAGTGCAGGAGCCTGCTGGAAATAAAAATGTGACATTCTTCCAACATGACAGGAGAGAATTTTGAGATGTTTTCCTAAGCCAGACAAGAGGAAGGCACTGAGCATTAGATCAGCTCCTGTCTTCCTTCCAAGGAGGAACGAGGCACAGCCAACTCCAAGCAGCTCCGTGCTCCACGAGCAGAGCTGAGCCTCGTGCAGAGCACAGCAAATACCTGTCTGCACTTTCCAGGAATCCTGGATCTCAAAGCTCATCCAGTTCCATCTGCTACCACGGGCAGGGACACCTTCTGTTGGAGCCCTGGCTGCTGAGAATGCCAGACTTTCTGTGCTGGCAGGCACTGACCCCCAGGAGAGCACTGCATTGACCTGAGGCTGGGGAGAAGCTTCCAGAATGGAATGATGGAGCTGGGATTGTGGGTGTGGAGTTTGGATAGAAGTGTGTGATGTCACAGGGTGGGAAGCTTAGAGTTTAAGGGTTTAGAATATAGTAATATATATAAAGAAAGATGGAGGTTTTAGGGTAGAGGCTGCTCCTTCTTTTTCACCTTCCTCACCTTCTTCTTGACCTTCTCCTCCACGGGTTTGGGTGGTTTTGTGTAATTGGATAAAAAGTCCCCATTGTGGGCATGGGTGGTAAAAAGTAAAAATAATTTAGGTGCCATTTGTTAATTTGACAAGTTATTCTTCAAAGGCCTTGGAGAGAGAGAGATGGGGCTCCATTTTCAGTGTGTTGGAGTGAAGTGCTGAAGAACTCAGGGTTGGTGAGACTGTGACATGGATAATAACTAATAATCACCCGAGTCCCAACAAGAAATACCCTCCAGCACATTTAATCCCAACCTTGGCAGGAAAAAAGAAGCAAAGAATTCACTGTCCCAGGCTGCTCCAAGCCCCAGTGTCCAGCCTGGCCTTGGGCACTGCCAGGGATCCAGGGGCAGCCCCAGCTGCTCTGGGCACCCTGTGCCAGGGCCTCCCCACCCTGCCAGAGAAGGATTTACAGAAGATCAAAGAAGTGGCTGAGTTCCTGCTTTGCTCTTTGTCTCTAGGGGAAGATCACACCTCATTTTGCAGAAGCCAGTTTGAGCTGCTTCAGACATTGGTGAACTCCACAGTTAAACAGAATTATTTGGGATTTTCCAAAAGGAGCTGGACCTACCCTGGCAGCCCAGGTGGAAGGTGTGGAGTTGTCACCCCATCATCTCCCCTGAGAGTGGCTGAAGTCTCCATGGAAGGGCAAAGGAGAGCAAAGGTTTTGTCCTAAGGCACAGGGATAGTCTTTCAAAAGTCTCTTTAGGAAACCAATCCTGCTGGTAGGAAAGCCTACCAGAGTTTGCAGTGAGAAATCCATTCAGAAACCCAGTTTTGGAGAGCAGCCAGGGAGACACAATGGTACCACTTGCCCCCAGACCCTGCCAGTGCTGCACAATTCCCTGAGCAGGGTTTGCCCTGGATCAATCCCTGGCCAAAAGCCATGTCAGCTTCCAGCACTACACACAGCCTCCTGGGCACCCTCCCATCCCTTCCTAACTTGGTCTTCCAAGGGCTCAGAGGGATAAAATTTGGGTAGAGAGTTGATGGGATGTTTTTTCATTCCATTCAGAAATGTGCATTTCATACATGGAGGCCATTTCTGTGACTCCTGCCCAGTTCTTTCTTCCCACAATCTCATTTTCCTCGTTGCTTCAAACACTCCATATTCCAGTAACCAGTTTTTCAACCCTTCTAACAGGTGCTAGTGCATCATCTTCCCTCTCTCTGTCATTTCTCATTGTCATCTCATATCGTTCATCAAAGCACGAGAGGGAACACTGTCTGCAGGCCCAGGAAATCATCCAGTCTGACCCTGCCCCAGCTAACGTGTCACTTTTGGCCTCAGGAAAATCCCATCATCAGCAGGTGACAGAAGTGGCCTGGCATTTCTCAATTTCTGAATGCCTGTCACACTTTAAAAAGCTGGCCTTAGCTCAGCTGCCTCCCCCTTGCAAATGGAGATGCTGAAACCTCCCTGGATCACAAGAGAGAGTTAATATTTGTTCAGTGCTTTCAAAATGTTAAGTGCAAGATGAGTGCTGGGCCTTATTACCAGGAATAATGGATGTTTGCAACTCCAGCCTGCACTCTTCTGTGCCATCATTATTTGGCTTCTAATAAGTAACAGCTTTACCAGAATCCAGTCCCAGAAAACATCTTTGGGAAATGCTCTTTATTTGAACACAGATTGAAGATCACAGATCTGTTGGAGTTGATATAGTTAAACTTTACAGCCTCTCTGGGAATGATTCATCCCTGACTTGTTACATCCAGCTTTTTGCTTTGTCAGTTATATTTGAATTTGTCTGAGAGGTTTGTAAATCGAGTTCATAATCTCATTTTGAGCGTAGATATCAAAGATATGAAAAATGCACCAGTAAACACCAACAGAAACCCCCCCCAACCACAGAAACCCCTGTACTGCTGGTTAGTCACAGGTGCTGCAAAGAAGAGCAGGTTGCCACAACAGTGAGCTCTGAGTTGACTTGGATTTTAGATTAATTTGTACAACCTTTTCCCTGAACTGCTTTGGGCTTGACTGTAAAATCTGCAAAGATAGTCCTGACTCTGTTGCTATTTACAAGAATTAAAGCCCAGTTTGTGCAAGGAACTGCTAAAAAATTAACTTTTGTTTGCTTTTGGAATTAACAACACTCATGGTAGTGAGGGTATCTTCCTCCTGTTACTAAGCACTTTAGCTTTAGGGAATAAAAAAGTTTCTTTAGATTTGGTGAAATTTCTGGCTGCAGAGAGTTGGAGAAACCTGCAGTTGCCAAGAGGATTTCAGCTGCCTCAGTGCTGCAGGAGTGATCACCCCTGGAAGGGTGAGGGGTAAAAAAACCCTGTAGGGAAAGAGCTCATGAGCCAATGCCCAAGACATCACATAAAATGTCCTGATGGTGATGCCTGAGATGGTTTTGACAAAGATTTGCTCTTTATGTAAATGGTGTTTATTCAGAGCACACAGTGATAGCACTGACCCACCATAAATCTCCCTGAAGAATGCAAAACCTCACACTCTGGCATGGGCAGAAATCAGATTTCCCCCTTTTGCAGACATGAAGCTGCTTCCATTTATTGTGGCTTTGTAAAGCACTTTTTATTACAGAGCACAGGATGAAATAGCAGGGTATAAACAAAGCTGAATCTAGAATAATCCCATCCTCCCAAAACCACTTTGGGAGCCCCTGTGCATTTGTAAAGAGCACCTGGGAGATGGTCACACATTTGCATCTAAACATCCAACCCCTCTGAAGATTCCTTGTTTTCTATCACTTCCAGCAGCACACAGTGAAGGAACATCATTTAGGAAATAATCCCTTTCATTATGTACAGCCAAGCTCCAGTTTTTAGGCTAAAACATAAACAGTTTAATAAAATAATATTACTTAATAAATTATTATCTTCAGCTCCTCTCTGGACTTCTCTCTGAAAGAAATAATTAATCACCCTCTAAATCCCTAATAGCCCCATAATCTCTGAATATAAAAATTCAAATGCTGGGAGGCAGGAACTGCTGATGGAGGCAGCAGGATGGAAGGAGAGCTGCTCTCTTTAACCCTTCCCAAAGACCCTAAAGCAGTGCAATGACTGCAGTGTACATCCCAGGAGCTAAAGAAATTCAAATGTTGCCTTTGAACCCTTCTGCTGGCAAATGCAGCCCTGCATGCAGCACGTTGGGCATCCCAAATGTCATCCTGCTGGAAGGAAAGCTGAAGACACACCCAGAGATAAGCAAAATGCTTCTATGAAAGTAAGAGGAACAGGAAAGATTACTGAGCAAAAACCACAGAACTTCCCTCCAGCTTTGTCAAACTTTGTCCAGGTTTGTGAATGCCACACCTTGGCTGACAGAAGGCAGCAGGGATGTCAAAGGAAATGCAGTTTTGGCTTCTTAATTCTCCCTGAAATTCACTTTCACCTGCAAGAGACCCCCAAGCTAATCAGACATTTAACAGCTCTCTGCAAAGCCAAGGCTGAAGTCATTTTTGTAACACAAACTCATAAATTTAATTTTATTTCTGTTCTGATTCATTGCAACACATTGTAAACCAGAGCATTTCCTGAAAGCCTCTTCCCACCAGGTGTAAAAACCTCTTATTTTGAGTACCCCCAAACATGGAACATGCAGCCAGTCACAGACACAGAGGTCACTGACCTCTGATGGAAATGACAGCAAAAATAGATCATCAGCAGCTGCAGTGGAAGCCATAACATTTCCAGCAGAATATCTTTAGTGCAAACAGAAAAGCCAAAAAGTGATGACATTATTTTTTTTATAAGTCCACCCATCTCCTCCTGGGAGGAATATTTCCAAGAAGAATTTGCACTCTGGGTGTACAACAACTACTTATGTGTGTTGTCTGAAAATGCTGAATTTCCCTACAAGGCCTGTCAATGAAAAGAAACGACTGCAAAAACCTGTGATATTTAACTGAGATGGAACAAACATTCCCCCGGTGTAGTCATCTGCAATAACCATGAAACAAATCTTGATCATCTCTGTACACTGATGGAATATCTCTGGTTTTATTGCAAATCTGTCTCAAGCAGGGCAGCAGCTCTGTTTCCATTCATCCTTTAGAAAAGATGCTGTGACAAGAATTTCAAACACCACTCGTGGCCAAATGCTGCATTTGGATTTCTTGGAACTAAAGAATGAAAAGGAATGTTCCTTTGCTCCAAGAGAAGTGTCTCCAATTCTGTGTGATGCATTAAAAAAAAATCAGATGAGAACCCCGAGAGCTGACATAAGGGTGTGATAAAACTTTCAGGTTTTATGGAAGGAAGCATTTTTCAGTTTCCTCTTAATAAATGAAAAATCCACATGCATAGTGCAAAGAAATATATTATGTCTAAGCATGTAAAATATGTCAGCTTGAACATTTTACAGTTTAATGAAATATGCTTTTTTCAGGACAGTTTATATTACATTTGCTGGAGAAAAAATAAAAATCTTTTATTTTCTCCACATCACAGTCCAAAAATTGCCATTTTTTCCTAGCTGTAAAACCCCAGCATTGGGATATTTATGCATTGTGAATTAGAAGCATTTTTTACTGGCTATCAAAAATTTAATAGCATTAGCTCTACTTGTAACACGTTTTCATTAAAATGAGAATGTGGAAAGCAGTAAAGTGAATACAGACCCTCAGCAGTAGCAATGAGGTTTTATGGTGGCCACAGGATCAGCTGGGTTATATTTGTTACAGACCATGATCAGACAACAGGACAAACCTCTTCTTTTTCACTGACATCAACAGAAATTGTGCTATTGAATGGACTTAATATGTAGAAGTTATAAGTAATTCTTTAACTTTCATTTTATTGAACCTGCTGCTTCCTGCCTTAGGCTTGTACTTGATCTTTGGTGTCCATATAATTCCCATTTAGTGCAGATATAGAGGTAAGTTGGGACTAAGGAGTGCCAAATTTGGGGGGAATTTAATTTAACTCTTGGTTAACACCTGAAGAAAGCTTGGCAGCAGCACATTTCTCATGAAGGGAAACACGAGGGCTCCCTTGGCCTCCCTCAGCACAGAAACAAACACATTTCAGCTTTGAACCCTGAGGCCCAGAAAGGACAGACTGCAGCAATAACTCATTCATTAACTAACTACAGGTTTAAATTAACATCTGCATCCTGCTTTGTGTCCCCTCTCACACCCCGGACCTGCAAAGCAACGTGGTTCCACAGGAGTCATTCCTGCTTATCAGTGATGTAAATGAAAAGTCAATCAGCTTTCAGATTTACAGATTGTTCCAGTAATAGCCTCAAAAAACCCTAAAGCACCTGAGGGCTGAGCAGCTCTGGCAGTTTTGCTGCATATATTTAGGAGCACCACAAACATAACTTACCAGTAGTATAAAAGGGTGTAATATTCATAGCTGGAAATAAATATTATTGCTTTTCACTTTCCCTGCTGTGGAAAACCAAAGGTGACTATAGGCACAGAGAGGACACATCCAGTATTTCAGTCAATTCACTTTGATTTCCTTTACAAAAATAAAGGTGTGAAATCAAAGAGCTCCCTGGTAAGTTGTCTTTGGGAAGGCTCTAAATGATTGATCCATTAGTGCAGGATAAGGAGGACAAGCCATGGCTCTGAAACCCTTTTGATGGCCTCACTCCTGGGCAGAAGGAGCAAAGGTGCAGCAGCTGGCTCATCACAGCCCCCGGGGTTCTGCAGGACAGCTACAATAAAATCTGGATGAGTTTGAACGTGTTGGTGATGTTCTGGGAAACCAATCCCAAGGAGGGGAAAAGGACAGGGCAAGAGGAGCAGACTCATTCAGGGCTCTGAGTACTCGATCTCAACACCTGACAGCAAAATGCTGTTGCAGAAACTGGTTCTTTGCCATCCACACAACACAAGAAAATAAGGAAGAAAAGATTCAACCCTGAATCTATCTTAATCCTTAAATTTGTGCTAAAGGGCTTCCCCTTTGGCAGAGGACTAATCCTACCAAATGACAGCCAGTCAGTCATTTCAGTTCTCTTTATTCCTTTTAAGTGTTAGCCCTCTGCTGTTTCTTGACTTTTACACACTTCATTTTCTGCTTCCTAAAGGCTTTAAATTTTTTTTTTTTTAAAGCACAGTCCTGGATGTCTCCAAGACTACAGGGATTGGGAACAGGAAGTTCACTTCCCTTGCTCATTCTTTTATAATAATTTATTCCATACCTAATTAGCCAGGAGAGGCTAGATTTGGACAAGATTTTGGACTTGGGTCTAGAAATCAGAAGGTTTATAATCTTTAAGTCCTGTTCAACCTGGCCTTGGACACTGCTAGGGATCTAGGGACAGCTTCTCTGGGTACCCTGTGCCAGGGCCTGACAGCCAAAAGTTCCTTCCCAATCTCCCATCCAGCCCTGCCCTCTGGCAGTGGGAGCCATCCCCTGTGTCCTGTCCCTCCATCCCTTGTCCCCAGTCCATCTCCAGCTCTCCTGGAGCCCCTCCAGGCCTGGAAGGGGATCTGAGCTCTCCCTGGAGCCTTCTCCTCTGCAGGTGATCCCCCCCAGCTCTCCCAGCCTGGCTCCAGAGGGGTTCCAGCCCTTGGGGTGTATCCATGCCTGCTCTGGACTCTTTCCAGCAGCTCCACGTCCTTTTGATGTTGGATCCCAGGGCTGGAGGCAGCTCGGCAGGTGGGGCCTCGCCTGAGCGGGACAGCAGGACAGAATTCCCCTTTTCCATACTGCCCATGGTGCGGGGTGAGTCCAGGACTCGAGGTTTTCCCTGCATGGCCAGAACATGTCCAGCTCTGACCAGCCCTTCTCCCAGAGCTGCTCCATCGCTTCACCCCCAGCCCGCATCCACACCGGGGCTTTTCCCGACCCAGCTGCACCACCCGCACTCGGCCTTGTTCAACCCACAATGTTCTCATGGCCCCGCGTCCTGTGCCCGTCCAGCTCCCACACGGCAACCTCCAAAAGCACACCCTGCTCCAGCTACCAAACATCGGCAAAAAAACCGTGTTTTAAAGCCGCGCCTCCGGGCAGCACCCAGCCTGAAACTTTCGGGCAGAGCACGACCGGGCACACCTGGGACACAGCGGGGGAGAGGTGGGGAGGTACCCGGGATATAACCGGGTGTACCTGGGACACAGCCGGGGAGAGGTGGGGAGGTACCCGGGATATAACCGGGTGTACCTGGGACACAGCGGGGGAGAGGTGGGGAGGTACCCGGGATATAACCGGGTGTACCTGGGACACACCTGGGGAGGTACCGAGAACACAACCGGGCACACCTGGGACACAACTGGGTCCACCGGGAACACAATCGGGCACACCTGGGACATAACCGGGAGTAGGCGGGGAGGCACCTGGGACATAACCGGGAATAGGTGGGGAAGTACCCGGGATATAAGCGAGTGCACCTCGGACTTAACCAGGTGCACCTGGGACACAACCGGGGAGAGGCGGGGACGTACCCGGGACATAACCGGGCGCACCTGGAACACAACCGGGTGCACCTGGAATATAACCGGGGAGAGGCGGGGAGTCACCTGGGACACAACCGGGAATAGGCGGGGAGTCACCTGGGACACAACCGGGAATAGGCGGGGAGTCACCTGGGACTTAAGCGGGCGCACCTGGGACACAGGGCAGGCACCGGGAACACAACTGGGCGCACCTGGACCTTAACCGGGCAGGCACCGGGAACACAACCGGGCGCACCTGGGACACAACCGGGAATAGGCGGAGAGGCAGCACGAGTAAAACCGGAGGCAGGAGAGCTCCCTTTGTGTAGAGCCGCTCTGGAGACGGCCGGCCCGGGCGCGGAGGGGACGCTGAGGGGCGGCGGGCCGGGCCGGCCTGGCTCCGCCCGCACCACATGACTCCGCCGTCGGGAGAAACTTTTCCCGTCCCGCGGTCGGAAAATGGCGGCGTAGGGAGCGGGGCTCTGGCATCCCGGCGGCTCCCGGCGCCATGACCCGCTGGGTGCCCACCAAAAGGGAGGAGAAGTACGGCGTAGGTGAGGACGCGCCCGCCCCGCTCCCGCCTGTTGCGCTCAGGGGCACCCCCCGGCCGCGGCCTCCCCGTTCCTGCCCGGCTCCCCGCTCCGCTCCGGCCGGGATGGAGCGCGGTGCTCCCCCCGAGTCCCCTCCGGTTCCTGCCTCCCCCGCCCGGCTCCTCCCGGCTCCCGAGAAGTTGAGGAGCTCTCTGGGAGCGCCGTGCCCCGCTGGGAGAAGTTGCCTTTCTCCCTCCGCTCCGCTGCGGTCCCGTCGCTCTCCGAGCGCTGCGCGGAGCGAAGAAGCTCCGAGTTGTTTTCGCCTCGGTTCTTTCTCCCCGTGCTGGTGGTGGGATGCGCTTCCAGGCTGGCTGCTTTGGGAGCCCAGCCCGTGCCCTGAGTGCTGTCCCTCTCGGTTCTGCCGGGGTGTGATGCTCATACAGATCAGGGCTTCCTGGGATCCATTTCCTACCGCGCTCCTTCCGTCCCTCTCGAACAGAGGGGGATTGTTCCCAGCTGGTGGCTCGCACATCCCCGCTGGCACTAAACCGACCAAACCCCGGGCAGGTTCGGGCCGGGAGGGCCCAGAATGAGTTCAAAGATGTTGCTTTTAGAGCAGAAGGTTTTATTTCAGGGGTGCGGCGCAGAAAACTTCATTGGGGTGGATGAGTGTTTGTCTGGGGGAAGGAAATAATAAATCTGACTATTCAAATTGGAAACGTGAAGTTCAATGCCCACCACAGTTGTTGGGCTAAATTGATTGTGAGGAACAACTTCTCATAGAAATGCACAACTAAACTTCATAAGCAGAGCCAACAGGAAGAAGGGAGTTTCTGGGACTGAATAAAACCTGAGTGAATTGTAGGAATTAATTTTAAATTCTGTGTGCATGTCCTTAGAAAACCACAGCTTGGGTTTAAAAATGATTAGAAAATTGCAGTTCTAGCGTGTGGGAATTACCTGTGGGTAATTCCAGCGCTGAGGATGCAGGGCAAGCACAGGGAAGCAGAAGTGCCACTGATGGCAGTCCCTGGTTGAGTTTCCAGATTATCTGCCTGGTGGTGTGGGATGGGTATTCTGGAATGACTGAATTGTCACGTAGTGTAAGCCGATGTTCCAACCCAGTGACACTCGAAAGCAAGTTCCTCTTCTGCAGGAACTCCGTGTCTGCTGCTGTGGTCGGGGTGACTGCCCTGCCCGCTTTCCAGGAATGTCTTGAAAGTGAATTGAAATTGATTTGAAAGTGACATGAGAGAAAAAAGTGTGAAATTGACTGGATTGTTTCATAACATACTTTTAAGTGTACTTGCATCTCTAGTGTGGGGGATTGCACGTGTAGTAAGAAAACTGGATTTAATTGTAATTTAAGAGTAAAAAATCCCTCCCAGTTTGAAAAAGCCCAGTGGGATGTGCTTAGTTGGTATTTTTTGTGTCTATTGCTCTGCAGAGAAGTTTGTGATGGTTTTATAATAATTTATGTTTCTCTGCTAGTTTGTTTTCTTTTTCCCACAAGGAGGCTGAGATCCTCACCAAACAGGGATTTCTCTGCTGCATGATAGGGATGTGAGGGTTGAAAGTGGATGAAGTGTCTCAAGGAGATAAATCACATTTGGAGCTAATTGAACTGTGGATTCACTGGCCTGTGCCATTCTGTTACAGGCTGCTTTGGGAGAGATAGCTTCTTTTTGGTGTCCTCTTAAAGGAAATGAATATTCAGTTTGGTTCTGAGTGTTTTATGGACCTTTAACGTTGTTAAGAAAGGGCACTTTGAGTCTTCTGGTGTTTTAATTTTTGCTGCTTGTGAAAGCTGGAGGTTGTGGAGAACTGATGCAGCAGTTGTGTAGTCCCAAGCAGAGCTGGGGACAGCACTGTTAACCTGAAAATCTGGACTTGAGAATATTTTTCTTCCTATTTGCCGTGACCAGCCCTGGGGCTGATGTTGACTCAGTATTGTCTGCCAGGGAGAAGATCCCTAGTAGGAATGCTAATGGGACTCAGTGACACATAATGTACAACACTTTGGGTGTCTCATCCATCCATGCAAATATCTCCAAAGGGATGGTGCCATCATTCCAGTGGCAGGGTGACGAGCAGTGGCCAGGAACTGAGCCAGGAGAAGTTCCACCTCACCACGAGGAAGGACTTCTTTCCATGAAGGGTGGCAGAGCTCTGGAACAGCTGCCCAGGGAGGGTGTGGAGACATCCCAACCCTTCCTGTGTCACCTGCTCCAGGTGACAGGTGGGAAGGAGTGGATCATCTCCAGAGGTACCTTCCAACCCCAAATATTCTGGGATTCTGTGTGCAGGCTTTCCCAAGCAGAAATCCCAGGGAGGTGTGCCGTTGTGGTTATGTTCATGTCACAGCAGTGGGAGCTCTGAAAAGTGCCTGTGTGTGTATACAGAGTTGTGTACATATAAAATACACACATGTGCCTATATAACACTTTTATATCCCTTCTCCCCCTCCTCTGCTGTATCCCTGTGCACAGCAGAGTTTTCTTAACATCTCAAGACCTGAAGCTCTGCTGGCTGTGGTGCAGCTGCAACAATGATGCCTAGAAGCCTGTAGTGACAGCTGGTAGGACCCAGGTGTGTTGAGGAGCACTCTCCCATGGCACGGTGGGATTTGGGGATGCTCCTGGGTGCCCTGCATGCCTGCAAAGTGAATTTGCTGCCCTGAGCCTCTGTGCAGAGGCATTATCTCAGCAGGCAGTTGAGAGTGGGTGACTCAGCTCGGCTTCCTGAGAGCGTTCAGGGCCCGGCTGCAGGAGGAATGGGTGTGGATCTAATGGGATCATACGGATCTTAGGGGAACATGTGGGGAGCCAGGCGGAACAGGGACATGATCAGCTTCCTTGGAGGAGCTTTTCCCTGCTCCCAGTGCTGCAGATCCTTGTCCTTCATCTCAATCCTGCCTTTCATCCCTTGCCCTGAGCTGGTGTGGAGGAGTGTGGCTGTGTGGAGGGGACCACGTGGCTGTGTGGCTTCCTCCACGGGGACAGCAGAGGCTCCCAGAGAATCCTGAGAGCTGTTTGTGTCCCCTCGGTGTCACACAGTGGCTGTGGAGTGTGGCTGCTCAGCCTCCCATTCCCTGCTTTTAGTGTGATGTGAGGTTGGTAATTTTGGAGGTTTTCCTTCTGCTGGGGAAAAGGGATGTAAGGAGCTGCTCTGGGAGCCTGACCTGCACCTCTGAGACAGTGCACAGTGCCTGTGGTGGCTTCCAAATCCTGAATTCTGCTGTTCTTTGCCCCTTTTCCTTTGGGCTGCAAACTGCAGTGAGAGGTAGAACTGGTGCTGCTGTGGTTAAAAAATATGGTATTTAAAATGCTTTTGTGTTCAAAGGTTTGTGTTCATATGGAGTAATCAGACCACTACTGTGGTAGCTTAATTATTTTTTTTTTAATTGAATAAATGGTGAGACAGAAGATTGGTGCCACGTGCCCTTGGATGGTCAGATGTTAAAGGAGAACTTCCCAGTTACAGAGCTTCAGTCCCCATCCCTTAGGGTTTCCAAGGAAGGGCTGGATGTGGCACTCAGAGCTCTGGGCTGGTGACAAGGTGGGGATTGGACTTTGACTTGTTGGTCTTGGAGATCTTTTCCAAATTCAGTGAGTTCCAGTATTTTTGTTTGTTCCTGGTGAGTTTTTGTTGTGTGTCACAGCTTGGCAAATAATAACAAGCCTAATTTTAGCTGGGGGCATTGGCCACACTTCATGCTCAGGGTGTTTCAGTGCCTCTCTGAGGTTGGGATGGCTTTTCCAAAGGGGTTTATGGAGGTACCTTCACATCAGGTACACAGAAATCTATACATTTTTAATTAGGGGAGGGCTTTAAGGAGTTGGTGGACTAAGAGGAGATACAATGATCATGATTTGAAAGTTTTGCAGCTGATTTTTGCTCTTGTAAAGTCTCTTTGAAGGAGGGAATAAGAATTTGTCAAGATGAAAGCTGGTGAAAGCACAGGAAATCCTACAGCAGAGCACTGCTGCTTCTCCTCTGCTGCTTCAGGGAGGACTGTGGTGCTTTAGGACACATTTAAGGCTTTTTTGGAGCCCTGGAGTCACAGCCCAGGCTGTGGGGAGCTGTGGTGGCATGTGGGGACTCTTGTTTAAGGTGATGATTGTGTGCACGTTTGTGTCTTAGAGCAGGGAAGGAAACATTTGAAGGAAATTGAAAATGATGGATCTTAGGAATGCATCTTGGTGATTTTAGTGCTGCTGTGCTGTGAGGTTTGGAGCTGCCTGGCAGGACAGGACAGGTAACTGCTGTCAGTGACACATCCCAAACCCGTGGAGCAGAAGTGGAAGTGGAAAACGTCTGTGGAAGATTTGCTGCTGCATTGATCAGAGGATTGGAGTGAGCATGTGCAGGTTCATTTTCCTAGTGCCAACATGGGACACCCAGATCAGGGTGATGTTTGTTCCATCCCCTGCACACCCAGATCAGGGTGATGTTTGTTCCATCCCTGCACACCCAGAGCAGGGTGTTGTGTGTTCCCATCCCTGCATACCCAGAGCAGGGTGTTGTGTGTTCCCATCCCCTGCACACCCAGAGCAGGGTGTTGTGTGTTCCATCCCCTGCACACCCAGAGCAGGGTGTTGTGTGTTCCATCCCTGCACACCCAGATCAGGGTGTTGTGTGTTCCATCCCCTGCACACCCAGATCAGGGTGTTGTGTGTTCCATCCCCTGCACACCCAGATCAGGGTGTTGTGTGTTCCATCCCCTGCACACCCAGATCAGGGTGTTGTGTGTTCCATCCCCTTCACACCCAGATCAGGGTGTTGGGTGTTCCATCCCCTGCACACCCAGATCAGGGTGTTGGGTGTTCCATCCCCTGCACACCCAGATCAGGGTGTTGGGTGTTCCATCCCCTGCACACCCAGATCAGGGTGTTGTGTGTTCCATCCCTGCACACCCAGATCAGGGTGTTGGGTGTTCCATCCCCTGTACACCCAGATCAGGGTGTTGTGTGTTCCATCCCCTGCACACCCAGATCAGGGTGTTGGGTGTTCCCATCCCTGCACACCCAGATCAGGGTGTTGTGTGTTCCCATCCCTGCATACCCAGATCAGGGTGTTGGGTGTTCCCATCCCTGCATACCCAGAGCAGGGTCTTGGGTGTTCCATCCCTGCACACCCAGATCAGGGTGTTTGTGTGTTCCATCCCTGCACACCCAGATCAGGGTGTTTGTGTGTTCCATCCCTGCACACCCAGATCAGGGTGTTTGTGTGTTCCATCCCTGCACACCCAGATCAGGGTGTTGTGTGTTCTATCCCTGCACACCCAGATCAGGGTGTTGTGTGTTCTGTCCCCTGCACACCCAGTGCAGGGTGTTGGGTGTTCTATCCCATGGACACCCAGATCAGGGTGTTGGGTGTTCTATCCCCTGCACACCCAGAGCAGGGTGTTGGGTGTTCCATCCCTGCACACCCAGAGCAGGGTGTTGGGTGTTCCATCCCTGCACACCCAGATCAGGGTGTTGTGTGTTCCATCCCCTGCACACCCAGATCAGAGTGTTGTGTGTTCCATCCCTGCACACCCAGATCAGGGTGTTGTGTGTTCCCATCCCTGCACACCCAGATCAGGGTGTTGTGTGTTCTGTCCCCTGCACACCCAGATCAGGGTGATGTGTGTTCCATCCCTGCACACCCAGATCAGGGTGTTGGGTGTTCCCATCCCTGCACACCCAGATCAGGGTGTTGGGTGTTCCATCCCTGCACACCCAGATCAGGGTGTTGTGTGTTCCCATCCCTGCACACCCAGATCAGGGTGATGTGTGTTCCATCCCTGCACACCCAGATCAGGGTGTTGGGTGTTCCATCCCTGCACACCCAGATCAGGGTGTTGGGTGTTCCATCCCTGCACACCCAGATCAGGGTGTTGGGTGTTCCATCCCTGCACACCCAGAGCAGGGTGTTGTGTGTTCCATCCCTGCACACCCAGATCAGGGTGTTGGGTGTTCCATCCCTGCACACCCAGATCAGGGTGTTGGGTGTTCCATCCCCTGCACACCCAGATCAGGGTGTTGGGTGTTCCCATCCCTGCACACCCAGAGCAGGGTGTTGGGTGTTCCCATCCCTGCACACCCAGAGCAGGGTGTTGTGTGTTCCATCCCCTGCACACCCAGAGCAGGGTGTTGTGTGTTCCATCCCCTGCACACCCAGAGCAGGGTGTTGTGTGTTCCATCCCTGCACACCCAGATCAGGGTGTTGTGTGTTCCATCCCCTTCACACCCAGAGCAGGGTGTTGTGTGTTCCATCCCCTGCACACACAGATCAGGGTGATGTTTGTTCCATCCCTGCACACCCAGATCAGGGTGTTGGGTGTTCCATCCCTGCACACCCAGATCAGGGTGTTGTGTGTTCCATCCCTCTGCTGGGAGGAAATGCTGAAGGAATTGGGGTGGTTCAGCCTGGATAAGAAAAGCTTTGGGGTGACCTCATAGGGGACTTAGAGTGCCTGAAGGAACTGAAAGATGGAGAGAGACTCTCTGCAAGGGATGGAGTGACAGGACAAGGGGAGATGGCTTTAAAAGGACTGCATATGTTTAGCTGGGAATATTGGGAAGGAATTGTTCCCTGGTGGGGTGGGGAGGGGCTGGGATGGAATTCCCAGAGAAGCTGTGGCTGCCCCTAGGTCCCTGCGGGTGTCCACTGGGGCTTGGAGCAGCCTGGGACAGTGAAAGGTGTCCCTGCCATGGCAGAGCTGGCCCTGGATGCTATTTATGATCCCTTCCCACCCAAACCATTCCTTGGTTCTATTTTCCAGTACCCTTTAATTCCCTGCTTGCTGAGGGTTGCATTTCTGTGCTGCCCCATCCTGGCACCTCCTGAAGCCAAGGGAAGGGGCTGGAAGATGCACCCCACCTCTTCCTGCAGGAATGACCTGAGCTGGACTGCAGCCTTGTGCTCAGCTCCTCCCGGTTTGCTCAGCAGCCACTATTGTTCTCTGTCAATAAACACTTGTTGCAAACAGCAGATTGGAGAGGGATAACCTTACCAGAGAAGTGGAAGGGAGTGTGGGCTCCTGTTTGTTTTCATCCAGGTCAGCAACAACATTACAAGCTGGGAGTGTTCTGAGGAATGATTCCTGGTGGGATTTTCCAGGAATATTTTTTTTTTCCTCTCATGAAGCACAAACTGACTTCAGTAGGTAGCCAGCTGCCTATGACCACAGTACAGAGCTTTATTTAACTTTGCAGAGGAAGTTTTCAGTCGGTTTAAGGAATTTTTAGCTGCTGATTTTACTCTTTAGCCTAGAAAATAAAAAAAGAGGTAGAAAAGTGAGCTTTTACACTTTACATGGTGTGCAGGTATGGCAGTGACAGTAGTCAGGGGCTGATTTATGGTGTTTGATTTGGTATTTCCATCCCTGGAAGTGTCCAAGGCCAGGCTGGATGGGGTTGGAGCACTCTGGGCCAGTGGAAGTTGTCCCTGCCCATGGCAGGGGGTGCAATGGGATGAGCTTTAAGCTTTCCCTCCAGCCCAAACCATTGTGGGATTCTCTGATTTCAAGTAGCACCTTGGTGGGTTTTGTAATTATCCCTTGATCTGTTCTGTTGGAAATGCCTGACTGAGGTGCACTCAAACAATGCTGATTTTGGGCTCTGTGCCACGCTTGGCACAGGTTTCTCTGTGTTACAAAGGCATTTTCCTTTATGCAAAGGCAAAACTTTCAGGGAAGGGGGGAAAAAAATGGAGGCAACTTAAACCTTCTCCAGGAAGCCCCTCTGTCAGCTTGCAGCCACAGGAGTAAGGGTTGGGATAATTTATCCTCTAAATATTGGTGTTCCTGGAGTTTGTCCCATGCTGGTTGTGGAGCACATGGATCCTTTGCTTTGTCTAATGCTTCAGTGTGGTCCTGCAGGACTGAAATCCAATAGCTCTGCTGAAGCACCTGGGGATGTGTCCAGCTGCAGATAAATAGCTGGGGCTGACTCCTGGTAATGAATGGAAGCTCCAAGAACTGCCTGTAATCCAGTTTTCAAGTATTTATTCCATCCAAGGTGTTAGTTTTGCCTCTCCCCTTTGACTTCCTGCAACTCCAAAACTTCCTCAAAATACTCAGTGGAGCTGTTCCTACTTATGGGTATTCTTTGGCAGAGTGGTGGACCACTGACAAGTCAGATTTTTTTTCTTTTTTATTAAACTTAAAAGCATTTTTTGTTCTGTTTTCTAGCCCATGGTGGCCCCCAGGGCTGTTCTGACAATAGTAATTTTCTGAGTAAGGCTTTAATGAATTCCTTGATGAGTTATTGGAATACTTCCCTTGGAGGGGGAGGAATTGAAATCACACCCTGTGTAAACCAAAAAAATGTTCAAAAAGAGAGAATTCTTGTAATTCTGAAACTTTCTCTCCCTTTTCAGAATGCAGTTGTGCAAACATTTATATATTTATGGAATTATCTGCCCATGTTTATGTAATTTGTGCATTAAATCTGATTTCTGATGTAAAGATTTGTAATACAAGAAGCTGCAGTTGCTGCATTTCAGTTTCATCAGCAGAAAGATGAAATATCTCTGGAAATATTTTTCTGCTCCATATAGCTTTGTAACTAAACTGAAATAGTTGCATTGAGAACTATTATGTGTAATCATGTACCCTCTGTGTAACAAAACAAACAGATGGGTGAAGAACTGAAGCAACCACTGGCTGCCATACATGAATTTGGGTTTTTTGTATGTTTGTTATTTTTTTTTTTAGCACTGCTGCTTTATTTCAAGTGCTTCTTATATTATTTCAGCACAACCCTTTTTAGAACATGTTTGCAGAGGGTTTTGGTGGCTGATTTTGCCTTGAGGGTGTTGGAGTAGCAAAATGTCTTTGTGTTCCCCCAGTAGAAACTACCAACGAGTGAGTGGAGCAGGATTTGCTGTGTGATTTCTGAATGGGAATGGCAGCACAATTGTACATAATCAATGTTTGTGCTTGTAGGCACTTGGGTTTTGGAGGCACTCTGTTTGTACATCCCTGCTCTTGCAGTGGCTGTGCCACTTTTCTGGATGTGCTGCAGAAATTAGTGAATGTTGAGGTGGAAAACCTGCTGGAGCAGCTGCCTGGCTGAGCAGGTCTGGGGCTTTTGGGAAAATCTCATTATCCCTGAGGAGTCAGGAGGGCAGCAGGAATTATCTCCCTTGAGGAGGAACCTCCTGCCTTGACCTGGGGGGTTCCTGGCTGGTTCTGGCAGAGCTTTCTGGAGCATTTGGAACATTTGGCAGTGCAGGGTGGGCACTTGGGACTGGAGAGAGCACAGAGCTAATGTTGATGTTTTTTTCTGTTTTTTGTTTGGGTTTGGGTTGGGATTGAAAGTCTTTGATATGGTATTTTGTGTTTGGATCTAGATGTTTATTATTTCTTATTTGTATTACAGTTTTATCAGTTGTGAGTTTTACAGTATTTTACTAACAAGATACAAAATTGTTTTATATCAATTTTTATAAGTTTTTTTAAGGAAAAACTATCTAATTAAGAAATGGCACTTAAATTGTTTTTATTTTTAACCTAATAACTAATTACTTGTGTTCTGTAGTGTGGACTTCTGTGTTGAATTACAAAATGCTTTTTAAACTCGTGAAGAAGTTACTGCTTTACACTTTATGGCAGTGACAGTAGTCAGGGGGCAGACTGAAGGTGTTTGATTTGCTATTTCCATCCCTGGAGGTGCCCAGGGCCAGGCTGGATGGGCCTGGAGCACCCTGGGATAGTGAAAGGTGTCCCTGCCCATGGCAGAGGCTGTAATGGGATGAGCTTTAAAGTTACTGCTTTAAAACTTTTATTTTAGTTTTATGTATATTACTATATTTTAAAACTTTAAATTCTAATTTTTTTTACTGTGTGATGCTACGCACTTCTATTTAAACTATACACTTATAATTTTATTGTTACTAATTAATTTTGGAACCTTTTTTCTGGTTTTAATTCAGATGTAATGTTTTCTCGGGGGTCT
This sequence comes from Haemorhous mexicanus, assembly GCF_027477595.1. Lineage (NCBI taxonomy): Eukaryota > Metazoa > Chordata > Aves > Passeriformes > Fringillidae > Haemorhous > Haemorhous mexicanus. Next base: position 40,240,102 of record NC_082347.1, read on the forward strand.
GTGCTTTTCAACACAGAAAGTCTGAAATTCTCAGCATCCAGGGTTGCAGCACAGGTATCTGAAATCCCTGAGAGCCTCTTGGGGCACACAGATGCCTTTTGCAAGTGCAGCCTGAGGTGTTTGTGTTTGCTCTGCCTTCCTCCCCCTGCTTATCCAAACAAAGCACGGAAGTGCCGGCGTCAGCAGCTGGGGGCTGGATGGAATAAAACATAAAATAACATCTGTGGAGGGACAGAGCCCTGTGTCCTGGGAGGGCAGGAACAGATGGGGCCACACTGTACCCAAAAACCTTCACTGGGCTGTCTTAGAGGGCTTTTCCCCATTTTCATGCAGGGAATAAAAAGGAAAAATCAAAATTTGGAACAGGGTGCCAGGGTCCCAGAAGGACAAGGAACAGCTGAGGCCACACTGTGCCCAAAAACCTTCACTGGGCTGTGTTAGGGGGGTTTTCCCAAGATTCATACGTGGAATAAAAAGGAAAAATCAGAATTCAGAACATGGCCTGAGTGTCCTGGGAGGACAGGAACAGCTGAGGCCACACTGTGCCCAAAAAACTTCAGCTGGACTGTGTTAGGGGGGTTTTCCCCATTTTCATGCAGGGAATAAAAAAGAGAAACCAGAACTCAGAACAGGGCCTGAGCCATGTTTCCATGTCCTGGGAGGACAAGGAATAGATGAGGCCACACTGTGCCCAAAAACCTTCAGCTGGGCTGTGTCAGGGTTTTCCTAAATTTCATACATGCAATAGAAAGGAAAAATCAGAATTCAGAACATGGCCTGAGTGTCCTGGGAGGACAAGGAACAGAGGAGGCCACAGTGTACCCAAAAACCTTCAACTGGGCTGTGTAAGGGGGGTTTTCCCCACTTTCATACATGGAATAAATGGAAAGCCAGGACTCAGAACAGGCTCTGAGTGTCCCAGAAGGATGAGGGACAGCTGAGGCCACACTGTACCCAAAAACCTTCAGCTGGGCTGTATTAGTGGGGTTTTCTTCATTTTCATGCAGGGAATAAAAAGGAAAAACTGGAATTAAGGGGGACCTTGGCCAACCCTGGTGCTGCTGGTGCCTCTGGGAGTGGGCAGAGGTACAGGATGATGGGGAGCTCCACTCTTCCCTTCCCTGCCTCCCAGCTGCTGCTTTGGCCTTGAGCATCCTCCTCCTGGTGCCAGCTGGTCTGCAGGAGGAAATGTTGGCAGCAGGGAATGGTTCAGGGCATGGAGTTGGGTGCTTTTATTGAGGAGTTGCTTCATGCAGAGTGTGTGGATCAGAAATGGAGTGGAAGCAACTGGTAATAGAAAAAAAGTGCTCCTGTACAGAGGCTGCCACAGGAAATCTCTCAGTGCTGAGCCAGATGGAAGCTGTTGATGAGAATTGAGTTTGTGAGTCTTGAGGCAGATGGTGAAGGATTGAAAAGGACTCTTGCTTTCAGGAAAATCTGCTGTGCTCAGGAGTGCAGTGAGCAAATCCTGCCCTGGCCGGGCTGGGATCATCGAGGGGGTGGCTCGGAATGCCCTGCCAGTGCTGTCCTCTGAAGGAGGGCTGGCACTGTGCACAGATATGCTGAAATGTGTCACTTGGGCCAGCAGAGTTGGAGATAAGGGCCTGTGGGAATGTTTCTGCTGATAAAGAGGAGGTTAATCTCTCCAAGTGGGAGGGTATGAGTGGAAACGAGCATCAACATGACAAGAAATCTTTAATTACTGTTTTGAGGATGTGTCCAGCAGCTGTTGTTTGATTGACTTTTTCCTGCTGCTTTGGGGTGCTGTGGGAGAATTGTTCTTTTTGCATTAATCTGTGGCTCATTTCTAGCTTTAATATAGAAAATAATGCTCACACTCAAGCCTTTTGTATGCTCTGTCTAACCTGAGGTAGTGGTGCTGTTACCTCGTGTCCAGCCTCTTTTTTTTCCCTTTATTTCTCTTCTTTTGTCCTTACAAGTTCCCACCAATTTTCTGCAGGCATCACCTGTTGCCTTGTCATCCCTGCAGGAATTCCTTCCTTCCTGCTCACCCTTTCCCCCATTATTTTACTGCCTCAGTCTTGCTTGTTACATTTTTCTTGCCATGGCTGGTAGGTGTTGGTGTTTCCATCAATCCATCACTTTCTTTGACCAGGATTCTTAGGTGGAGAAGACTTGAGAGCCTATTTTATTTCCTTCTGTCTGAGCCTGGTGTATCTTGTGGGTTTGCTTTAATTTTTTTTTTTCTCCTTCTGTGAATTGATCTCTGGAGTTTCCTGTGTGAAGGGTGGCTCAAACTGGTTGTAAAAAAAAATAAGTTGTGGCAATTTAATTAAAAAAAAAAAAAAAAATTGGAGGTATTTTGGCTTCTGTTTCACAGCAGAGTTGATCTGCAGAAGGTTTGTGTTTGTTATGGCAGGATCCAGCTCTGTCCTTCCCTGTCAGCAACACCTCTGTAGCTGCTGACAGTCTGTGTGCCACCTCTGTCACCTCCACTGGGCTGCTCTGCCCTTTTCTCATGCTGCTCACTGACATTTGGGCATAAAGGAACCAAGCTTTTTGTCCAGGCCCTGGCAGGAGTGTGCACAGGGGCAGCTCAGAATTCCTGGAGCACTGGGACTACCTCACAAACAGCTGGCATCGACTCCTTTGTAAGAATAATTTAGTGGCATGTGACAGAGCAGTGGATAAAGATCCTTTCCCCAGAGATTTCAGTCACTGAGCTGTTTTGGTGAGAAACCAGCTGTCCTTGCTGACACCGAAGTGGCTGGAGATGAGAACAGATATTTTTTTTTTGTGGTGCAGAGATATTTCTTGGCCAGCAATTTCCACAGTGTGTGAGTCCAACGGGACAAAGCACCAACCCCAAACTTTTTGATGCAGAGCCAGATATTCTTTTGGTATTTATTGCACTAGACTTTATTTGTATTTGCTGGTTGTGTTCTTGGGTGTTTGACTGGAACTAAGACTCTAAAAGGATTTAAAAAGCACATGAGATGTTTATCTGGTAACAGGGACATCTGCAGTTAGATGGGATTGCTCTGATGCTGAGCACTGCTGCCCTGCAGAGCTCCAGGAGGTGCTCCTGGGGGAGGGAAGTTTTATAAGGCCTTGATCTGTCTCTGAAGTGCTGATTGTAGGAATTGGACTTTGGATTCTCTCTGGTGCCTCTCCTGCTCAATCCCAGTTTTGGGATGTTGATGGAGGTGGTGCTTGTGCAAGATTATGGCAAAGGCTGGGTTAAACCAGTGCTGCAGCCAAACTGGGAATGGGGTCCCAGCAGCTGGTGCAGTCCCCATCCCTGGAAGTGTCCAAAACTTGTGGATGTGGCACTTGGGGACATGGGCTGGTGGTCACCATGGTGCTGGGCTGACTGTTGGACTGGATGATCTTGGAATCATTAAGGTTGGAAAGGACCTTTAAGATCAGCAAAGTGTTTTTGAGAAAAACATCCCAAACCTTCTTTAAGAATCATTTTAATCTTCAAATGCTGAAGGATCTTGCTTTGAGCTCAGTGGGGAGGGAATTCTTATTCCCAAAAAATAAAGACTGGGTGTAGCCAGATAAACACATTTTAGTCAAGACTTGAGAGAATGACTCAGTTGTGGTGCTGCTGACATTGTTGGAAGTTTTGTGTGGGTTCAGCTCTGGTTTGATTTTCTACTTGAATGTATTCTTGAAGTGATTTATTAACAGATTTTTATCAATCACTGGTGCTGCAGAGGAGCCTCTGTTTATTTACTGGGCTGTGATGAGTGATGGAACTGGTTCAGATTTTTGCCTTAAACACAGAAAATACAGTTTGGGCTTCCTGCAGCAGCTGCACTTTCCACAGTTAGAGCACACGAAGGTGAATGTGTTCTTGGCTGAAAACCAGGAGTTTTAATACTTTTAGGGCTTGAATATTTAAAATATTGGCATAACTGCAACCTTTTATAGCCTGGGTGTGATACCATCTATTACACAGTGTGCTGATCTTCAATCAGGATATAAACTTTTAAGCCCAGGAGTTCATGTATTATATTTGTAAAGGGCTGTCTGGATGCTTCCATAACATTTACATAAAAAGTGTGGAAAATAGAAAATAATTTTGTGGAGGGGAACTAGAATAATTGCATGCCAGCTTAGGTTTTCAAGAGATGGGTAGTGACAGCTTTGAGAAATGCCTGGGTAAACGGAGTGAAAAGTAAAATATTGGTGATCATTGATGAAATCTTGAGTTCTACAATTGTTTCCCTTTTTGCTGTAGCTGCACGTGACAGAATTTGTGTTGTTACCTTTGCTTGCAGCAGCCTCCTCTTGCTCTTGGGCCATTCATGGAGCAAGTAATGTTTTTAAAGATTAAATTGTTTTTCTGCAGAACACTGAGGGCTGCTTAGCAAGAGGGCTGAGTTAGATTCCTGCAGGAAAATGGCACAAATCATCTCCCCACCTTCTCCAGCACACGTCCCACTGCTGAGAGCTCCTGCTGTCTCAGAGGATGCCTTCACAAGCATAGCCAGGGCAAATGTGTGATTTATAGATCAAAACCAAGCTGGTTTGCTGGGCATGAATTGAGTGTGCTGGCTGTCATGAATTTGGTTTTTTAATAGTTTGTTTTGAGGTAGATGTGCTGCAAGTGGAGATGAGTTGAAGAGTTGAGGAATAACCACTGATTTTAGATGAATGCAGTATTTTTTCAGCAGGGGAAGCAGAAAGGTGAGAGTTAGACTGTCCAGTCTGCTGCCTGCTGGAGCTTTCCAAACAGAGACATTGAAGCAGATTTTGGGAATCATGGCAGGGAAATCAGTCCCCTTAAGCTGTTGTTTGCAGTGCTAGGAACAGCCTGGATCTGCTCCTTGGCCAGGAGCTGCCTCTGGCCCCTGCTCTGCCCTGGGCATGTGCTGGCTGCTAATGCCTCCCCCTTTTCAGGGAATTCTCAGAGTGATGCAGGGAGAATAACCTGCAAAAAGGGGGAAGGAATAATCAAAATGCTCCCTTTCTTACAGCAGAGGTGGGAGAGTTACTGCTGGGTTAGTGGCACTTTAATCACCCTCCTGGCATTAATATGTGACCAGGGGTTTTTTTAAATACAATTTCCTTGGATGATTATGCTTGGGAAGGAAGGAGTTATGGCTTTGCATTATTCTGAATTAACAAGGGCAATTTGGAGGCTCAGGGCAGTGAGGGAGGGAAGTCTAAGGGTTATTTTTGATGGATTTCAGTGGGCTTGAAGGATGCCTTAGCAGTGGGGAACCAAATTCTTACCTGGGAATTCCTGTGTACATCTGGGATTGATTACTGGGCTGCACCAACTTTAAAATGCCAATTTATTACACTATATATGTATTAAAAATCATTGATAAATTTAAATAATAATAATTTTAAAAAAAGGCTTGGACTTGATGTTCCTTGTAGGTCCCTTAGAACTCAGAATAATCTGTGATTGAGCTAGAAGAGGCTTTAGAATTATGAAATTAACCAATGATAAAAGTGAATGATTGTGAATGTACAGGTGGTTTCTTATTGTGCCAAAATTGTGGAGCTCAGTGTCTGGAAGCAGATTTGGGGTGTTGTTCTACTCTGTTTTTCCCCTTTCCCAGAAGTCTGAATTTATGGAGTAAAATGTGATGCTAGGTCTTTAATGACTAGTGGCATCATATCAGTTACTTTTCCTTATCTCTTCCAGACTGAACACAAAGATTGGTGTGGGCTCACAGGATTTTCTGAGGTGGGGAAGTTGGAATTACAGGGATATGAACTCTCTGAGAGAGCTGCCCCAGGGCTGGAGCTGAGAGGGAGCTGGACAGTGACCCTTTGTTAGGGCCAGTGGCCGAGCCAAGTCTGCTGGAAGCTGCCCCGAGCATGTGATTGCCCCTGCTTTGGAGAAAAACAATTTTTCCCTGTTTTTGCAAAATGCTGCTCTTATCTTTGAGTGCATTCAGTGCTGTTTGACTTGCTCCCATGGTGATTTTTCCCCCTAATTCCAGCGTGAGGTGCAAACTCAGGAAAAGCGTCGCTGATTTCCCATTTCTGCCCTAGCCTGGTGGTTTTGGGAGGGAGGGGGAAAGTGTTGCTGGCTCCAGCTGGGGCTCTCAGCAGGTCATTCCCCTCTCTGGGTGTTCTTTGGGGAAAGCAGGACAAGTTCCTTGGGGTTTCTTTGACTTGGGGTCTGTACTCTCGCTGTTGGAGGCAGCCTGGTAATGAGATGGCAAAGAAAAGAAATTGAGTAAGGTGTGATGTGTAAAAAGCCTCAAACTCCCTTCATCTTTTTTCTCCCATTCCAGAGGCTTTCCTGAGAAAGGAACAGAGGAATTTTGATTTTGTTTTCCCTTGCAGAAATAGTGAGGAGGAAGAACAGTAGGAAATGAAAGCATCTTCCCACCACCTCATTTCCTCCTTGCTGCAGGCTCTTTGCTCTGCATCATCAGCTCGGCATTGCAGTGAATTGTGTAATTTTTTTCCTGTTTCCACAGCAGTGCAAGAGGAGTTTCAGTGTGTTGAACTTGATTTTATAGTCCTTGAAATGCCTATTAAAACATAGCTGTGCCATTAAGCTCACTGCTGTAGTGGTGCTTAGTAAAAGACCCTCTTAGCACAATTCTGCTCAGTGCCATTGGAATTTCCTGTCATGGCAAGGAAGGGGCTTGAAGAATTAGGGGGCTGATGCCTCAGGGATGTTCACAGGGAGCTCTGTGGCCTCCTGGAGCACCAGGTTGGGCCTGGGGGAGCTTTGACATCATTTGTGTGGGTTTAGCCTGGAATGCTGTGTTGGGAAGGACTTGAGGGTTTCTAAGTCCGTTTTACATGCTGGATTTAAGAGTGAGTGAGCTTGTGACATTTGGGATGTGCACCTGTGTGTGTTGGACATAAACTAAACCAGGAGGTGTTTCACTCAACATGAGGAACCCCTCTCCACAAGGGTGGCAGAGCCCTGGAACAGCTGCCAGGGAGGACATGGAGCCTCCTTCTCCAAGGGAGACACTCCAAACCTGCCTGGATGTGCTCCTGTCACCTGCCTTGGCAGGGGGAGGGACTGGATCATCTCCAGAGCTCCCTTCCAGCCCCAGCTGGTTTGGGGCTCTGTGGCTGGGTTTGGGACTTCTGGGGCTGTCCTTCCAGTTGATTGAGTGAGTTTTTGGGATTCTGTGGCTGGGTTTGGGATGTCTCCTGGGGCTGTCCTTGCTGTAGATTTTTGGGATTCTGTGGCTGGCTTTGGGATGTCTCCTGGGGCTGTTATGGAGCTGCTGCTGTCCCTGAGCAGGCTGGTCCCTGGGCAGTGCAGGCTGAGAATGGGGTGGGTGCAGTGCTGCTGCCAGGGAGGGCAGGGATGGGGGCACATCAGGCAGGAGTGGGTGTGGAGCTGCAGCTCTGCCAGTTCTGGTCACTTCTCTCCTGGGGACCCTCAGCTGGAGGATGTGGCCTGACTCACCACCAGCCCAGGCATGTTGATGCTCTGGCAGCACTGACCAGAAGCTGGATGAGTTCCTCTCCTCTCCAGCCTTTAGCTCTTGTCCTTCTCCTGCCCTGCAGACCCCTGGGGGGCATTTTCTACATAGCAGTGTTGAAACCTTTGCAAATTTTCTAATAACCATGTGTAGAGGTGGTTTTGAAATTTGCTGAATTCCAAGCACTGAAATCCTTTCTTGAGGCAGAAATTGCTCTTTGGGTGAGCACAGCTAATGTTCAGATGCTGTCCTTGCCTGCCTGGAGGATGGTGCTGGAGCAGGAGCCAAGTTACAGTTCCTTAGTGGCCCCCAGTGAAATGAGGGAGGTCTGAGGGAACATCAAAACTCAATCCCTTTGTGATTCTGAGTTACCCCAAGACAGATGCCAAAACATCTGCCTCTGGATAATGTTTTGTGTTAGTCTAAATCAGCATCTTGCTTTTTCTGCAAGAGCCAGTGTTGAGAGCTCGGGGTGATGTGATTACTCTTTGCATCCAGGGTGTTTCACTTAATGGACTTCTTAATATTAAAAATCAATTTGGATGTTCTTGATTGTGCCTCTTGTTAGCTGTGCATTATGGCACATTAATAATGCTGTTAGAGTCAATAATGATGTGTATATATATATTTTTTAGCACTAGTTTCAGCTTTATACCCTCAGTACTTGGTGGTGAAGTACTCTGAATACAGATTAGCCAGGAGGAGGGGGGAGAGCTGCTAAAATGGTGACTGAGCATCTCACTTCATTAGCTCCCTAAAAATAAAGTGTCTGCCTTGAAAGGAGGGAGAGAGGAAAACAAGAAACTGAACTTGCTTCTTGGAAATCTTGGCTTCATCCAGAACTCTTCATTTGACAGAATCCCAGATTTATTCAGGTTGGAAAAGAGCACCAAGATCTTTTTAAGGCCATGCCCAGTCCCCACCTTGTCCCCAGCCCAGAGCCCTGAGTGCCACCTCCAGCCCTTCCTTGGCCACCTGCAGGGATGGGGACTCCAAACCTCCCTGGGCATCCCCTTCCAATGTCTAACCACCCTTTCCATGGGGAAATTCCTCCTGATGTACCCCCTGAGCCTCCCCTGGTGCAACATTTCTTGTCTTCTTTTTGCTTTTCCCTTATTATAAGGGAACAGATGTTATTCCCCCCCATCTGTCCCCTCCTGTCAGGGGATTGTGCAGAACCACAAGGCACCCCCTGAGCCTCCTTTTCCCCAGGTTTTATTTCTTTCTGTATTTTTTAATGAATGCAGAAAGGACAAGTGAGCATCTTGTGTCCTCCTCGAGCTCTGCCAGCAGGGCCCAGCAGGGTGGTTGCACTTTGGGAAGGCACCAGGCTCCAAGTTTGGGATTGTTGTGGATTTCTGAAGTTTCCTCAGCTTATTAATGAATTCACACTGGGTGGTGAGTGATGAGACCCCAGTGATGCAGGCACATTGCTGCCTTTGCCATCTGCTGTGAAACCTGGGGTGTCTGCTGGTGCTTAGAAAGCCTTGGTGGCCCTTCACTCTCTGTGCCCTGACTTTGGAAGAGGGAAGCAGGCTGGCATTGCAGGGATTTCAGCCTGAGGAGTTCCACAGGCTGGTTTAGGGCTCTCTCACCCTCAGCAGGTGCCCTGTGTAGTGATGGAGGAGTTTGCAGGTGAGCCACTGAGTGTTTCAGGAGTTTGCTGCTCCCAGAGAGCAGGAGTGGAAGGAGCTGTCTCACCTTTGTAAGGGAAAGTGGTGATAAATCCTTTCTATCTACTTGAACTTGTGGGATTTGGGCTAATCCTGTGATAAAAGTCCCATTTGTGGATTTAATCAATAAGATTAGAGCATCACTGGGCAGGAGGAACCTTGAGCTGGATTTTCTCCTTTAGCTTGGTGGTAACTGTTCAGATCTGAGGATTTCTCCAGGCTTCTCCTCTCTTCAGGAAATGAATTTTTTGGGAATGTTTGGATAACAGAATAATTAAAATATTGAGAAAGAACTCTGACTGAAGCTTGGTGAGACCAGGAATGACAAAACCCAAAGTGAGGGTGAGAGGATCCACCCTTGGTTAATGCACACATGAAATAATTGTCTTTAACAGTTCTCAGATGCAACTAACTCCTGACTCAAACACTTCTTTTTTCTTTTGCTTCTCCATTAGCCTCAGGTGTAGAAATTACAGACTCCTCTGGGTGTGTAGCAGAGGACTGAGGAATCTGCCTGAGTACTCAAATCATCCACTTTCATTTTAGGGAAAATAGGAAAACCTTCAGGTGTCTTTTAATACCAGAGAATTTACAAAAGACTTTGCTCTCACCTCTGCAATTTGTCTGCTTTTATTGAAGAAGCACAGTTAGGGTTTAGGGTTTTTTTTTTTTTTTAAAGCCAGGGTAAAATAAAGCTGGTAATGTGTTAAATGTAGTTTGGGTTCATTCAGGAGTTCAGAATGATTAATACAGCCTTTAAAGCAAAGTAATACCAGGGAATATTACTCTGTAACATTTTTATGCTCTCTTAAGATATCTCACCTTTTGTGCAGTTAGAAAAAAGCTTTTTCAGTATAAATTGATGTTACCTTTGTTTGCTTTCTCCTTTGTTTCCACCACTAATTCTTCTAGTGTTGGCCCCCTCATTTTTCTGATGTGTGCAGATGGAGTGCAGCTCACAGAGGTGTTTGTTTTGTGTTCTTGGATGGTAAATGGGGGTTTGGTGCAATTACTGTAATGCCCTGTTCAGTGTTCTTTCTTTATCAACTCCTAGAGCTGGAAGAATGCCTCTTTCTGTGCCCACACTTAATCCTTTGCTTTTGGCACTTTGGGACCCTTGGGTGGATATTGGGTTTTTTAAATTAAGCAAAACATACTTCAGTTAAAAGAAAAACCAAACTTAAAAAATAGAAAGCTGTACCTCAGGTTTTTAAATATTTTAAATGATAGCTCAGGATACAGTTGGTGAGACAAAATGCAAACTTAACAGTTTCATCCTTTACTCCTCCAAACTTTGTCTTTCCCTTTAATTAAAGCCTTGTCATTTGCTCCAATCAGACATTTTCTATCACAACATCTTTTGATGCCACTGTACATAAAAAGCCTTCCTGTGAGGAGGAGTTACCTGCTCCCTTGCAGGGGAGTTTGTGGTGCAGGTCAAGCCTTGCTTTGTAATCACAGGGGTGGAATGCACTTTGTGGTTATTTGAGTTGTTTGCTTCACAATCTGTCAGTGCTGTTGGAAGCCAGAAATGTGATTTATTTTCTCTTGCAGACATATTTTTCACACACATATATATATTTTTTTGCAGATAAATCACCCCTCCCTGGCTCCTCAGTCGGTTGAGGTCAGTGGGAGCTGGTGTGGGCAGCAATTACCATTTGATGGCTGTTTGTCATCTTCTGTCAGAAGAATTGGTCATTCCACTGCAGCTCCTGCTGCCTGACCTTCCCTGTTGTGACAGACACCACTTCTAGCACTCTTGGGCATAAATTTCAGTGCCTTTTATTCATAGCTGCTTTTGATCCTGGGCGTTATTCCACTTAAATGCTGGAGAAATGCTCAGCTGGAGTGTGAATTGAGTGCAGGACTGGTTTTTAATCTGTTAGAATGCAAATTTTTCCTGGCTGGGATGAGTGGTGTGAGTCAGTGAAGTTGCTTGTCAGGGTCCTGGAGGTGGGAGACTGTCCTTGGATTCATTTCTGGATGTGTGAACGTCCCAGGGGGCCCTGGATTGAGCTGTGAGCACTGAAGGGATCTCAGTAAACACCCTAAAGATTGGGGTTTTTTGTGTTGTGCTCCAGGCACACAAGTTTGGAGGAGTTAGGGCTGTGTAGCTTTGATTTCCCTGCTATGCACAAAAGCTGAAATGTGAATATTTCTGGGGAGTGTTTCCAAGCAGACTGTCCCACGTGCTCTGTGTTCACCACTGTGAACAGTTTGAAATGCTCATTTTTGTTAAGGTTTTTCTCAGAACCCCCTTCTCCTGCAGGGTAGCATTTATGGCTCTCAGATATCCTGTGCCAGATGCTTGGGAGGGAGAGTTTATCTGTCCCTAATAATGACAAAATTAGGGAAAACATTAAAGCACAAATAGCTTGGCTTGTTTTGTTGCCAATAAAAACTGTTACTTTCTAAAAACTTCATTTAAATCCTGGTGATATTGGTCTCTGCAGTGCACCTGACCTTTATTCTTCCTACCCTGTAGTGTGTTTTTATTCCATTAATAATCTTCCACCTTCTACACTGTTTTCCAAACTGCTTTTCCGTGTCTTCTTTTCCACTTGTGCACTCAGATTTCTTGATTTACCTCTTCACTCTAAAGTCTGTCAAGTCAGAGGAGTTCTGCAGAGAAAAGAACCCAGCCAGCCTGGGTGGATTGATTTATGGGTGATCCAATGGGTTATAAATTGATTTATTGCTGATCCAATGGATTATTTAATGGTGAGACAGTAGATTTTGGATTGATTTGTTGGTGAGGCAGTGGTTTATATATTGATTTATTGGTGAGGCAATGTATTATGGATTGAATTATTGGTGAGCCAATGGGTTATGGATTGATTTATTGGTGATCCAGTGAGTTATGGGTGATCCAATGGGTTATAATATGATTTATTGGTGGTCCAGTGGGTTATTTATGGGTGAACCAATGGATTATGGATTGATTTATTGGAGATCCAATGAGTTATGGATTGATTTATCGGTGAGCCAATGGATTATTTATTGATTTATTGGTGGACCAATGGTTTATGGATTATTTATGGGTGATCCAGTGGATTATGGATTGATTTATGGGTGGTCCAATGGGTTATGTATTGATTTGTTGGTGAGCCAATGAGTTATGGATTGATTTGTTGGTGAGCCAATGGATTATTTATTGATTTATTGGTGAGCCAATGTCTTGTGGATTATTTATTGGTGATCCAGTACATTGATTTATGGGTGCTCCAATGGGTTATGGATTATTTATTGCTGCTCCAATGGGTTATATATTGATTTGTTGGTGATCTAATGGATTATGGATTGATTTATTGGTGAGCCATTGGATTATGGATTGATTTATTGGTGAGCCATTGGATTATGGATTGATTTATTGGTGAGCCATTGGATTATGGATTGATTTATGGGTGATCCAATGGATTATTTATTGATTTATTGGTGGACCAGTGGCTTATGGATTGATTTATTGGTGATCCAGTGGCTTATGGATTGATTTATTGGTGGTCCAGTGGGTTATGTATTGATTTGTTGGTGATCCAATGAGTATTTATTGGTGAGCCAATGGATTATGGATTGATTTGTTGGTGAGCCAATGGATTATTTATTGATGATCTGGTTGTGAGCTGGAATTCCAGGGGTTCTGGGCAGAGCAGACAGGAATTCCTGGAGGCTGGAACTGGAGCAGTGGGCTCTGTGCCCCATCCTCGTGCTGGGATCAGACTCCCCTTGTGCCCACAGGGATGTTCCTGGTGTGTGAGCAGGATCAGGTTTGGGCTCAGAGCAGGGTTTTGTGCAGTTCCCAGTTGCTGCAGATGTGGTTTGAGGTGTTGATCTCTGTAGTGCAGGAGGAGGGCTGGGCTGGGAGGGAGCTGCCAGGGAAGGCAGGTTTGGATCCCACCTCTCATGGCTTCCTGTAGAACTCTGCCAGGTTTGGAATTTGAGGGGTTTTTTGGAAGTGCTGTGTTACCTGTAATGAGTGTGGAATGGGCTGAGGATGCTCTGTGAATTCCTGGTCTGAAATCAATTTCCTCTGACAGCCACGTGTCCCTTACCCAGCTCTTTCTGTTCCAATAAAACATCCCTGAGCCCTGCCCTGGAGACTGAGGCAGAAAGAAAAGCAGTGAGAATCTCAGGGGTGGTAGGAACTTCAGAGCTAATTATTATGTTCCAAAAATGCTTTCATTTCCTGAAGAGCTAGAACAAATAGTGAGAAATTCTGATTTTCGGGTATTATTGGTCCTCTTTGGACGGAGTAGCTGCAGTTGGAAATTGAAGAAGAAACTTCTGTGGGTCCACCTTGACTGAAGTTCTTTGATTTCAATTTCTTGTGAAATATTTCAGTCTCTGCCTTCAATCACAAGGGACTCTCCTTGGTATTGGAAGATTTTTTTTTTCTTCTACAGAGCATTTACTCCATATAAAACTTATAAATTGGCTTTTGGAGTTGTAACTGTTTTGGTTTTTGGATCATGAGTATTTTTTTCCCCAGCCAAACCTGGTCTGTAGCATTCTTTGTCAGATGCATTTGTGGACATTGGCCAGATTTTCTTTTGGGAGTGGCAGGGAGGAGAGGTCTTTGAGTTCCTGTTGGATTTGCTGTAGTTTATTGTACAGCCTCTGCCACTCAGAAATACTGAAATCACATTTTTCAACCTCCTGTGCATGCAGTAAATGAATGAAATGACTGAGAAATCATCCTTTGTTGTTAGTGTGGCAATTTGAGTTTTCTAAAGACACTTTGTAAGTTTTCTGTGTGTTGAGCTGACAGGGGAAGACAGAGCAGTTCTTTGTAGAACTGCCTAAAATTGACACAAAGTGCTGTGGAAGGCTGGCAAATACAACAAAAATTGAGTCTATTGCCATGAAGAAGCAAAGCATTGCAAACACAGTGAGGTACAGCTTTAGAAAGTCAACTTGTGGGGTTTTATGATGTTACAAAGGGAATTATGAATGGGTTTAAGAACTTGGCGGAATTTTTATAGAACTTAATTTATTTTTTTTTTAATAAAGAGGTTCAGAATGGCAATAATGAGTAATAAGAGCAGTGGTGTGATGAAACAGCTGGAATTGTTGCCTTGCCTGTGCTAACAGCAGTGTTCCCTCTGTCCAGCTCTCTACAACTATGATGCCAGGGGACCTGATGAGCTCTCCTTGCAGATTGGGGACACCGTGCACATCCTGGAAACCTATGAGGGTAAGATGGCAAAAACTGAATTGGAAACCAGCACTTTTGGGGGAATTGCATTCCTTTTCTGTTTGTGACCCTCTTGAACTGGAAGGTGAAGCAAATGGATTGAGCTGGTGAATAAGCACTGGATTTTCTGGGGAAGAAGAATTTTCTCACAACTGGATGTTTGTGTGGAGAGTTGTAGCCTCTCCCCCACGTTAGAGAAATGGGAGATGCTTTTTGGGAACCCTTGGGTGATGCAAAAGAACCTGCTGCTGCAAGAAGTTTAATCTGAATTTGGAAGTCACCTGGGTCTTGAATTATTTATGTCTCTTCTGAGCTGGGTGCCTGTGTTAGTGATTTCAGCCTTTTCCAGGTGCCTCTTGGGATGTGAAACTCTACAGACATCACCTGTACCAAAACCTTTCCTCCCTGATCCTTGTACAAGGGAATTCCAGTGCTGAGTTTGATAATCAGCATGATGGGGAAATTGTCACAACGTTTTCACCTCTTAATCCAGGCAAAATAAAACTTTCATTGTATCCTTGAGTTGGAATTTTGTGATGTGCTGCAGTTTGGAAAGGTCTGAGGAACACAGAACTAAACTGTGTGTTTAAAATAGTGTAATGTTGTTTGTCTTGTGGAAACATTTACTTTAATATATTGATTTAATTTGCTTCTCTAGACATTGATCTTTTGGTAGATCTGGGTGATAAATTTATTTTAGTTATTGGATTAATTGGATTTTTAAAAAATATTATACTTACTGAAACAAGCATTGCTGTTTCAACAAGAGTTGATCATCACTTGAAGTGGAATTTTTGAATTTTCTCATTATTCCTGGGCTGGCCTTTTCTTGGAGCTCAGTTTGCTGCTGCAGTGCCAAGTTTGACTCTGAGCAAAGCTATCTTTCCACTATCTGATGTTGCATGCTTTAATAAACCCCTAATAATGCCAAGATTTTAAATGCAAATGGAGCAATTCAAATATTGCACAGCTT
Organism: Haemorhous mexicanus; assembly: GCF_027477595.1. Classification (NCBI taxonomy): domain Eukaryota; kingdom Metazoa; phylum Chordata; class Aves; order Passeriformes; family Fringillidae; genus Haemorhous; species Haemorhous mexicanus. The sequence goes on from NC_082347.1 coordinate 40,255,330, forward strand.
TGTACTTCTATATAAAAATAGATTTATTTAATGAATGTGGGAGTAACTGAGCAGGGAATGTGAAACCCTATTATGCAATCCTATCAGATGCTGAAACCCTGATAAATGCTGACTGTTCCCAAATAAGTGGGACAGTGGGGATGAGCCACATTCCCCTGGGCTGGAAATAGAGGAAACCTTCTCCCTCTCAGGGCCTGGAGCACTGGGATGAGTTCATGGTAAAAGAAATGCAAATTCCTGTTCTCCCAAGCACTGGTTGCTCATTCCTGACCTGGGATGGGGAAACTTAAAAAAACTCTTACAAATCAAACCAAAACCAAAGGATAACAAGTTTACAAAAGCTCTTGATATCCTCAGTTCAATGCTTCAACAGAATATATCAAACACAACAGACCACAGTTATCTAAACCTGTTTTAATACTTAAAAATGATGAACTTTCTTTTTAATTTATTTGAAAAAACTGTAGCATTACTTCTCTAATTTATTATTTCTCTAAATTCTGTAACACCCAAATCTCAAAAACTCTCCTAAACTACAATAAACTAAGACCAAACCTCTTTTTGAGCCTCTCAAAAGAACTCTAAACATTTCTCTTCCTACAAAACCATCCCCACACCACAACAACCAGACCTGAGACAAATATCTGAGGGATGCTGTAGCTCTCCTCTCGTGTTCAGAGCTGCCAGGATCAGGGGATCATTTGAGTTGTTTGGTCTCCTGCAGTCCCTGGATAAAATTGCTGTGGATTGTGCCCCTGGGAGGTTTTGTACCCTCCAAATTCCCAGGGGTGTGCCAGGCTGAGGTGGGAAGGGGCCCATCCAAAGGAAAACCCTCTAATGAAATAATCCTGAGACAGAAGAGTTGTTGGGAGAGTCAGTAAAGCCTTTTTGCTGAGGATTTTGCCTTTCCTACCCCTTTTTCCTGTGGGAAAAGCAGTTGGCTTTTTTTGTGGATACCTGCTTTGTTCCTCCCATCCTGAGTACCCATCTCCTCCCAATCCAAACTAGATTAGATACTATTTTAAATTAGTTTTCTGCAATCATTCCTAAGTTGAGAGTAGTTTTGAAGACTGGTCTGTGTCTGTGGGCTTTGAAGTGGTAGTTGTTCATTTTTTGGGTTTTTTTCCCCTTCTGAATCTGCATTGCCAAGAAAAACTCCTGGGAAATCCTTGCTCAGATGAGGACCTGGAAGGGCTCAGTCTCCCATCCATGGTCTGCACAATCTGATTTTAGGACAGATGTAGGGTATCTGCCATGTACTGGAATTAATTTGAGTTGAACTTTTCCCCTGTGTTTAAAATTTAATTTTGTTGCCCATGAGTAGAACTTATTTTGGAATTAGTGTTTATTATTAAAGTTTTGACATTTTAAATTCTAATCCTGGAAATTTTTTTTCCCCTCTAAAATGCAAGAAAAAATTGTGTAGAAGGAGTTCAGTGTGTGGATTCTGTAAAGTTTCAGTCTTGGTGGAAACATCCCCTGTTTTTATGGGAGTGAGGGGATTGGAAATGAATGTACACATTTCATTATTAAATACTAAATTTGTGTTCTTCCAGGAACCAAAGTAAAGATGAAGCTACTTTCTAGACTAATTAATATTGAAAATTAATTTTTTTTTCTTTTAGGAAGTATTTTAGTTTATTTTTCAGTTAGAAAACTTTTTGTCCTTCTGATCTGAGCCTTAGAGGAAAAGCCAAACAGGAAAGCCATAGGAATTCCCAAATATCCTGCTCTGCAGGAGAGAAGGATTGCATTTTGTGGTAGATCCCCTAAACCCCAAGTATTTGCCACATTCTGGATTAATACTTTCCACATCTTTATTGTCTTAATTTTGTTTCTTGACGTTATTTGATGGACTGGGCAAATGGAACCATGTGATCAATAAATGTGGCTGATGAAGGGGCATTGCTGGGAAATGTAACAGAAAATCAACCTCTAGGCCAGGATTAATTGTTGAGCATCAATTAATTTCTGCTGTGAGAAGGGAGTTTGGCTTCCCAAATAGGGATTTTCACAGAGGTTAAACTTGATATTATGGGAAAGTTTAGGTTTTGTTGCAGGTTTTTTGTTTGTTTGTGAATGCAGTGGAGCTGTCAGAATGGATGCATTGTTTGAGGGTAACCACAGCAAATTCTTGAGTGTCTTTTGCAGCTTTGACAGACAGAAATATTTCATTGGTGTCTTAGTTGAGCATTTCCTTGGATGCACATCTCCAGCTGGTGGGTCCCAGATTTCTTCAGGGCAAGGTCTGATCTTGAACAGGTCCAGGGATGAGGAGTCCACAGCCTGTGCCAGGACATCACCTCCTTCCCAGGGAAAGAATTCCTGGAATCCCCCAATGCTTTGGGCTGCAAAGGACCTTAAATGCCACCCAGTGCCCCCCCTGCCGTGGCAGGGACACCTCCCACTGCCCCAGGCTGCTCCAACCCATGTCCAACCTGGCCTTGGGCACTGCCAGGGATCCAGGGGCAGCCCCAGCTGCTCTGGGAATTCTGTCCCATTCCTTCCTCACCCTCCCAGGGAACAATTCCTTCTCAAAATCCCATCTAAACCTACCCACTTTCAGCTTAAAGCCATTCCCTGTGTGCTGTCCCTCCATCCCTTGTCCCCAGTCCCTCTCCAGCTCTCCTGGAGCCCCTTCAGGCCCTGGAAGTGGTAGAAGTTGGGTTTTTGTTTGGGTTTTTCCCCCACTGAATCTGCATTGCCAAGAAAAATTCCTGGGAAATCCTTGCTCAGCTGGGGTCTCTGCAGAAGAGAGATGAGGACTTGGAAGGGCTCAGTCTCACATCCATGGTGAGCTCTGAGCTTTCCCTGGAGCCTTCTCCTCTCCAGGTGAGCCCCCCCCCCAGCTCTCCCATAATTTTGGGAAGTTGTTTAGAGATGGCTTCACCCTTTGAGTGGCCCTGTCCCCACCTGAGCCCCTTCTTGGGCAGCCCAGTGTCCCCAGGTGCACCAGGGGAGCTGCATGGGCACCCTGGGCTCCCTGCCCAGCTCCAGGTGGGCACCAGCCCCAGGCAGGAGCCTGGTGGGACCTGCCTGGCCACACCAGCAGCTCTGCAAGGAGCAGCAGTGCAGCCAGTTCTCCAAGGCAGGTTTTGGCTGCTCTCTTCTCCATGATCCTGGCAGCTCTGGCTGCAGAACTTCAGGAGGGAGAGGTTCATCCATGAGGAGCTGGGCTTTTATTGCACAGGATGTCCTGAGGCAGCACAGGAGGTGGGCTGGGAGAGGAAATAATGATTGTTTGTTCTCCAGGTTGTGCATCTGATCACAGTTCTGTTGTTCAGCAGTTTAAACTCCAGGACTTCAAAATGTTGCTTTATTCATCTGAAACTGTGGGAATTCAGTTTTTTTATTAGGATTGGAATCTGTGCCTGGGTTTCAGGCAGTGCAGTGAGCACAGGCCAAAAGGTTTTGCCTCCTTTGCACCTGGCCAAGGCTGGGAGTGCTGATTTCAGCAGCAGTTTGGTGTTCCTTGGGAAGCAGTGGGAATGTGGGATGTGAGCCTGTGGCAGCCTCTCTTGGGAGGTGAAGTGTGGTGGTTACAAATTTGAGATTTTTGAGGTGCACTAACCCAGCCCCAAGTGCTGCAGGGAGGAGGTGATGAATCCCTTGGGCTTGTGCTGCAGGAGGGCAGACTGAAAAATCCCCTTTAATTTGGATTTCTGGCTCCACATTGTGCATAATGAATTTATCAGCATGTGTTGGTTTCATGGAAGTTTCCCCTTGTTCCCAGGACTGGAACTGCAGTTTTTATTCCACATCTGCTTTGTGATCTCCCCATCCTCCCCTTGACAGGGATGCTGTGCTGTACAAACCCTTCTTTGCCAGGCTCAGTTTTCCAAAAGGGCTCCTTGCTTTTGTGTTTTGGTATGTGGCCCCTAAATTTCCAGGTATTCCTGTTTCCTGGTGAGATGGCTAACAGCTGAAGACTTGGATTTGTGGAATTTAAGTGGGTTTTGAAATGGAAGTAGCCTCTCAGTAAATTTTTGTCAAGTTAATGCTCTTAAGTTGGTTTTGTTTTGGTGAATTAGTAATTAAAATTAAATGCACAGCAATTAAACACATCATGTGAACCACCACCCCTGTCATTTACTTCTCTCCATTGTCACTCTGATTTTACGCTTTCCAGGATGACTTGTTTTATCCAGGATATTTAGTAAGCCTGTGGAAAATTGAAATTGAGGTGGGATGTGCAGGGCTGAAGCATGATGAGAAACCACCTCAGGGTGCTGCTGAGCTGGGGAGGAGCAGCTGGGAGGTGCCACAAATGAACTTTTTAATGCTTTTCCCCCTTTGTGTCTCCCAGGTTGGTACAGGGGTTATACACTACGGAAGAAATCCAAGAAGGTGAGTGTGGCCAGAGTGTGCTGCTCATTTTTCTCTTGCAGTGAGATGGGTTTGGCACTGGGGGTGTGGGTTTGGTGGAGCTGGGTCTCAGGTGTGCCCTGGTCCCTGCTGCTCTGTGTCCTCAGCCTCTGGTCAGTGGGAGTTTTCAAGTTAATAAAAACTGATTTTAGCAAGGCCTGAAAGATGAGTGGCATATCCAGCTCTGGGGTCCAAAGGGAGGATGTGGAGCTGCTGGAGAGAGCCCAGAGCAGGCCCAGGATGATCCCAGGGGTGGAACAGCTCTGCTGAGAGAGCTGGGGTTGTTCAGCCTGGAGAAGGGAAACTTTGAGGTGGCCTCAGTGTGGTCTTGCAGTGCCTGAAAGAGCTACAGGAAAGATGGAGGGAGACTTGGGACAAGGGGAGTGGCTTTAAGCTGAAGGAAGGGAGGCTTAGATGGGATCTTGGGAAGGAATTGTTCCCTGGGAGGGTGGGGAGGGGCTGGGATGGAATTCCTGGAATTGCCCCATGTTCTGATCTGGAAAGGACCTTGGGTCCCATCCAGTGCCACCCCTCCTATGGCAGGGACACCTTCCCCTGTCCCAGGTGCTCCCAGCCCCAGTGTCCAACCTTGGGCACTGCCAGGGATCCAGGGGCAGCCCCAGCTGCTGTGGAGAAGCCCCAGAGCAGCTGTGGTGCCCCTGGATCCCTGGCAGTGCCCAAGGCCAGGCTGGAGCACCCTGGGACAGGGGAAGGTGTCCCTGCCATGGCAGGGGTGGCACTGGATGGGATTTAAGGTCCCTTCCAAGCCAGGCTATTTTATATTCCTGTGATCCCAGTTTTTGCACTGTAAAGGTAAATCAGACAGTAACTCCTGATGTGCATCATCTTTTGTGTGTGCAGTAACTGCTGCACCAAACTTCTCCTCAGGGAAAAGCTCAGACCTTGATGTTCTCCTTGGTCTGTTCAGAGGCTGACAGTGCTCCTGTTAAATACTGAATTCCTGGAGAAATGCAGCTCCCTGGCCTTGGGAGTTTTCAGTTGTTCCTTTGGAGAGGGGAGGAGGCTCCTCCTGCACTGGAATTTCAGTGTGCACCAAGAGCTGCAGTCACAGCAGCTTTTCTGAGAGGAAACCACACAAATGCTGGTTGTGGCATCATGTTTTCTTTTTTGAGCCTTTTACTTCATAGTAGTAATTAAACAAAATTAAACTGCTTTTTTCACTGAAACACTGCAAATGCCATGTTTGCCTCCAAAGGTGTGTTTTTAGTTGCTTCCATGTCTGAAAGTACAGAGTTGAGTGGTTCATCCCACCCATTTTCTTACCAGGCCTGGGTTTTTAGTCTATTTTTGTACTTTGTCTTTTTTTTTTGATTTTTTTTTTTTTTTGTGTGAACACATTGAATTTCTTACAAACCATATTTCATGAACGTGCTTTTTGCAGTCTGAGAGGCAATTAGATGTTTTTCTTGCCTTAAATTAATTCCATGTGTTGCTGGATTTGGCTGCCACTAAATTTAGTGATTTTAAAATATTTTTAAACTGGGGTAAAAATTCACATGTCCATGCACTGTTTCCCCTGGTGGCTTTCCAAGAATTTCTATTAAGGCATTCCCAGATGATCAGAAAACTGAACTCCTGCATTGAAGGGCGAGATGGTGGAATTTCCTTTATCAGCTTGACTTGGATTATTTTTAAAATATTGTCCTTTTTCTGGCATCTTGATGAATTTAGAATATTTTTTCAGAGAAACTGTAAGGTTGCAATAACATCTTGAAAGGACAGGCAATGCAAAAATTCAATAGATATTAAATAAAGTCCCAAACACAACTCTTCTGATGTTTGAGGATGTGAATGGTTCTGCACACTGGCAGTGTTTTGGCATATTTTAGGTAATAAACACAGTCTGTTGTGTGCAGCTGGTTAAATAACACATTTTTTTCCTCTCCCTCCCTCTCCAAGGGCATATTCCCTGCCTCCTATATCCATCTTAAGGAAGCAATCGTTGAAGGCAAAGGGTAAGTTGGGTTTGAAAAGAACAAAACTCCTTTTTCCTGCTTTACCCACATCATTCCAATGCATTTCCAAGTAACTTACACTTGTTTCCAGGTAGTTTTCTGCCTCACTGAGAAGTTATTTTGTGTTTTTCCCGTTCCTTTCCCTGGTGTGTGCAGTGGTTTGAGCTGTATTTGTTGTTCAGCAGCTCTTCTGATCCTTTTGTACCAAATCAGCTTTGCTGGGCATGCAGGTAGAAGTCTCTAACATGGGTAGAAAAGTTGAGTTAAAAACCAGGAAAAAAAACCCAACCAAATCCAGAGGAAAAAGAAGGTGGAGTGAAATTAATAAATCATTACCCAGGTATGAAATGGACTGAAACAGGATTAAAATGTTTTATTCCTTTGTGCCTGATTTATTTTTATACTCTGTTAAATATGTAAATGATCAAACTACTAATCATGAGATTGCTGCATAATGACATCTTCCTTGCTGATTGCAAAACTGCCTTTAGTACTCTGCTTCTGCAATATTCAGAGATCTGGCTGGTGTTCCTCACCTTCATGGTACCTCACTTTGAAACAAATCATACAGAAACTTCGTGGGAAGGAATTGAATCCTTATTTTTTGTTGTGAGGCCAATATTTTGAAAAAAAAGAACAATTAAAGAGCAGTATGGTGGCCTTGCAGGTTGGGCTCAGCTGGTTTTATCTTGGTTGTTTCTTGCACAGTAAATCAGTCATGAATGTTATAGTGAGGTGTGCATTGATATCCTTGGGAGTGCACAAATGAGGAGAGGGTGGGAAAAATTCTCAAAGGTGTGGAGGGATGGGATGAGAGGGGATGGTCTTAAACTGAAGGATGGCAGGGATGGATGGGATATTGGGAATTAGGAATTGTTCCCTGGCAGGGTGGGCAGGCCCTGGCACAGGGTGCCCAGAGCAGCTGGGGCTGCCCCTGGATCCCTGGCAGTGCCCAAGGCCAGGCTGGACACTGGGGCTGGGAGCACCTGGGACAGGGGAAGGTGTCCCTGCCATGGCAGGGGAGAAAATGATGCCTCAGGTTTGGCTTTTCTATTTTTCACATTCTGTGCTGCTTTAGTGGGTGGGTCTGAGCTTCACATTATGGGATGGTGAGCTCTGTGCACAGAGCAGGGAGACAAAACAATTCCTGCTCCAGCTGGGCACCAAGGACAAATGAGCCAAATCCCAGCCCAGGAGCACAAACCCCGTGGGCTGGAGAGAGAAAAACAAGCAGGGTGGGAGTGCCTGGGCTAAAGCTGGGCTGGGACAATGAACTGCAAGGTGCAAATGGAGCAGAGCTGATCCCAGGGAGAGACCCCGTGCCCGGCCGTGCATTTTGGGGCCATTTTGGGTCATCTTGGGTGCAGCCCTGGCTGGGCTCTGGTGCTGCCCAAGGTGCATCCATGGAGGAGATCCTTGGAATCAATCCCTGCTTCATTCTGTAACTCTGTCCAGCCTCTTTTCTAGGGCAGCCCTCACAAGGCATCAGTTCAAGATCATCTTTGACCCCTCCCAACCTAAACCATTCCAGGATTCCATAATCTGAGCACATCCAAGTACCTTTTATGTGGTGTGGTTTTACTGGTGTGGCTGCAGTATCTGATAACATCTTAATTTTGCTTATAAATTTACAGCAAGTGATGCTAATTCCAACCACTTCTACTCAGTTCCCTTTGGAAATGAACAGTTCTTCCTCAGGAGTCATTCTAGATCAGGTGATTTAGATTGGATACCAGCATAAAAATTTCCACAGGAGAGGCTGCTCTGGGCAGTGGTGGTGTCACCATTCCTGCAACTGCTGAGAAACTGTGTGGGTGTGGCACTGGGGACATGGCTTAGTGCTGACCATGGTGGTGCTCAATGACCTTAAAGCTCCTTTCAACCTTAAAAGTTCTGTGCTGCTTCATTCCCACCGAAGCTGATGCTTAGTTCAGTTTTGGTTTTTTTTTTTTTTGACTCTTTCTCTTCAGCCAACATGAGACTGTGATCCCCAACGAGCTGCCCCTGATCCAGGAGGTCACCACCACGCTGAGGGAATGGTCCATCATCTGGAGACAGCTCTATGTGGTGAGGCCAGCTCAGGGAAACCTTCACCCTGGGAGGGTTTGATGGGAAAAGTGCTGGGAAAGGCACAGGAGAAGTGGGAAGGAACTGCCATTTCTGAAGGAATACTTAATGAATTTTTCCCTTCTGTTGTTGCTTCTAGAGGTTGCTTTCAGTGCTGAGAATCCATGTGGCACCATCTCTGCTGAAGCACAAATCTCAGGAGCTTTTTGTGCTTGTTAAAGCACATATCTCTTGCCTGTTTGCTCAAATCTCTTTATTTTCTTGTGCAGAATCAGGTTTATTTTAGAGTGCTACCTTGATCTAGCAATAGTTTGTTGAGCAGTTACAATCCCTTTTTTTGTGTAGGTTCTGTTATGTATACAAAACATACTATATATATATATATATATATATGAAAGCATAAAATATATATGAAAGCATAAAATATATATGAAAGCATAAAATATATATGAAAGCATAAAATATATATAAAAGCATATAATATATAACATATATTATGTAAACATATATATAAAACATATATTGTGTTTTTATATATAGTTTTATATATAACATATATAAAAGCATAATACATATATAAAACATACATGACATATATCTATATAACATATAATAGATATATGTTTTATTTTTAAGGTATATACAGATTTGGAGTTATTTAATGTGTAATTTTATTAAAGAAATGGTCTTCAGGCTGTTTCTTAAGGCTGTCAGTCTCTGTTATGAAATAATTGAGTATTGAGTGTTGAATTTGTGGGTGTAAACTGAAAGAAGGCTTTGTAAAATTATCAGTGTAGGCCTTTAACCTCTCAGTATGCCTTTACATAAAGTTGATTGTTCCCAAATTTTGACACCTTAATTTGCATACCTGTTTATTTTGATAAGCTAATGTTTCAACCACATAAGAATATGTTCTTAGGAGTTTGTAGTGATAATTACTGATAGTCTCTCAGATGGGGAGCTACAAAACCAGAGGTGGAAGTGCACATAAATAAGATCAAGGGTTCAAATTTCTATTTAAAAGTGCAGTTCAGATGTGAAGCAAGGCCTGCTGAGGGGTTTAAGGGACCTGGCCCACACTCGTGATGCTCTCATTGTGCAAGGTCACTGTAACAAGATAATGGGAACATGAAATTCCTTTATTTAAAGCAGGGTTTAATGCAGTCTCTGTTTCCCATAAATATGTTTGAAATCTTGTATCATAAAAGTGCAAGCTGTGTAATGAAGACACCGAGTGTAATGAAGACGTTTGTGCTGACTAATGTGGCTTTTAATCACAGCCATGAAAATAAAGATTAGGAGTAAGAGTGTAATGGAAGTGATGTAGTGTGGCAATATAGAAGATGAAGGATAATATCTTCTATGAAAAGAAGCAGATTATGTGTTAAACAGAGAGCTTTAAGGAGTTGGAATAGCAGGGAGTTTGTCAGGTGAGGAGCAGGGAAGGAGTAGAAATAAAGGAGGAGGAACAGAGGCTCAGGAGGGCACTGGGAACAGCTTTGCCCTTGGTTCCACTGCTGTGGAATCCCAGCATGGTTTGGGTTCTGAGGGACCTTACATGCCACCCAGTGCCACCCCCTGCCATGGGCAGGGACACCTTCCCCCATCCCAGGGTGCTCCAAGCCCCAGTGTCCAGCCTGGCCTTGGGCCCTTCCAGGCTGGGAAGTGGGGCTGGGGCTTGGAGCAGCTGGGACACTGGAATTGGTGGGTGGGACTGGCTTGGCTTTAAGGTCCCTCCAAAACCATTCCATTCCATGATTCTGTGTTAAACAAAACTTTAGCTCTTTGCTAATAACTTTGAGGCAGTCAGAGCAGGTTTGTTTTACTGGAAATAACTGGTTTTAGACTGGGCAGTCTGCAGGCCTGAGGGATGTTCCATGCTGTCCCTGTCTTGCATATCCAAACCCATTAAATGGCCACATTTATGCCTTGATTCAGTTTGTAATTTGTGTTCAAATCTTCAATGGATGTTGAGTATTTTGTTTGCAGAGAACAGGGGATGTGGAATGTTTCTCATCTCTCTGCTTTGTGATTCCCTGCAGCCTCAAAAATCAGGAACCTCTTCCCCATTTGGGTTGGTCTGTATTTAGCTCCCAGCCATATGTGCCTGTTGTGTCTTTCTCTGCTGCGTTAAAGAGCTTTTAATAATGAGTATTTTCTCTCTGTGGAGGTTCTCCCACTATAATCAAGCCAGCTTTGGATAATCTGAACAGACTGAAGTCTTTAAGTTTCACAGTTAGATATCCTTTTCCCAGAGTCTTGGAGTCATTTTGTTCTTTTCCTGCATCTTCTGCAGTTTTTCCTTTCTTTTTAAAATTTTTTTTCTTAAGTGGAGAATTTTATTGTAATTATTTAATTATTCCTAGCTCAGCTGAATGTTGCCAAGGAAAGTTTGTATATGCTGCTGGCAGTATTTAATATCCACAGTTCCAGGCTTTATAAACACTTGAGTTATTTCACTTCCTATCAAGTTTAGGTCTTTCCTGGTGTTTCACTGTCCTTTAAAAGTTACCTGTGGACTTGTATGGCACTGATGTGCCCAGAGAGGGATTTTCAAGTGTTGTTGTGGAGGTTTAAGCAGGGAGAGAAAGGATTCTCCCCCCTCTGTTGCAGCCTTTTGCTGTTAAAATGAACCATTTTCAGTCCTGCTCTGCTCAGTGCAGAGGGTCACTGAACAAAGCTACCCTGGGAATCAATAAAAGGACATTTCCCTTGGATGCCTGCATGACCCAAGTTTTAAGATACCACAAACCCAACCATTTACACCTCTTTAGCTCCTTAAAGCTGAGTGCAGCACTCGGAATATTCAGTGTTCTGTGCTGGAGGAAGTTAGGCTCCTGTTCCAGAGCTGCTGCAGACTTACCCTTTGAATTCCTGTTGGTAATTGCAATTTATCCTGTGTGTGCCCAACCTTCAAACCTGATTTCTCCCCCATGTTTCCCCCACCACAGCAGGACAACAGGGAGATGTTCCGCAGCGTCCGGCACATGATTTACGACCTGATCGAGTGGAGATCCCAAATCCTCTCTGGGACCCTGCCCCAAGACGAGCTCAAGGAGCTGAAAAAGAAAGTGACTGCCAAAATTGATTATGGCAACAGGTTTGTGCACAGCATTTCCCAAGTTTTTCTGCCTGAATCCAGATCACCCTGTGTAAGACACATCAGCTGTCAGGGAGTTCTTGGAGGATTCTTTTTTTTCCCCCTGGAGCTGTAGATGAAATATTTGTGTATTCACACTTCTGTTACAGCAAGATAAAGATTGAAGTTGAGGCAGCATCTTTAAAGTGTAATATGTAAAGTGGAATCCATCTCTCTCTCTTGATGGTATCATCAATTTGACAGTGCTATGAAGCTGTAATTTTTTCAGGCCAATTCAAAAGTGCAAGTATTGCCTGCCTTGAAAATAGAATTTTAAACTCCACTTGCTTCTGTGGCACAGTTGTCACCCTCTGAGCACCACCAGCTGCCTGTGCCCTCGAGTCACTCAGCTGTAATGTGATGTTGAAGGATTTGGCTCAGAAGCACCATTTAGCTCTTGGTTCCTCTCCTCCCACAGCAGCCAGCTGGTGGCACGAGATGAGCAGGGAGATTTCATAAAAGAAAGGAGCTCTTTAGCACAAGAGAGTGGAAGTTGGGAAGGAAATACTGCCCCAAAAAAGAGTGCAGGTTGCATGTGTTGGATATTTCAGTGATTCAGATGTATTCTCTCCCCAGATGGTTGGCTGGGTTTAAAGACATTTTAATTTCTGTAAATACAAGTTTTAGATTATAACTTGTCTGTACAATTATGATTTTGCATTTTGATCAAAAATAAGGGATCAAATCTTACTGCTCATCATTGGAAGCAGTGTTTTGAATACTGGGAGACAAAACATGTTGTAGTGCTCCCTTCAGTCCTGCCTGTTGTGTGGGATTCTCTTGTCCTGCACACCTGGGGAGTGAGAAAGTTTGCACCAACCCAGTCTTTCAATGCTTTGTGATGGAAATATCTCACCATATTTCATTTATTTTTGTTAATTCCTTAAGAACTGCCATTCTTACAGTATTTCTGCTCGTGTACTTTATCAGCAAAAGCTGTGATTAAAAAAAAAAGAAATTAAAAGAATAATCATTAACTGCATTCAGTCAGTAATTATCATTTGTAGTCTGAGGTATGGACAGTGGCACCTCTGCAGACAATTACCCAGATGTTGTGGGGATGATTTGTTTGGCTACTGGATTTCACCATCTGCCCAAGGAGTTGGTAGAAGTTGCTCTGAATAACCTCCAGATGCTCAGCCTTCAAATCCAGTGGAACATCTTGTGCTGTGCTTTGTATTTGTAATGTTCTGATGGACTAATTAAGTGATCAGAAGGTTCTCTGGGGAGTGCAGGAGGGAGGTGAATGTGAACTTCTGAGTAAATGCTCACCACTGAAAGATAGCATATGTTCCTAATAAAACCCTAAACCCTTCACTTGTGCCTAAAAGGAACATGAGTGGGGATTTTAGGATCCAGACAGAATGAATTCATTATCTGCTTTATAAATACTGGGTCACCTTTGAGGCCCCAGCCCAGATAATTCTAAATGTTTTCTGTCCTAATCATGTCCTAACCTTTCCTGACTTGTGAAACACTGATTTGTAAATAAGTTTTTTTTCCTTCTGTAAATACAGACAGAAGTTTTGCAGCATATTGTCAGAATAACTGTGGAAGCAAAGATGGCCTTAGGAATCTGTATTTTTAATATCTTTCTGAAATTGGGTCAGGTAATTTTGTTGTGAAAATGCCTTTTTTTTTTTGTTCTGTTGCAAATATCTGTAACTGGGACACTTATTAAAAAAAAAAATCAGATTTTTTTCCCAAGCATCATTTGCATGTTAAAGACTAAAACAAAGGAATCAAAGGAGGGTTTGCTTTGACTCCTTTGACAGCCTGTGCAAACACTGGTGTGTTGTAGTCTGGGTTATGAGACTTTGCCTGAGTTTCTGAGCTTTTCCCCTGGCCCAGGCAGCTTCTCCCATGGAAGGGCTCTGACAGTTGCAGTGCTCTGTGGGTGTTTCTCCTGCTGTGGCTGCTGTCCAGGGAACAGTAGTAGGGAGGAAGAAAACAACTTTGGCTGCTTTTCTGTTTGCTTTCAGTGATGAAACCATTTTCTCACCAGAAAATTCATCTGGGAGTGAGATGTTCTGGGGATGCTGGAGGGTTTTGTGGTGGCTGGGTCCAGCTCCAGAGCAGAGTTTAAAAATCTGCTGCCTCCACCCTGCAGCTTGAGTGATCTTTGTGTCCCCTGCAATTAATGCAGTGCAGTTAATTGGGAGGGTTTGGGGTTTGGGGGTTGACCCCACTCAAGGGTTTAACACTTCCAGGGGTGAGGAGGAATCCTCCAAATCCATGGAAATACCTCTGTGTGCCACAGCTCCTGTTTCCAAGTCCTTGCAGGTTGTGCCCAGATGGAATTTACTTTCAGATAAATCATGAACCCCTGGGTGATTTATCAGGCACAGCAAATTTGATTTAAGCTCGTGGATCAAACATATTTCAGCTCTAAAGTTAGAGCAGCTCCACTGGGAGAGCTGACCACGGAGTTAGAAGGAAATAAGGACACATTTGTTGGGGTGGAGGTGCCAAGGGCAGTCTTAGGGAAGGGACCTGATTTTGTAACCCTTGGTACTGCTGGAAAACGTGGAGAAAAGTGGAAGGTTTTTCCTGAGCCTGGATTTGATTGTGGCAGAAAGCTTCCTCTCTGCAGAAGGTAATTATGGATGTTAACACCCTGCTGGTAGAGATCTGGCTTCTGCTTTAAAAAAGGAAACAACTTCTGCCTCGTCTTGTGGGGTGTGGGTAAAACATGAATGGGGAGTGGGAGACATGAGCTGTGTGTGGTGGGACCTGGTGTTCAGGCTGTTGGGTAAATCAGAGGAGGAGACCAAGTCTCTGGCAAATTTATTTGTTTAGGAAGTTGCTTCCCCAGCTGTTGAGCTGTTTCATTTCCATCCCTTCTCCCTGTGCTCTGGGAATAAGTGGCTTGGATCCCCAGGTTGCTGACATGTTAAATTGCATTATCACATCTCAGATAATTTCTTTTCCATCCCGTGTCAGGTGTGCAAGTTGAACATTTGGCAGGTGCTTTTTAGGCATTCCTTTCAGCACTGTTAATCCACAGACACACTTTCTGTCTTGTTTAGGATTCTGGATTTAGATCTGGTGGTTCGAGATGAAGATGGCAACATTTTGGACCCAGAGCAGAGCAGCACCATCAGCCTTTTCAGAGCCCATGAAATAGCTTCCAAGCAAGTGGAGGAGAGGCTGCAGGAGGAAAAAGTGAGAGACTCTGTGGCTTTTCCCTGGGAAACATGAGGCTGTGAACTAATTGGATGACTGTTATTTTTAGCATTGGTAATGAGGGATTTGATGTGTTTATGGAGAATTATGAGGCTTAAAAATTTTGGAAGAAGTTTTGTCTTAGGCTGGGTGTTTTTTTTCATCCTTTAAAAGCTTTAGTAGAATTTATGGTTCAGACCTGCATAAATAAATCAGCTGCATTTGTAGGTTAATATCAGATGTGCATGTGGGAGGTTTGTAAGTGAGGTTGTCATCAGAGTTTCTATTTGAGAATCACAAAGACTAAAATCCTCATTCTGGTGTGGTTTCTTTATGCCAATCCTAAAAACTTGTTGTTGAAATAAAAGAGGCAGATTTAAAGCCCTTCTCAGTCTTGAATTGTCAGCACCTTTGCAGTTCAGAATCCTTATTTTTAAAAGGAAGAACTTTTCTGTTTCTTTTTATTGTGTGTTGCTGGATTTTTTTCAGGTATGTTTGAGGCTCTATTTCTTCTCCATTTGTTTCTCTCTACTTAATAAGTGAAGACATCTTTTCTTCCTTTTTCTCTTCTTTTTTATTTTAACTTTTTCCTTATGGTGCAGCACTTCAAGGCAGATCCAGAAAATCTGTCTGTCATAAAACTTAACAGAAAAAAGATCACAGGAGCAGACACTCAGTGGAAAGCTCCTCTTCTTTCTGGAAGGTTTTAGGAAAGTTTTACAGCAGTTGGATGTCTCTTAGGCTAAGTTAAACTTTTTGTTCTTCAATTGCAGTCTCAGAAGCAGAATATTGACATCAACAGACAAGCCAAGTTTGCTGCCACTCCTTCATTTGCTTTGTTTGTAAATTTAAAAAACGTCGTGTGTAAAATAGGAGAAGATGCTGAAGTCCTGATGTCTCTGTATGACCCCCTGGAATCCAAATTCATCAGGTCAGGGCCATTTTTATCTGTGCTCACTTAGGGGTGGTGCTGAGGGACTTCTGGGGCTTAGCAAAGTCACATTTCTGTGAAAGGCACAGGCAGATCCCTTCACTTGGGGCATGTTTCAGGGTTGTGCTGTGCTTGTGGTTCCCCAAGAGCAGATGGAAATTGAGAGTGGAACACACCTGCAAGGGCTGTGCCCTTGCTGAGCTGCAGAATTCCCACACTTGCTTGCTGAGGAGCTGCTTTCTTGATGAAAATTGTGTGCACTAAGGGAAATGCCAGCTCCCTGCTCAATATTTGTTTCCTTAGGGTAAGGAAATTGGGTTGAAAAGTCTCCTGTGAATTCTGAAGTTGATTTTATCAGCTTAAGTTAAAGGGCATTCAATGATAGGGTGTGGGGGAATGGCTTAGAGCTGAAAGAGGGTAGATTGAGATGGGATATTAGGAAGAAATCCTTTCCTGGGAGGGTGGTGAGGCACTGGCAGGGGTTTCCCAGAGAGGTTGTGGACTCTCAGTCCCTGGCAGTGTCCAAGGCCAGGTTGGACAGGGCTTGGAGGACCCTGGGGCAGTGGAAGGTGTCCCTGCCCATGGCAGGGGTGGAACAAGATGATCTTCATGATCCCTTCCAGCCCAAAGCATCCTGTGGTTCTGTTGCTCTGTGATTTAAACAAAAATTCTTCAAATTGTTGTTCTTTTCAGTGAGAACTACCTGGTGAGGTGGTCGAGCTGTGGCCTCCCCAAGGACATTGACAGGCTGCACAACCTGCGGGCCGTGTTCACCGTGAGTGTGCCACCCTGGGGTGGGGGCAGCTGGGTGGGAGCAGCCTGGGGCACCTCTGCAGGGGGAAACAGGGCTGGGGAGAGCCTGGAGGGCAAGGGATGGAGTGACAGGAAAAGGGGAAATGGCTCCCACTGCCAGAGGGATAGGTGGGATTTTGGGAAGGAATTGTTCCCTGGGAGGGTGGGCAGGCCCTGGCACAGGGTGCCCAGAGCAGCTGGGGCTGCCTCTGGGTTCCTGGAAGTGTCCAAGGCCAGGCTGGAGCAGCCTGGGATGGTGGAAGGTGTCCCTGCTCGTTGCTGGGGTGGGAACAAGATGATTTTGAAGGTCCCTTCCAACCCAAACCATTCCACGAATCTTTGCTGCCAGAAGCTTGCATGAGACATTTCTCCTAAGTGGCTGCTGAATGTTCTCAACACCTGGGAAAAACCAAAGTGCATTTTTGAACTTTTAACTTACTAGAAATGGTTTGACCTCCTAAGGAATTAATTTGCACAGAACTCCAGTAAGGTGTTGAAGTACTGTTACAAAAGCTGCTTTGCTTTGAGAGCACTTTTTGTTAGAGGTTTGCACAGCAGAGGCAAATTCTGAGCAGCAAAGCCTCTGCCTGCTGAAATGGAACTTGAAATTCAGCTTTGAGAAAGCAGCCTGATGTCACTGCTGTTTGTAGGACCTGGGCAGCAAGGACCTGAAGAGGGAGAAGATCAGTTTTGTGTGTCAGATCGTGCGCGTGGGCAGGATGGAGCTGCGGGACAACAACACCAGGAAGCTGACGTCGGGGCTGCGCAGACCCTTCGGGGTGGCAGGTACCTCTGGGGTGAATCCCCCATCTCCTCTTCAGCTCCTCCATGGAGGTCGGGTGGTGGAACTGCTGTGGGGTTGTATAAACTCAGAGTGGTTCAAATCCCATCAGACTGGCTGCTCTGTCCTGTACCCAGCAGGGTTTGTGTAGCTGAGATTCCCAAGCTCATTTGCACTGTGTTCCATAGACAAGTCTGGAATTCCACAGTTGATAATTCCACCCCTCTTCTGAGTCACTGTGGCTTCAGTTCCTCGGGGGTTTCCCTCTTCCCACGTTGCTGAGTTCACTCAGTGCCCTTGGTTTGTCTTTGCAGTGATGGATGTTACTGACATCATTCACGGGAAGGTTGATGATGAGGACAAGCAGCACTTCATCCCCTTCCAGCCGTAAGTAGGGAGCAGCTGCAGGAACAAGCAGGAGTCAGAAAAACAAGATTTAAACTTTGATTTTTTAAAAAAGTTAATATTTGAAGCTAATTTATTTCCATGGGATATTTTCTCTTCAGTAATATTGTTAATTTATCTTTTCTGCTAATTTGCCATTGGCTGCAACAGTGATATCACCAGAAACTTTAGGGGTTTTGGAGTTTAAAACATCCATTCCCAGTTTTGCAGTCTTGTTTTCTCTTTGTTTCAAGATGTCAGGGGGAGAATGTATAAGAGGTGAAGTGCTTACAGTAAGTTCACTGCTGGTTTAGCTGTGCCTGAGATCAATAGAAATCATGTCCCATCCATAAATCCCAAGTTTTTACTTCCGTGAAGTGAGGAAAGCTAGAAGGGATAAGACAAATAAATTTACATGAAGTAAATAAATAAATTAATAATAAATAATAAATTTACATGGATGCTTAGTTCTCCCATTGCTGGACTGCCATCTGTTCCAAAAGGCAAAACATAGTTATGGGAGCTAAATTCCTTGATTAATGCACTAATGGATATTCAGATGGGCTTTTAATAATATTTTTAAAAAAAATCTTGACATAATAAAAACATAAATTAATGTTATGTTTTGAGAAATAGACGTAATTCAGGAAGCCCTTGTGGTTTGAAGGTGTAGGGCTGGTGCAGGCCCTGCAGGGATAGGGGCTGTTAATGACAAAATCAAAGTACAATTCCATTTTTCAAGGAAAATGGGGTTTGGGGAAGAGAAAGATATGTTTATTGTGTGGCAAACAACAGCAAAGTTATTTTTTAGCCAGTGTGGAAGTATGCAATGAAAATGAACCTTTCAGAGGGGGTGCTAATGGAACATCCAGTTTTCTGCTCCATTAGCACTGATTCATTTTTCCTGTTACATATACACAGAGCTTTAAAAAGATGCACAATGTGATTTTTCTTTTTCCCCTGTAATAAATGAGAACATTCTCCTGAAAAAGTCTATCCCAAAGGACATGAATAAGGTGGAAACCAAGGCAGGGCGAACGCTGGTGCTGTTATTTCCAACATAGACTTGGGCTGTGTATATGAGGCACATTTTTCTCCTCATCCCATGCTTTGTTTCTGTTGTACCACATGCAATTCTGTTTTCATATCTTTGTTTGTATTCATTCACTGGCCACCAGCACAATGGCTGTCAAAAGCACTTGGCAAGATTTACTTCAGTGCCACCTAATGCTGCTGTTTATTTATCGTTCCCATCTTCTCATTTGTTCACTGAGTTGGGTTGTCTGCTCTTCTCCTCCTTTTCCCTGTGAGATTGGTGGGAGCTTTTCCTTCAGGCACTCCACCTGTGGAATGACAGAGGTGACCCTGGAGGTGAGCAGGGCCAGTCTGCTATGAATATATCTCTATTTCAATATTTATAGAAAAGAGAGCTGCCTGTGTGGGTTTTCACTGAGTAGCTGGGGACTCCCAGTGGGAGAGCTCCCCCTGCTCCCTGAGGACTGTCCCTGTCCCAGAGGGAGCAGAGCCCTCACAGGTGTGCTGGACTCTCTGTGGTAGATCAGCGTTCTTCTGATTAATGATCTCCCTCTGTCTTTCTTGTTACCTTTCCTGTCCTCTGTCCTGCGTTGACTAATAAATACTCTGTCACAACTATGATACGATCTTTTGTGTTCCCTTGTCACTGTGACTTCTGGTTTTCTGTGCCCCTTTGTCTCCTGGTGTTGGTCGTCATGTGCATCCTCCAGGCTAGCGTTGGATGACGCCATTCGACACAAGCAGCTGAACATATCATCCCGTTTTTCACCCAGGGTGGCAGGGGAGAATGATTTCCTGCAGACTGTTATAAACAAAGTGATTGCTGCTAAAGAAGTCAACCACAAGGGTCAGGGTAGGTACTGCTCTTTCTGTGCACCTCGATTTGCTTCGTCTCGTGGTGGATTTGATTTTGGGATCAAAAATTGTTTTGGATGGTTTTGTGCCTCCTTTCCCCATTCCTCCGGGCTCAGCCTGCTCTTCCCCCTTTCCCATAATTATTCCCCTGCCCAGTGTGGACTCTGCATGTTGTAGCATTGTTCAGCTCTTGGATGTGTTTATATTTCTCTGGAGTGGATCCAGGGGAGGCCACCAAGGTGATCGAGGGTCTGAACATCCCTGATGAGCAGGGCCTGGTTACTCTGGGGAGAGGAGACTGAGAGGGAATCTTATTATTCCATGTAAATACATCCAGAGGGTGTCAGGGGATGGGGCCAGACTCTTTTCAGTGGCTCCCCATTGACAGGATAAACTAAAACACACCAAGTTCCATGAGGAAGAACAACTTCCCATGGAGGGTGGCAGAGCTCTGGAACAGCTGCCCAGGGAGGGTGTGGAGTTTCCCTTTGTGCAGACATTCCTGACCCACCTGAACATGTTCCTGTGTCACCTGCTCCCCTTGGCAGGACTGGATGATCTCCAGAGGTCCCTTCCACCCCCACCTGTCCCATGACAGATCCTCTGCTGGAGGTGATGACTCAAGGACTCACCTCTTGTGCCCCTGAGCTCTGGATTTCTACCTCTCCATGCTGAAGGAAGGGATATTCCCTTCCTTCTCTTCCTTTCCCATATTTTTGCTCTCTGCAGCTGCACGTGGGACATTTTACTCCCTCCCCAGGAGACCTGAGCTGGCAGGAGGTGAGGAGGGAGCCAGAGCCAGGCAACCCCTCTGAAACCTTCCCTGGAACCTTCTCTAGGCCACTGCCCTGGGCTGTTTTATTTTTGTGTCTGATCCCAAGGTCATGATGTGTCTGTGCCCAGTTGTTCCTTTGCTGGCTTTAATGTTTTCTGGAATTCTGGATTAATGTGGGGTTGTGCTGTGATTCATACAGAGTTTCCACCAAACACTCTGAATATCTGTATCACTCCATATCTGACCAACCCCCAAGAAAAGTTCACACTTTCCTCTGATTTTTTCACTAATCAATAGCAAACAAAACTTTACCTAAACCACCTTTTTAGATTCTCCTTTAGCTGATGAGGAAAAGTTTTATCTGCTTCCTCTCCTTGTTTTCACCTTTGGCCAGTGTGTATCCCACAGGAGGAAACATTTCAGTGTCTTTGATTCATTTCCCTGAAAAAGAGTGCCCAAGCAGACAGAACAAGGATCAGGAGTTGTTCTGAGCCACTCAGGGCAGGTACAGTTGCAGCTCAGTGAAGTAGCAGCTGTCAGAGCCATCCCTGGCAGCAGATCAGCCCAGAAGCTCTTACAGAGATACCATGGAAAAGAGAAGCTGCCAAGTGTACACAGAATGAATGTACAGTTAATTCTCTAACAGGGTAACCCACAATTTATTTCGTGGATGAATATTTTTGGGGTGTTTTTCATAGCTTTTAATTTTAGGATTTTCTTCTGCAAATTGCTGCTGTGATTATTTTGTGCTTAAACTTGATTGCCAGCCACTTCACCAAGTGGAGGCTTCTTTGGGCTGTGTTTCTTTTTTATTTTTATGGGGTTTTTTTCACTTTGGCATCTTTCTTTCTCCTGTAACAAATGTGCCTGATGTTAGTTGGCAAGCAGCAGCTTTTTAGTGGCTTCTTCTGCTGCTGAGCAGAAAAATATCAGCTGTGTGAAGCTGCTGCTGTAGATCTGTGTGCTCAGAGCAGTAAAAACAGCTTATGGGGTGGTGATCAATCAGTTCGGGGCGTGGATCTGCTGGTATTGCTTGCTTGGAGTCCTTGGGTCTCTCCATGCAAATCATCCTTGCTCCTTCTCTTTTTTCCCATGGAAGATAAACATCTCATTACAAAGAACATGGAACATAACCAGAAATAATTCTGTGTGCTGTACTCATATTTTTGTGTGAAGTGATGAGATCTGTTGAGTGTTTGAAAATATTTTCTATTATTTTTTTAGTAAAGGAAGATCAGTTATCTTAATGCACCTAATTATTGTAATGTTTTTACAATTTTCAAGTTGTAAAAAGAAGTCTTCAGTACGTAGGAATAAATCCCAGCTGTTTCATAATTGTGGTTTTTTTTTTTTACACAACAGGTCTGTGGGTGACTTTGAAACTTCTTCCAGGAGATATCCATCAGATTAGGAAAGAGTTTCCACACTTAGTGGACAGGTCAACAGCAGTGGCTCGGAAAATGGGCTTTCCTGAGATTATCATGCCAGGTAAGGCACTCAATTAATGCTGCTTTGTTATATTTTAACCTGCTTTAAATATCTGTATGTGTGGGAGGTTTTGGAAAAAAAAATAATTAATGATGAATTTAAGGTATGGTATGCATTAAAAATATAATCAAAAGTTAAAAAAAAATTAAAAATAAATGTAAATACTTTGGTAATACCAGCATCAATAAATAAAGCTCCCACCACCATCAAGAAGACAGGAAATCCCAGTGAGAGTGGAAATTCTCCCTTTTTTTTTTCCCAGTTAAAAAGAATGTACACAAAGTGCACACTTAGTATTATCCCCATAGCAAGGGCATATGTAAAACTTCTCTGCTGTGCTGAATCCAAAGCAGATTTTTGAGGCACAGGCTTGATTTAGAGATAGCAGCTCTCTTAGGGTTTGTACCAGATCTGGAGAATGCATTTGAAAGAGAGCCACAGCATTTTTTAAAAATACATGTATTCTGTGCATGTTCAGTTCAGGTGTTTACAAAAACAAAAAACAAACCAAAAGCCATGAAAACCAACCCCAAAACATGGTGCTTCTCAAAATAAAAACTGCCATGAGCAAGAGCAGAGCCTGCAGTGTCCTTTGCAGGTTGATGGGCTCTGGGGGGTCCATGAGATGTTTCCAGAGCCCACCCCAGTTCCAGGTCCCTCTGTGGCTGCTGACAGATGTCTCTCAGATGTTTTACAGTCTCTTCTACAAGTGGGAGTGCCTCAGCACCTCGTTTGCATCCTGTGCTGGCTCGTAAAATTATTGGAAATCCCTTGTTTCCCCTGCTCATTGTCAAAATTTCAGTTGAATTGGGGTGGAGCTGAGGAGCATTTTTAGTCATAAATCTAAATACAACCTCCAGGCCAGCAAAAACATCAAACCTCTTCCTGCTGTAACAAATTAGAGACCTCTTGTAGGCTATTAAAATATTTTAAATTGCAAAATACCTTTGTATGGGGTAAATGTGTTGAAACTTCTCCTTTCAAGTGAATACTAAAAGGAGTTGTGTAAAAATAAAATAAATGGAATTGTGGTGTTTGAAATGTTCTGCCATTGTTCCTGTGTGTCCTTGGGTTTACTGTGAGAATTGTGAGTTATTTTGTGCTTTGCTTTCCCTTGCAGGAGATGTTAGAAATGACATCTATGTCACTTTGGTGCAGGGAGATTTTGACAAAGGCAGTAAAACCACAGCAAAGAATGTGGAAGTCACAGTGTCTGTTTATGATGAAGATGGCAAGAGATTAGAGGTATTAAAGTATTTAATGTCTGGGGGCTTTTTGATTTGGATACATATCATGTTAAGCCTTTTCAACAGCTGTATTTGTCAGCTTAAGGTCCCAGGTTTTATTTTCAGCCAAACTTTTGTCATCATTAAATATATCTTGCCTTATCAATGCATGCATTTTGGTACCAGTTTCATGAGGAGCATTCTCTCTTATTCTGGCCTACTTCACTGATTTGTTTTTGTTTATTTGACTGAAGGAGTGGAGTTTCAGTGACACAAACATGTCCCCTTCTGTTTGTTTTTGCAGAGTGTTATTTTTCCTGGTGCTGGTGATGAAGCCATCTCAGAGTACAAGTCAGTGATCTATTACCAAGTAAAGCAGCCTCGCTGGTTTGAGACTGTGAAGGTATTTAAACTGTTAGAATAACTTCTCTGGGTGTTAATGTGCCATTAATACAGCTTCCAGTGGGGAAATTCTGTGCCTGTGTTCAGCAGGGCAAGGAATAGCTCAGCCAAGAAAGGCTTTGACTTTTATTGTATGTTGAATTTTATTTCAGCCATTGCTCAGGATGACTGGTGTGGGGAAACTCCAGCACCTCTTCAGGAGTGGTTTGCTCTCTTTCCATGGAGCTGACCTAGAGGAGAGCAGGATATTAAGGCTAAACCACATTTGCCATAGTGTTGGACTCAGCACTGTTTGGGGAGCTGGTTGTGCTTTAAGCCTGCTCATTTTTCTGGAGTAATAACCTTTCCACTGCCACGTTTGGAGATTGCAAACCTGCAATCCTTAGAAAATATATTCCAAAGGCCTTGCAGCTGCTCCCCACACCAGAATTTTCACTCCAAAGTTGCCTCATTGTGTCTGTAGACAGAAGAAGGCTGTTGGAATGGCAGAAGATGGATGTGCTGCTGGGATTGTCACTCACTGATCATTTGGAAGATGTCTGGATGGGGTTGGGGGAGGCTGAAGGTGCTGCCCTGATAATTCCTTCTCCTCCCCTTATGTTGGACTCATCACTGTTTGGGTTGTGCTTTAAGCCTGCTCATTTTGCTGGGTAATAACCTTTCCACTGCCACGTTTGGAGGTTGCTGGTGGCTTTCTGGAATCCACTCAGTCTCTGCAGCAGTGGGAGCAGGGGCTCTGTGCTCACAAGGGCCTTGCAGCTACTTCCCACACGGGAATTTTCCCCCCCAAGGTGCCGTGTCCTGCCTGTAGACAGAAAGGGCTGCTGAGGATGGATGTGCTGCTGGGATTGTCTCTGATCATTTGGATGTGCTGCACCATGTCTGGGTGGGGTTGGGGGAGGCTGAAGGTGCTGCCCTGACCATTTCCTTCTCTCCCTGGTGCCAGGTTGCCATCCCCATTGAGGATGTGAACCGCAGCCACCTGAGGTTCACCTTCCGCCACAGATCCTCCCAGGACTGTGAGTAACTCAGCCTGTCCTTGATACCTCAGGTTCAGCTTTCCTATTTTCACATTCTGTGCTGCTTTAGTGGGTCTGGGTTCACATTATGGGATGGTGAGCTCTGTGCACAGAGCAGGGAGACAAAACAATTCCTGCTCCAGCTGGGCACCAAGGACAAATGAGCCAAATCTCAGCCCAGGAGCACAAACCCCGTGGGCTGGAGAGAGAAAAACAAGCAGGGTGGGAGTGCCTGGGCTAAAGCTGGGCTGGGACAATGAACTGCAAGGTGCAAATGGAGCAGAGCTGATCCCAGGGAGAGACCCCGTGCCCGGCCGTGCATTTTGGGGCCATTTTGGGTCATCTTGGGTGCAGCCCTGGCTGGGCTCTGGTGCTGCCCAAGGTGCATCCATGGAGGAGATCCTTGGAATCAATCCCTGCTTTATTCTTTAGCTCTGTCCAGCCTCTGTTCTAGATCAGCCTTCACAAGGCATCACCCTTGGGAATTCCTGGAGCAGGGATATCATTCCCACATTCCCAGTGCACAACTGATTATTGCCTTTGCTTTTAGTGCAGGATTAAATTTGTGACATTTTGTCATATCTCAGCTCCTTTTTCCCATTGCATCTTCCTCACTCTTACCTATCCTGATTTTTTCCTTCACTGCCCAGTTTTTTTCCCAAAGGAAATAAATGGAGTTTTTTTACTAGGTTCCTAGTGGAGTAAAGCTTTTCATTAATAACTCAGAGGGTTGTGGTATTCTGTATCTTAGATGTAGGAAGTAATAAAGATCTTCAACAAATGGGAATGTGAAAGTCTACAGTTGGCTTAGCATCAGTAATTGAAGACTTTGGGATTAAGAAAATTAATGAAATAATCTAGTCAATGAGAGTTCTTAAGGACAACAATGTTCCAAAATCCAGTGTCATTATTATCAGCATTATGACTCTGTGCAGAATTATGACAAATTATTGGAGTCAAAAATTTTATTAGAATGACTCCAGTATTTAGTTTGGCCACATATTATTAAGCATAAATATTTAAAAGAGGTCACTTCTAAATCTTAACAAGAGCCTTTCAGGCCTCTCTCAGGGCTTTCTCCCAGGCTCCTTGGGCTCTCTCAAGGTGATGACATTTTCCTTCTGGCTTTACTTCTCTGCTTCCTTTGTGATCTCTCCTTCCTCTGTTGCTTTGTTGTTTTAAACTTTTGCCAACAGATTTGACCAAGAAGAAGCTGAATGCATTTTTCAGTTCCTGTTGGCTGCAGAATGGGTCAGCTTTCAAAATACTGAGGCACTTCATCTGCATTTATGGATCCAGTTTTTGTTTTGCTTCTAATGTTCCCCCTGCAAATGTCTGTCCTCAGGGCTCTGTGCTCTGATGAGATCCTCAGTGCTGGTGTTTAATCTTTATTCCAGCTCCCAGACACTGCCATTCTCCTAAAATCCTGGGCTTTCTCAATGCATCACATTTCTGTTTTGTTTTTAAAAGTTGCCTTTATAAAGCTTTCCAAAAAGAACAGACAGAATATGGAAATAAGAAGCATCTGCTTATTGTTGATGTATTCATTTGGCTTTTTTTTTTTTTTTTGGTTCTGTCTTGCTTTTAGAAGACTTCCCCAAATTTTATACACTTAATTTACATGAGAATCTTTGCTGTGGTCACTCACTGACAGGTTGTCCATGTTTGTGAGATTTAGGTGTCCTGACTGTAGAAATAATTATGTGGTGATTTCTTTTTTTTTTTAATTTTTTTTTTTTTTTGTAACAGCCAAAGACAAATCTGAGAAAATATTTGCTCTGGCATTTGTGAAGCTCATGAGATATGATGGGACAACTCTGAGGGATGGAGAGCACGACCTTATAGTTTACAAGGTAGAATTTTGACTTCCCGGCAGGGAAGCTCCACTTCTGGGGAGTTTTGTTCCAGAATTACGTTGGAAAATGTATTTTGAACTCTGCTGTTAAATCAAACTAAGCAGCAAGTCCTGAGCAGTTGGTTTATATGGGAGATTGAGTGCTAAACCTTGAATATGTTGTAATTTCAGCAGGATCTGTTGTTGAGTTTTTTGTGGGTTGGGAAAAGTGAACTCTGTAGCCTTTTAATTAAACCATTGAGCCATTTTGGCTTTAATGTAGCCAGATTAGTGCCAAATTAGTGTTGTTAAAGATGCATTTGATAGCTCCAAACCTAAGAAAATCCAATATAAAGGTTAAAATTTTCTTGTTACCGAGATTTTGACAGGATATTTTCTCCTGCTATGTTTCAAACATCCCTGTAGGCAGAGGCCAAGAAGCTGGAGGATGCCTCAACCTATCTCAGTCTGCCATCCACAAAAATTGAGCTGGAGGAGAAGGGACACTCAGCCACAGGCAAGAGCATGCAGAACCTTGGGAGCTGCACCATCAGCAAAGACTCCTTCCAGATTTCCACCCTGGTCTGTTCAACAAAGCTTACCCAGAATGGTGAGTGCCCAGAGCTGCTGGAGCTCCTGCTCCTCACAGCAGGGTTGGGATCTGTGTGCTGACTCTGCTGCCTTCTCCACCCCCATTCCATGGGGCTGTTTGCTGGATGGCATTGTGTGGGTGAGGGTGTGAACCATCCAAGCTTTTCTCTGTTTTGCTCCAGAGCAGTTGGTGTCTCTGAAAGACCAGAAGGATCCAAGTGAAGTGGAACCAGGGATGTTGTTTCCCATACAGTTGAGCTCTTGCCCTGAATGCTCTGAAACAGGCTCTGTGGCATTTCACTTTTCTGTGAAAAACAGCCCTGAGGGAGGGGCTGAGTTTTCTCTCAGGAGTAGGTAATATCAGGGCTCTGCTCTTTTGTTATTCCAAGGTGCCATATCCGTATCTCAGGGCTGGGGACAGCTCTGATGTTCTCTCCTGGGTGCAGAAGGGATGCTAGGGGAGGATGGAGGTCACCCTCATGTTCCCACACTTTCCCAGGCGTGGCCTTGGCTCTGTGTGCTCCTTTCCAGCCTTGCATTCTGTGCATTTGTCCTGTTTGTCAGCTGGCTGAGTGCACCCCAAGGCTGGGGGCAGCTGGTGGCAGCCACCAAAGGGGACCTTGGCCACTGGCAGCCCCGTGTGTGACTCCATGCTGGTTGCCATGGATCCCTTGTTCTGCTGGCTGCACCAGCAGCGAGTGGGGAGTGTGGGAGGGTCATTCCATGGGGACTGAGTCATTGCAGGGAGCTGCTGTGACTCAGGAAGCTCTGTGGGAGCTGGCTGGGAACCACGAGGACACTGCCACGTGCAGAGTCCCCTCTGCCCAGGGGGATGTCCCTGCTCAGTGTGGCTCCAGCCCCAGCTTGGCTGTGCTGTTCTCCAGGGGCTCTCCCAGCCCATCCCGGGTGTTTCACATGCAGAGCACATCAGCTCCACTGCAGGCTGGCAGCCTTGGAGCCTGGCAGGCTGTTCAGCTAAAAAACTGGGATGTGCTTGTAGGGTTTCCCAGCAAAGATGGGCTCAGCTCAGCAGCAGCACAGTGGGGCTTGGAGAGCAGGACCCAACATCTGGAATTAAACTGCTTTTTGTTGGGAAGTCACTGCTGGTTTTCCCTTCAGCCTTCCCCAGTGCTCGTTAGTAGTTAAAAGTATTTCCCAGTGATCAATATATTGATGTGGCTTTCACAGAACTGCTATTAAAATGAAGCCTGAGCATTGTTTGGTGCTTGATTTACATATTGTTTGCTTTGAAGGCCTGATCTTTATTTAATGCTGCTGTTAATTATGTTGTCTGGAAAACTTTTCCTCGGAGTTGCCAAAGACTTTTCTCTCTCTTCAAAGTACTGTGACATTATTAAGCAAGATCACCATGTCTCATTGAGCAGAAAAGAAACAAAACAAAAAAAAATCATCTTTGAATTCCTCCCTCAAGGATCAGTTTTCATCTCAAAGTTGGCAGTGATTTTCAGATGGAGATTTCTGAAGCTGATTTTAAGCTTTGTAAAATGGTTGGTTAATATTCTTCCTTTCACTTTCTTAAAAACAAATAAATAAAAATCCAGTATTATCCTCACAAAAATATTGGGCCAGAGGAGGTTTTTTCTCCTTTTGGTTACCTGTAATAGTTCTGGAGGATAAAGAAAGAACTATCTTAGAGCTGGCTTTAAGACTTATTTTTAGTAATTCTGAAGGTATGTGAATAAGTCATCTGGCTTTTTCTGTGTTGTTTGATGGTGCAGAGACTTTTTTGTGTCTGAGCTCTTTGAACACTCCCTTGCCTTCAGTTCTCTTCTGTGAGGTTTTAATGTTGCTTTTCCATCAGTAATCGATGTCCTTAGCATGAAAAAGTCTTCAAAATAACCAACTTGGTCACTGCTGAGACTTGGAGAGAGAGTGATGGTGTGAGGTGTCTACTCAGTTTAGCACTTGACCAGTTTTTAGTGATTTGAGCAGAATTTATTAAAGCAGGACATTCCCTGGCCTTTTCCTGGATTCTGCAGTTAATTTTGAGGAAGAGTGATGACATAAGACAAAGAGGAGGAGCAGAAACCCTCAGTGCCTGTGGAAGTAAATGCTCCTGGTGCCTCTTCCCAGACTTCCAGGGTGTCCTTTTATTTTCAGAACTGAAATTGCATTAATGGCTGGCTGGAAAATGCTCAGTTATCAATAGGCAGAGCTGGCTGTGCTGTCCCTGTGGATTTGCTGTTGGAAGCATCCAGGGCACCTCAAAAGCTTATTCCAAGAGTTTCTCTGTTTTCTCTTCTGCCTGAAGGACTCAAATCTCTGGATAAGAGTGGCTGTTCCTTCACTGGAGTCAGGACTGGGAGGAACCAAGGAGACCAGGATTCTGGAGAACACTTGGGAGGAATTGAACTTAGCACAGTGGATAATTAAAAAAACCCCAACACCACACGTTGGATAAATTGAAGTGCTATAGTGGCATAAGAAGTGAAGATGTAAGCACAGAATTAAAATAAAAATCACACAGACTGGAAAATCAAGAAGGCAGAGAATTTCAAAGAACAGATGGGAATTTAGTTAGAGGGGAAATATTCTCTAACTGAACTCAGGATCTTTGGGAAAAGTTTGGGTGTTTCTGTGGGGAAGCTTTTGCATAGATCCAGGTTAAGGAAAGGAGGAACTTGGGTTGTTTCTTTCCATTTGTTAAATACCCTGTAAAAGAACCATCTTCACATGCAGTCCCTAGAATAATAAATCACATTAATTTTGTGTAATTTGAAAACCAAGTTGCTGCTGGGGACTTTGCAATCTGGGTGTTTGTTTAAACCTTTTGCAGTGGGAAATCACAGAGTCCTGGACTGGTTTGGCTTGGAAGTGACCTTAATGGTCATCCAGTGCTACCCCCTGCCATGGCAGGGACACCTCCCACTGGTGCACAGTGCTCCAGCCTGGCCTTGGGCACTCCAGGGATGCAGGGGCAGCCCCAGCTGCTCTGGGCACCCTCATTCTCTCTCCCTCCTGATGTTTTCTAACCTCAAATTTCACTTGACCTAGGCTTACTCCATCATTGCTGTTTCCTGTGGGCTAAAACACTGTTTTACATCCTTGTTCTGCAGTATTTGCCACACAGCCCTGTGAAAAGAGTGGGATTAGTGCCTGGCTGCTGCTTTGCTGGGGTTAATTAGTGGTTGCATTACCAGCCAGTGCCCATTTCTCCATAGCCTGTGAGTTATTTTTCCCTTTCAGCTGGCCTGCAGTGACATTTTGTGCTCACAAATGTATATTCATGTAGCATTTGCTCTGCCATCACGCTGCAGTCCACGTGGGTTTGTTTTCTTGGGGCAATCCATGATGCTGTTCAGAGCTCGTCCGTGGGCTGGCTTTTGTTCACATCATTTCTTCTGTCAGGCTGATGCCTTGTTAGAAGTCAGACTGCAGCCAAATTCAGGGGTGGAAAGCTGATATAAATATATCCATGAAACACTGGATAACTCATGGAGGCATCTTGGCTTTGCTTCCAGAAGCAATTTTTTTTTTTTTTGGTTAATGCTGAGTTTCTAAGACTTTGGGTTCAGGCTACAGACTTCTTGTAGGATGTATTAAAAGGAATGGAGGACTTGGATTCAAGTCTTTTAAAGCTTTAATGGAGTAAAACTCTCTTGATTTCTCCTCACAAAGAGATGATGGGAAGGCTTGGTTTGAGTGCTGCTCAGAGGGGACTCTTTCCAAGGAGAGCTGTAGTGCTTTCCACTAGAAGTAATTCCATTTATTACTTAAAATGAAAGGTTTTTGAGAAAAGCATAGCAGCTGCTTTCAGTCTCTGCAGATAATTTCCACAATAAACTCTGCAGATTCATGCCGTGCTAAATGTTGTGTTGGTTGTTTGAAAGCCTGAGTAGCAAAGAGGTGAGGGGGTATTTGTTGGGAGGAGGTGCCTGTTTTCAGTGATTTTGGGCAGAATTCACACAGTATGGATTATGTGGGGAGGTGGGCCAGGGGCTAGACTGAAGGTAGTGGGTCTTTAAAGTAGCCATAAAATCACTGAAGGTGGAGAAGACCTTTGAGATCTCTGTGCTCAGTTTGTTATTGAAGCTCCTGAGCAGGAGCTGCTGGGAGCTCTGTTTTGTGCTGAAACCTGACTTTTCATGGGGAAGAGCTTTCCCCTGGGGCTGCTTTGGCCAAGGAGGGAGGAGTGTGGGCTTTGGGGTCCGTGGGTTCCAGGGCTGGGGTTTGGGGTCCGTGGGCAGTGCTGGGGTTTGGGGTCCGTGGGCAGTGCTGGGCTTTGGGGTCTCTGTGTTCCAGGGCTGGGCTTTGGGGTCTCTGTGTTCCAGGGCTGGGCTTTGGGGTCTCTGTGGGTCCCAGGGCTGGGGTTTGGGATCCATAGGTCCCAGGGCTGGGGTTTGGGGTCCATAGGTCCCAGGGCTGGGCTTTGGGGTCTGTGGGCACTGCTGGGTTCCAGGGCTGGGCTTTGGGGTCTATGGGTTCCAGGGCTGGGGTTTGGGGGTCTGTGGATCCCAGAACTGGGCTTTGGGGTCTGTGGGTCCCAGGGCTGGGGTTTGGGGGTCCATAGGTCCCAGGGCTGGGGTTTGGGGTCTGTGGGTCCCAGGGCTGGGCTTTGGGGTCCGTGGGTCCCAGTTTGCCAGGGAGCTGTTGCTCTGCAGGGGAGCCCCACTGAGAGCTCATCCCCAGGAGTTTTCCCTAAAGGAAGCTTTGCATGGCAAATGGAGAGAGCTGGCCTCCTGTATTCCCTTGCTGATCAGGGAGTGACACCAGCTTCAGGCTGCAGGGTTTGGGGATGACACCACTGGCATGGTCTGGGCTGTGCCCTCAGAGAGCAGCCTGGGCTCTGGCAGGTAGTCACCACCCAGCTTTGCCCCACTCTCAGTGAGTTTGCAACTCTTTGTGCTTCATTGTGCTTTATTTTCAGTTTAAGCAGGGAGAGCAGAGAGGCTGGAGCCATTAATGCTGGGACAGTCACTGCCCTGTAGATGTGACTGTGTTGGTGGCTGACTAATTTCATTTTGGCATTTTTTTCTGAATACCCAACTGTTGTGTACAGCAAATGAAAAACCCAGGGACCAGGCTTCCTTGGCCTAGATTTTCCTGCTGATAT
Source organism: Haemorhous mexicanus (assembly GCF_027477595.1). Lineage (NCBI taxonomy): Eukaryota > Metazoa > Chordata > Aves > Passeriformes > Fringillidae > Haemorhous > Haemorhous mexicanus. The sequence continues at coordinate 40,287,229 of NC_082347.1, forward strand.
TTCAAAAGCTGGCTGCTTTTCTGAAAGCCTTTCAGAGTTCTGTCAGGGCAGAGGGATTGTCCCAGCTTTCTGCAGCATCAGAGGGTACCAGAAATACCTTGTTGTCCAGGGAGAAAGGCTGAAGTGAGGAAATAAAACTCTGTCCTGCCCATGGTGATGGAGAGTGAGGAAGGAGAGAGCCTGCAGGAGATAATTGTTGGGTTTTTTCATTCCTAGTTGATCTCTTGGGACTGCTGAAGTGGAGATCCAACACGAGCCTGTTGCACCAGAACTTGAAGCAGCTGATGAAGGTTGATGGTGGTGAAGTGGTCAAGGTAATGAGTTACTGTCTGCAAAAATCCCAGATTTTGAGGTGTCTTTTTTTTGGCTCCCCACACTTTCCCCCTCAACCTCACTGCACTCATTTGCATGTTAAGTTGCAACCAGGAACCTCAAACTTCAGGGTGCTGATGCTCCTCTCCCTGCCCTCCAGGAACACTTCAGATGTTTGAGAGCTGATAAAACACACATCAAATGCACATTTCTGAAAATGAGGTTGTTTTTTTCCTAGCACTTTGGTGAACTTTTATATACAGATACAGGAAGAAAAGGTGTTTTTCTTTGCAAGATTAGACCATCTTGGAAGTCTTACGTGGTGATGTTAAATGTATTTTTGATCTGTGGATGTGGAATGCAATCCCAGTGTGTGCTGCTGTTGTTTTCTTTTAAAAAACACTTCTGGAAACATTTAGCTGAGCCAAGTTATTTACATTTGCCAAGGCCACTGAGTGATTGCAGAGAGCCACATCAAGACAGGTTTAGCTGTGCAAAAGAGGAGGCTGGGACTTTATTGAAGGTGTTGTAATAAATCAAATCTAAAAGAGTGTCAAAAGATGTTCTTGGGGACAGGTGACCCTGGAGAGTTGTTTCCTTACTTCAGGGGATTTTTAGTTGTTTAACAGAAGCATAATGAAGCCTCAGCTTGAAGTAACTTCAAGCAGCACCTGGGAATGCTGGTTTTGTCCTCCTGGGAGGGGGGCAAGGTGGGGTACCACAGATTTGTGTTTTAGGAAGGTTCTGCTTGCTGTGGTTTTGTTCTGGGTGATTTGAGAGCAGAATCTTGCCCGTGGCTCCTGCTGAGCACTGCCATGGCTCTGCCCCTTGGAGTTCTCCCTCCTCTCCAAACGGGACATCCCAGTGGCATGTTCCTGCTGGGTGGGGGTCAGGGGTTTCCTCAGGATGCACCACAAGTGGGGTTGGAGTAAAAGCAGTTTTGCAGTGAGTTCTGTACCTGGCACACACTCAGGAGCCAGTGAGATTCCTTCTCCTGCTCCCAGGGGTCTGAGCACAGCTGGAATCATGCAGAGGGCACAAGAGGGAGTGTTTAATATTGCTCCCACCACCATTTTTGTCCTTTTTTAGAGGCCAGTGCTTGCATTCTCCATCTGTTGCAGCAGTGTTCCATCTTTGTGGGGGCTGCTCCATTGCAGGATCTGGTTTGTAACTGTTCCTTTCTGTTCCCCCAGCTCCCTTTGCCCTTCACGTTTTTAACTACAATGCCCAGAGCAGCCTGGATATCTTTAGAAAAAGTATTGATGTGATAAAAACCATTCCTCTTTTCTGTTAAGCCTTTGCCTGTTTTTAAAACTCCCAGTAAAAGGTCTGGGCCTACTGGTGTTCATTTGTTTGAGTGGAGATGAGCCCAGCTCCCCATTCTGTGCCTGTTCCCAGAGTGTGTGGAAGCTGTAAATGTTATCTGCCTTCCCCAGGGGCTCTGGCTCCATTTGTGCAGAGTCTGTGCAGTATGAGAATGTAAACTAATAGTGCAGGAATTATTCATGCCACCTGAGAGATGTCCTGCCCCTTCACTCAGCAGCAGCATCTCTGCTGTGCTCTTCCTGCTGTCCTGGTGAACAGATTTCAGGCTTGAACTCTGCTCATGAAAGTCAGGCTGAGGTGCCTGAATGTGGAATCAAGGCTTGATCAGCCTCCCAACCATCCTTTGGCTTCCAGGGGGCTCAGTGTGTGGGACCCAAGAGTGCAACTTCTCTTCAGACCAGGAGAGAAACTTCTCCTGTCAAGGCTCAGAGCTGTGCTTTGCATTTCCCTCCCTGCCAGCTGGCAGCAGCCACAGAATCATTTAGAATTACAGAACCATTTAGGTTGGAAAAGACCTCTGAGATCACAGAGTTCAACCTTTAGAACATCAAGTCCAGCCTTTAATGTGCTTTATTTGCACATCTTCTTTAATGGGATGAGTAAGGCTGTGGGAAGGTGATGTGTTCCTTTTGCCCCCGTGGTGAAATTATGAGCTGGCTCTTCCCCAGGACTGGGCTAAGATCAGCTGCAAGAATTTGGGTTTTTCATCCTCAGCAGCAGAGCTGTGGCTCTGTGCTCAGTTGGTTTAAGGAGTTTGACATTCAGCTGTGAATGGGGTTAACTCCTGACATTTGGCTGTAGGTTTAGGAGATCAGGTGAGTCAGGCTTGATCCAGGACACTCACTGAACATCTTTAAAGGAAACATTTTTAAAGGAGGAAGGTGGGAGTCAGGCTGGTTTTCCATTCCTCTCACAGGCTCTGGAATGCCTCTTGTAGCTGGAACCTCAGGATCAATTCCCTTCTGCTTGTTGAGATGTTCTTCCCTCTGTCTCATCCACGTCACTGGTGTTTTCTGAAAAATCCCTTTGCCAGGATTCTTCTCCTGGGAAGATGAGAAGCCTCAGAGAAAAAGCAATATTATCTCATTTGCTTCTCCCTGTTTTTCTGCTTTGGAATGTGGCTGGAGATTGTTTACCAACGGGTGGATGCTTGATTGGTTTCCTGTGAATTATTTTTACTTAATGACCAATCATCATCAGCTGTGTTGACTCTGAGGCATCAGCCACAAATTTTTATTATTCATTCTTGTTAAACCTTCTGTCTGTATTCTTTCTCTGTTCTTTAGTACAGTTTTAGTATAGCATTCTTTAATATAATATAAATACATTTAAAATAAATTAGCCTTCTAAGAACATGGAGTCAGATTGACTCATCTCTCACCTCGTCCTGGGAGCCCCTGCAAGTCCCACACATCTACAAGGCAAAAACTTTTTATTTTAAATTTTATTTCCCTGTGAGGGTGGGCAGGCCCTGGCACAGGGTGCCCAGAGCAGCTGGGGCTGCCCCTGGATCCCTGGCAGTGCCCAAGGCCAGGCTGGAGCAGCCTGGGACAGTGGAAGGGGTCCCAGGGGGTGGCACTAGATGGGATTTAAGGTCCCTTCCAACCCAAACCACCATGGGATGATTTGAGACAGATGTGCTGGAACCATCCACATTTAACCCCTTCTTTCTCAACCCCAACTGAGCTGTGCTGCAGCCTGGCTGTGCCCTGGAGGAGCCCCTGTGTGTCTGTGCCAGCTGGAGGAAGGAGCTGCTCAGGCACAAGCCCATCCCAGCAGAACTGATGAGTATCTCTGGCACTGCATGGATCCCTGGCTCTGGGCAGGACTCCTGGAATTAGGGACCTTTTGTCCTTGAGCTTTACTGGAAGCCCTGGCACTAATCTGCTTTTCCTCTGGTGCTGCACAGATGGGGGTGCCCAGGCAGGGGGAGTGGAGACCTTGCTGGGCAGGTTTGGGGCTGGGGCAGCAGTGGGGGGCTCTGTTCCCATGGCTGCATGTGGGATCCCTCTGGGATTTGGGGCTGTGCTGCAGCCCTGAGCAGGGATGCTCAGCTCCCACCTCCCTGGCATGAGACTCAGTTGCTTGTGTGGTTTGTGCTCTGGAGCTCCCAAATTCTCAGCAATGCATGGGCCTGGTGACCGTGTGGTGAGTCTGCAGTTTGGAAGTTGTTGTTGGAGCATTGTCACAGATTCAAGTCCTTGTCCAGGTGTGCCAAGTGTGACTTCTGACTTCATTTTTTCTGTTGGACTGATAACCTGTGTAGAGATAATAAACTTCACTAAAAATCGTCTGCTGAAAAGAAAAGTGTTGGATTTTCCAATTTTTTTTTTTTTTGGCTAACTTTTAAAATGCCTTTATTTTAGCAAAAATACCTGTAGAAACCTGTGTGGAATCTCAATTTGATTTTCCTTTGAAATCATGGTGAGAGCTGTGTTGTTTCTTTGTAGTTCCTTCAAGACACACTGGATGCCCTTTTTAACATCATGATGGAGAACTCAGAGAGTGAGACCTTTGACACTTTGGTGTTTGATGCTTTGGTGAGTCTGCAGTGGGGAGGGTCTGAAATGTTCCTAAAAATGGGGAATTAATGATAGAATCAATTTATTAATGGAAAAGATCTGAGCTGAGAGTTATTGTTTAATTCTAAAGTTATATTTAAAGGTTCAGATCCAGGGGGAGTTGGATTCTGTCATGTCATCCTCCCAGGAAATGAGGAAGCACTCACATCCAGTCATTTTAATGGATTACCAGCAGAATTTAGGACAAGAACAGAGATGTTAATGTCAGTGGTGTCTCTTCTCTGAGAAGAAAGGGGAATGGACAAAAATTAAAGGTTTTTGGAGACTAACACACTAATTATGGGTTTTTTTCAGGTATTTATCATTGGACTGATTGCAGACAGAAAATTTCAACATTTCAACCCTGTCTTGGAGACTTACATCAAGAAGCATTTCAGTGCTACCCTGGCCTACACGTGAGTTGGAAAATTTATTTTTCCTAATGTGACTTGGAGAATTTTTCCAGGTAATGTCATTTAATTACTTGTTTATGTAGCTTAATTAGAAAAGTGCCCATGAGCTTGGGAGGGTCTGGAAGAAGGCTGGGGGTAGTCTTTGTTTCTTTCTTGAGATGAATTGGTACAACTTTCAGTCCTGTGCAAGGAGAAGCTTTGATAGTGCTGTAATGAAGAAGGGGAGGATTTGACAATTTCAGGAGTTGTTTTGTAAGGAAAACAAGAGCAATTCTCACTCATATTGGAAGGAAATCATGTCCTTTTAGGATGCTTCAAATACTGGGGTTTTTTTTGTGCATTAAATGACGCTGTACCCCATTTATCCACATTACTGTCAGTGTGGGGAAGAGGCAGTGGATGACACAAAAAAAGTCCATTATTTTTGTTGTCTTAAGTAGTTTTTGACAGTTGGAATCTTTGTTGCTGTGTTAGACTGAAGGAAAAATACCTGATGGTTATCTTTGCAGTGCTGGGGGGAAGGCAAACCCAGACCTGGAAGCCTGGGGTGCCCTTTGCTGGTGCAGAGCCTCTGTCAAGGGTCCTGAAAATGTTGATTTAAAATCGTGAAGAATCATAAAATCATAGAATATCCTGAGCTGGAAGGTCCCACAGGGATCATCAGTCCAGCTCCTGGCACAGACACCCCAAAATCCCACCCTGGGCATCCCTGGAAATGTTGTCCAAACCGTCCTTGGGGCAGTGCCTAGCCCTCTCTGAAAAAATACCTGATCCTTCTTTAATTCCCAAAGAAGATTTGAGCCTGCAGTCTCAAGGCTGATACTTTGATCCCTGATCACTCCTGTGGAGCATCCTGCATCACCTGCACTTCTCAGAGAGAGCTGAGGTGGTCCTCTCATGGCATGGAGAGCATCCTTCCCTTCCTCATGGGCAGGGAGGCAGAGACAGGGAGGAGCTGAATTCTGGCTTGAGGTGTCCCCATGGATGTGACAGACCCCTGCCCTCTCCCTGCCTTTTATTCATGGAACATCCAGCATGGAAAAGAGCTCCAAGATCACCCAGCCCAGCCTTCAGCCCTGAAGTAAAGAGAGGTGGCCTTGGCAGTATTTAAGTGCTTACTTGAAATTCTCAGGCAGTTTGCTCCTGCTCCAGCAAATCCCCAGGCAGCAGGATCTCTGTGTTGTTTTCTGGTAGTGGGGAATAATGTGGAGTTGTTTACTTGGAGTGGGGATGTTGGATCATGCACTGGAGCTGGGATGATTTAAAATGGAATTGCTCGTGGTTGCATTAAAGCCCTGATTTATATTCATTGGAAGGGAGGGAGCTGGAATGGGATTATTTTGAAAATTGTTTCACTTTCGAGTTTGATAGGCTTTAAAATGGGGAAGAAGAGAATTTCCAGCTGGTGGTGTGTACTTTGAGAAATAAATTTTACAAATTTCAGCCCAAAATCCATGGGAAAGCTTTCTAAAGGGGAAGCCTTGCTGAATGAAGAAACTCCTACTTTGTGCTAATTCTAACAGCATCCTTGTATTTCATTTAATTACTTTTATTGCTCTTATAATTTTTTTTATTATTATTTTTAGTGGGAGCATGTTTCTCAGAGCCTAAATCTGAACATCCAGCAGAAAATCAGCCTTACTGGGATTTGTTGTCTTGCTTGTGTGTTAAATGAGGTTATTATGGTCTGTGGTTTTTCTTTTTTTGCTCAAGAATAAATACCAGCTACTTATCAGCAAAACAAAACCACAGTGAGTGTATTAGTTGAAGAATTAACTTTGTAGCTTCGTGAGCACATCATTTTTCTTTAAACCTTTCAAAATGGAAATTCTGTGAGAATACTTGTAACTTGTTTGTGGGTTTTTTTGTATTTACACAGGAAACTGACCAAGGTTTTAAAAACCTATGTGGACAATGCTGAGAAGTGTGGGATCACTGACCAACTCTTCAAAGCCATGAAAGCCCTGGAATACATCTTCAAGTTCATTGTCCGCTCCAGGATATTGTTCAACCAGTGAGTTCAACCTCCCCCTGCCAATAATGCCCCAAAACTGCCAACATTTTACAGTCCAGCAGATAAAACTGCTTCGTATTGCACTAGTCTAGAGCTGCTTGAAGCTGTGAGAAGTTATTTCAGGAGAAGGGTTTTCCCTCTTTAGCAGAGATCTGTGTTTTCAGGAGCAGGGAATTGGTAAAATCATCATAGTTTAGGTCTCTGGACAATTAAAGCTTGGCACAGTTTGGGGAGACTTCTGTTACTGTATTGTGTTTTATACACAAGATTTTACAGAAGTTATAAACCAAGCTGATGGGTTCTTCACTTAGATTGAGTCCTTTTACTGCTTGTTAGCAATGGGAACAACCTTATTGCAAGGGATTTATGTAGAGCTCTTCAGTTACCATCTCCACCACCCTTTCCTCTAATTTAGGGCTTGGAATTTATTTCTGCAGGAGCCTTGCTGTGAGATTCATAAAATACTGGATGTCACTGAGGCTGTAGCAGGGCCTACAAATCACTTGAAAACAGAAAAAATAAAATTCCCTCTGGCTGCAGATTGGATTTACAGACAGTCTGACCCTCCAGGACTGGCTGTGGGATTTCCTTGTGGGAAGCACAAATTCACAGCCCTCCAGTGTGAGACCCAGCCCTCCATGCCAAGGGATTCATCAGCAGAATTAGTGAATGCAGGAAGAGCCTGTGGTTTGTTCTGCTGCAGGACTGAAGCCCTGCCTGGGGGGTGTGATTTGGAGTGATTAAATGCAGGATTGCTGCTGCTCCACTGAGCAATCACAAGCAGCAAGCTGAAGCTTTTATTCCAAAATGTGGCATATTTTTAACTTCAGGAAGAGGCTGGTGGGCTCCATGGATGGATGGAGCATTTTAGCAGTTGAGTTCTGGATAAATCCATGGAAGTTCATCCACTTAAAGCCTGGTGGAACAACTATTTGTTCACTATAGCAAAGGCTGATAAAGGCAAAATATTACAAGTGACCTTTAGAAATCTCTCTGATTTCCTCAGTAGTGATCCCAGTGCTTGTGGTGTGTTTACTACAGTCTTAAAATCCTCCAGGCAGTGCTAGAAGCATCAACCTGGTGTAAACCTTGATTTCTCACAGCTGCAGAGATTTTGTGCTTTATCAGGTATATTAAATAAATAGATGTTATTAACTGACAGTAGGAACACATTTGTGACTGACTTGTTTATTTTTATTATAACTTCCCTTTTGAAAGGCAGAGCTTTTTGTCTGAAGCACTTTGATTTATTGGGCTGTCAAGTTCAGTTAGTTTTTCTGTTGGTATAAGTTTCACCTCTCTAATCTGTTCAGGGGGACACTAAAATCCATTATACATCAACACAAAAACTTGTTAAGTTTTTTATCCTGCATAACCCCCAGTTTAAGCCTAAAAGGGGAATAGAAGTGTGCACAGCAAAGTAACACAATTTAGTGGTTTGGGGCTTTTTTTTTTCCAGCAGTATTTATTTCCTCTGTGTCCAGGTTAAAATCAGCTTTTTCATAGCTGGGACTTCCCAAGGTTTATGGGCACAGCATTAAAAATGATTCCCATGAACTTCAGTGTAAAGCAGCAGGAACCTCCTGAGCTCTGTGTTTATCCCAAGAAAAGCCCATTTCCAGCTGCAGTGTGTGATCCATCAGAATGTAGCTTTAGATGGGATATTGGGCAGGATTTCCTGGCTGGGAGGGTGGGCAGGCCCTGAACAGCTGGGGCTGCCCCTGGATCCCTGGCAGTGCCCCAGGCCAGGCTGGAGAAGCCTGGGGCAGTGGGAGGTGTCCCTCCCATGGCTGGGGTGGGACTTGATTTAAAATCCCTTCCCACCCAAACCATTCCATGATTTTGATCTTGGAACACGAAAAAATTGTACAAGAGTTGTACCTAGCAGATTCTTGGATGAAATTCCCTTTCTGAGCTGCAGACTACATTCAAGACCTTCCTAACTGGGTTTAATTCCAGGAGAAAATGGAGGAGAGGGAAGGGGAGTTGAACTCGTGCTGGGAGCTGCTGCAGTGGGTGTTGGTGCCAGGTGTTTGTGGGGAGCAGAGCCAGGGGCACCAGGGAGGGCTTTGGAAGCCCAGTTGTTGTTGGGTGAGGTTCTTGATCCACCAGAGCTGACTGGGTAAAGGTGGGGTTTGACTGGGGGAAGGAGTTGTGGGGTGGTTGGGGTGGGAAGGTGTGGTGTTTGGGAGGTCCCCAGCATGAGGTGAGAGATGAGAATCTGACTCCAGGTTCTCAGAAGGCTGATTTATTGTATTATAGAAAAGAATGCTATACTAAAGAAAGAGAAAGGAGACATTTGAAGGCATAACAAGAATGAATAATAAAAACTCCTGACTGATTCAGAGAGTCTGACACAGCTGGACTGGGATTGGTGATTAAATCAACACAATTCACATGGAACCAATCCAACATTCACCTGTTGGTAAACAATGTCACAGCCACATCCCAAAGCAGCAAAGGCAGGAGCAGCAATCAGATCATTCTTGTTTTCATTCCTCTCTGAGACTTCTCAGCTTCCCAGGAGAAAATCCTGGGCAAAGAGGATTTTTCAGAAAATATCACAGTGACAGGAAGGGACCTTGAACTCTTCCCACCCCTGCCATGGACAGGGACACCTCTGACTGTCCCAAGGTGCCCCAAGCCCTGCCCAGCCTGGCCTGGAAGTCCATGTGCTGTTTATCACTCCCCCTGTTCAGATTTAATCTGGATCCCTTTGTTGGGCCATGTTAAGTCTGACTAACCCCACGTGCTGCCTGAGGAGGGGAGGTTTTCAAGGATGATGTGGAGCCAGTGCTGGTGTCCCCCTTGGTTTTCCAGTGGGGACTGTGCCATCCTACACCTGGAGCAGGGCAGGTTCTGCATTTAAACCACTGCAGGGAATTCCAGGAGCACTCATTGTACCAGTGGCCCAAGCTCTCCACCTTGGCTGTGTTTTTTTGGCCTCTTGTGTTGCTCAGGTGCCTCTGTGCAGTTTTTACCCCCCTGAAAGCATCTGGGAGAGGGAGAGGGGGCTCTCAGTGGGCAGCTCAGCTGTGAGGAATCTGCCTGGGGGCACAGGGACCTTGCTCCTGCAGCTGAGCTGGGGCTGAGTCATTGCTCTGTGTCAGCTGTGCTGACTCCATGGCAAACTGAGCCTGAAATTAGTGCTGAAACACAATTTAACCTCAGTGCTTCCTTCCCACAGGAGAGAAATGTCTCTTCTTAGCAAAGAGAGGGTCGATGGGTTCTTTATTTCTTTCCTTTCTTTCTTGCCCAGGGTTTAAGGTCACTCACCTTGGGCCCCTGGTAGATTTTAATGATTGCTGGCAAGTTGGCTGGCTGCTTTCTGGCTTCATCAGCACAAGGGTCCTGGCAGGCATCTGCAGGGTGGAGAGGCTGTCCCTGGCACAGGGAGCTGGGGCACTGCTCAGGGATTCACCAGAGACTGGAGCAGCACTGCTGCATGTGGCATTTCACAATAAAAATCTCTTCCTCCTGCTGGCCCAGCCTGGCCAGTCTGTCTTGTCCTGGGTTTGGCTTTTTTTTTTTGTTTTCCTGTAAGAAAGCTCTTGATTCAGTGAAGAAAGTCATAAAAATTCTTGAGAAAATGTAAGACAAAGTGGCCATTTGTCATCTGATTGTTAAAAAAAACCAGCAGATATTTTAGAACAGCATTTCCATTGTGGTTTGTGCTGATGACACCTAATTGTTTTTCAGGCTGTATGAAAACAAAGGAGAAGCAGACTTCAGGGAGTCTCTGCTGCAGCTCTTTAAGTCCATCAATGAGATGATGAGCAGCAACTCTGACCAGACTGTCATAGTGAAGGTTTGTGCTTCCCACATCTCCAGTTTTGCATCCCCAGCCACAATAAGTGAAAAATTTGCTTATTTGTGCTTAAAAGCTAGCTTTGTTTTAATCAAGGGTAATTCTTGGTGCTTCTGCTAAAGGTTTTGTGACTGTGTGAAGAGCTTTCTTTGAGCAAGTAAATTTATAGAATTCTGGAATTACTTAAGTTGGAAAAGACATCTAAGGTCATTGAGTCCAACCTTTAATTGCTTCAAAGCCCTCACTTTAATTTTAGAAAGAGAACTTAGTTTGGGTTCAGTGGTATTTGGCTTTTTTAACTTGTATAACCTTAAAGTGAAGGTGTTTTTAAGACATTATTCTTAAGATGCTGCTGACAGTGTAGATCCTCATATTTTAATGTATTTATTTGTATCTGAGGCTGTTCAGGAACTTCAATGCAGGATCTTAAGCCCTAGTACATATTTTAAAAAGGAAAATTAATAATGAGAGAGGCTGGAAGCTCCACCTTTCATCCCTTACACCTTTTTTTGTGTCCCTTTAAATCTGCTTTTGGGAACATTGGCTGATGCAATTGGGAAAGGGTCTGTGCCCTCAAATGGTGCTGATATCAAAGAGCAAAAGCTCTGAATTGTAGGACTGGCAGAGTTTAGTCTCCAGAGGAGGCTGGATACAGAAGTTAGTGGATCTTTTTCATCATGGAAAACTGCAGAGGCTGCCCTAAATGTGTGTTTGATAAGCTTCAACTTCTCCTTGTGCTTCCAACCAGAGCTTATAAAAAAGGAAAGCCCTGACCCAGCCCTGCTGAATCAGTTGAGAGATGATCAAGGGGCTGAGATTTGGGGTGGGATTTGGGGACAGTTGGGCTCTTCCTGCTCAGGTGGTTGCAAAGACAGACAGTGGGAAGTTCCTGGAGCAGGAAAGTCCTGAGTCAAAGCCCCCAGTCCTTTGTAGCTGAGCTCTGGGGCTCCTGATGCCATGCTGAGCACACAGCAAAGGGACATGGTGGGGATAAAGCAGCTGAGGAGGAATATTTTAGCAGAGAGGCCAAGACTGGATCATCTGATAACAAAGTGGGGATATTCCACGTTTCAGGAAAGCTGTATTTTCATTTCATTGCCAAAGCATCTGTCCTGAATGGAAATGGGCAGGTGGAGGCTGTGGCTCAGTGTGCTCCCTGGGGTTTTGCAAACAGGGAGTTTGCAGACTGCAGGAGTGCAGTGGGAGATTTCTTTTCCTGAGACTCCTTGCAGGGCCTGCTGCAGGAAGGCAGATGAACATGAGCTTTTTTCTTGAACAATTTATACCTTGGTGGGGGGGGGGAAAAAAAGGAAAAAAGCTAAAAATGGATTTGGTTGTGTTCACCTGAGATGCAGGAAGGGAAACTGCCTGGCAAGGACTGGAGAGATCCCAGCAGCATTCTTCAGGTCCAGAGCTCTGCAGGCTTGGGGAGGGCACAGCTCCTGTGTGTGTGTGGGGGGTGGCAGGTGAAGCTCTGAGGGATGGGCAGGTGGGCTCAGTGTGCTTGAGGATGCCTTGCAGAAGCCTTGACAAGCTTTCATTCATTATTTATTGCTTTCATCTCCTCTGGACTCTAATTCCTGAGCTCTCAGAACACATCATTGCTGCTATTGGCTTTTTGCAGCTTGTGAAATTGCTTTTATGATGTTCAGGTATCCACTGGAGCTGTGCAGTGTGAGCACCAGGCAGAAAGGTGTGCTTCTGTCTGAGAGCAAAACTGTGGAAGGGGTGGGCAAATGTGAATGGAGATTTTTGGAGAGAGTGAGTGTGGGTTCTGTGCACCCTGCCAGAAACGTGTGCCTCTGTCTGAGAGCAAAACTGTGGAAGGGGTGGATAAATGTGGGGTTTTTTGGAGAGTGAGTGTGGGTTCTGTGCACCCTGCCAGAAATGTGTGCCTCTGTCTGAGAACAGACCTATGGAAGGGGTGGATAAATGTGGGGTTTTTTGGAGAGTGAGTGTGGGTTCTGTGCACCCTGCCAGAAATGTGTGCCTCTGTCACAGAGAACAAACCTGTGGAAGGGGTGGGTAAACGTGGGGTTTTTTGGAGAGTGAGTGTGGGTTCTGTGCACCCTGCCTGGCAGAGCTGCAGGAGGTGCCAGGGACACTGTGGGGTGACATTAGAGGCCTCCTTCAGCATCTCCATCTCTGCTGGGGGAGAGCAGCATCAGCTGGAGCTCCCTGAGCTGAGGGGTGGGGACACTGCTGTCAGGAGGAGTGAAGGAATCCCTGCATGTCCTGGCACTTTGGGCAGGACACCTTGGAGCCATCAGGGGCAGGGTCTGGGGGTGACAGGGCTGTCACCCTGCTGTCACCTGCTGTCCCAGAGCCTTGGAGCAGCCCCTGGGTGCTGTGCTGGTTCCAAAGCCCTGGAAGGGGTCAGAGGGGTGCAGAGGGTTGGGAATGCTGCACCTCCCCTGCAGTGAAACCCTGATCTCCTGTGCTCTGGGCTTTGCACCAGGGCAGGCATTGCTGCCAGCCTCAGGAGGGGACTTCAAAGGAATTAAAAGGATTTTTTTGTCCTTTCTGAAGTTTGTTGTTCCAGGGGGTTGTGGAAGCAGCCAGGGCCAGAGCTCAGGTGCAGGGATGTGCTGGGTGCAGCCTCTGAGGGAGGCTGGGAGAGCCAGGAGGGGAAGGGAGAGCAGCAACCACGGCTGGCATCTCCTGGGGACACTGCTGGGGACCAGGGCTGGGCACAGGGAGGGGCTCTGGGGGCAAGGAGATGCTCCAAAGGCTGCAGCATCCCTGCCATGGAGCCAGCCTGGGACACCTGGGGGGGCTCACCTGGAGAGGAGCAGCTCCAGGGAGAGCTCAGAGCCCCTGGCAGGGCCTGAAGGGGCTCCAGGAGAGCTGGAGAGGGACTGGGGACAAGGGATGGAGGGACAGGACACTGGGAATGGCTCCCACTGCCAGAGGGCAGGGCTGGATGGGAGATTGGGAACTGGGAATTGTTGGCTTTGAGGCCCTGGCACAGGGTGCCCAGAGCAGCTGGGGCTGCCCCAGGCTGATCCCTGGCAGTGCCCAAGGCCAGGCTGGACACTGGGGCTGGGAGCACCTGGGACAGGGGAAGGTGTCCCTGCCATGGCAGAGGTGGAAAATCATCTTTGAGTCCCTCCCAACCCAAAGCAGTCTGGAATTCTGGTGCTGTTGGATAATTTGCTGAAGTTTTATGGAAGATCAATGATTTTAAGCAGGTAAGTCCCCAGGTCCCTGTGTTGTGCAGGAAGATCAGCAGATCTTGCTGTGTAGCAGTTTTAGACTTTGTTTCCCAGTGATTTTTATAAATATTGGGGGAGCTCAATAAGTGTAGACACAAAAAGTGTGTTTGGACAGAGATAAGAAGTTGCAAACCCTACTCAGAAAATCAAGGTGCTGTACATTAAACAAGGCAGGTGCTTCTCTCACCCATCCCACTGCTCCATTTCTCCTTGCAAAAACTGGAATTTTCCTTTACAGTTTATCACCATGGAGCAGAACTGCCACTGGAAACTTTCTCAGAGATGTTTCCAACTTTTTTGGGCTGGATAGACTGGATTTTTTTTTTTCCTCTCTGCTGGGGGAGTAACCTTCAAGCTGACACAGAATGAAAGACTGCAGACTTGTGTTCTTAGCAAGAATTCCTCTTTATCTCTTGAAATATTTCTGTCCTTGTGGAAGCTGATGAGCTGCTGTTGACTGTAGTTGTTTAATATTTTGCTTTTAATTTTTTTTTAAAATTTGAGTTTTTCAAGGCTTTGTGTGCATGCATGGGGGAAAAAAAAAGTTTCTTTAAAAGAAAACTCTCAGAATTGTACAAGGATTTAAGGCTGTAGAGCATAAGAAGAGGCTTGGAATTTGTACCTCTTTTAAGATTATGGACATTCAAAAAATCTCAGGGGGGAATTTATAGGGGTTTTATAGATGTATATTTATATATAACATTAAAAGGTTATTTTTAAATTTACTGGTACTACTTCAGCTTTGGTTTTTAGCAATAAATAGGTGAAATTCCATGGGATCTTGGGATGTGGTTTGAGCAGGGCTTTGCTAGCACTCTGCTGGTGCTTTCACCTCATTTCTTTTGCCTTTTATATACTCAAACATGTTGGAATTAAAATGTTGGTGTGCAAGAATGACTAAAACCCACTCTCACCCCAGGTTATAATCAGTCCTGTAGGTTTGAATTTGGGCAGGTGAGCTGCTAAAAATGACAATGTTCAAAACAATGCAGAAGTTGGAGCTTTTTTAGGTAATTAAATAAAATTTTAGGGATTTTTTTTTTTTTTTTGGTATTTCAGTGGAGACAGACATTTCAGGGCTGCCTTTTGCACTTTTCCAAGGTGGTGTCCAAGCAGTGATTTGAGCTGACATGCTGTGGCTGTTCCCTCCATGCCAAAAATTCCCCTCTGGTGCTGGGTGGCTGCAGCAGTGCCTGGGCAGGGGAGGTTCCACTTTCATTTCCAGGCACCATTTGAGGGTGAAAGCTGCTGCAGGAGGGTGAGCAGCATTTGGTGCTGCATGCATCTTTAATGGTTACAAGTGTGCTGAGCCTTCCTGGGTTCATTCCTCCTCTTGCTAATTGGTGCATGATAATTATTTCCTTAACCTTCTCCTGCTGAAGCATGAACTCAGCTGGAGCCTGGGAGTGATGGTTCAAAATTGCAGATATTCCTTAGGCAGGGATTCCTGCATCCCTTGGGAGGCACAGAAGCTCCTCCTGCAGTGGAGGGAGCTGGGCTCTTCTCAGCAAACATAAATTGCACAAAAATTCTAACCTACACCTAAAATATTTCACCCACAAAAAAATTATATACTTTAAGGTTTTATTCCAACACAAAAAAAAATCATCATAATAATCAAAATAAATATAATGAAACCTTATTAACAAAAGCATAAATCATATTGCAATTCAAAATTTCATATAAAATATAAAACCATTAAAATTTTAATTACATTTAACCTATCCCAAAACAAAATTAAGAAAAAACAACAAAAAAAAACCTTAATAAAAAATCCAAAAAAAAATTATAAAACTAAATCAGATGTCATGCTCCTATTTTATTACTTCATTGGTTTAGCTTAAATAATAGTCCTACCCATAAATCAACCAAAAATGAATATTTAAATAATAAAACATAATAGCTTATCTGCTTAATGTAGCCAACAAAAATTTAACAAAACTCTCAAAACAATATTCATAATTCAAACAAGAGGGGGAGATGTTGGAACCCTGAATACTGAGAGTTTCAGACTTTCTGTGCTCACAGGCACTGACCCCCAGGAGAGCACTGCATTGACCTGAGGCTGTGGGGAAGTTCCAGAATTGATTGATAATTGGGATTATGGCTGTGGAGTTTGAATAGAAGTGTGTGATGTCACGTGGTGGAAAACTTGGGGTTTAAGGGTTTAGAATACAGTAATATATATATATATATATATATATATATATATATATAAAGCAAAATGGAGCTTTTAGGGCAGAGGCTGGTCCTTGCCCTCCACCTTCTCCATGGGTTTGGGGGCTATTTTGTAATTAAACAGAAAAGTCTGCATTGCAGGGCACAAGGGATTGGTTATTAGGTTAAAAGTGAAAATAGTTAAGGTGTTATTTCTTAATTAGACAGTTTAACCTTAAAAGACCTTCTAGAGAAAGATAGTTAGGCATTTTGTAGCTTGTTAATAGAATGCTGTAGAACTCATTACTTGTAAAAGTGTAATATAAATAAAAAATAATATACATCTAAGTCTAAACACAGAATATCATCTCAAACATTTTCAACCCCAACTTTAAAACAAAAAAACCCCAAAAATATCAGGGCCCCTCTGATATTTGCTGTTCAGGATGGCTGGGAGCTCTGAATAATCTGAATTTAGGAGGTATGGGCACTTTGTGTGTATAAAATCATCCTGTGTGAGGCCACAGAGAGCTGGGGTGGAAGATGAGATCATTTTTTAATGTGAATTCTCCCATGCCTGTGGGTTCTTAAGAATTCTGCTCACTTCTAACACATTTCTCAGTGTCCAGTCTGTACTTTAATATTCAACATTTATTGCCAAAGCCACAGAAAAGTATTTAAATGAAGGCAGGGAAATGGAAGGTGCCTGAGAAGAAAATTGTGTTAATCTGCAGGGCTTTTCCAGCAGGTGGGATTCTTCATAGGCATCCCTTCAGATGAGCTGAGTAACCAACTGCAGCTGTGGCCTGAGGTCTCTGTGTCTCTAGAACCCTCGTGGGAAGGATCTCCAAAATATAATTATTTGTGATCGTGCTTTGGGCTGGTTTTGGCCTGAATTAGGGCTGGTTTTAGCCTGAATTAGGGCTGGTTTTAGCCTGAATTAGGGCTGGTTTTTGGCCTGAATTAGGGCTGGTTTTAGCCTGAATTAGGGCTGGTTTTTGGCCTGAATTAGGGCTGGTTTTTAGCCTGAATCAGGGCTGGTTTTGGCCTGAATTAGGGCTGGTTTTGGCCTGAATTAGGGCTGGTTTTAGCCTGAATTAGGGCTGGTTTTAGCCTGAATTAGGGCTGGGTTTTGGCCTGAATTAGGGCTGGGTTTTGGCCTGAATTAGGGCTGGGTTTTGGCCTGAATTAGGGCTGGGTTTTGGCCTGAATTAGGGCTGGTTTTATTCTGAATTAGGGCTGGTTTTATTCTGAATTAGGGCTGGTTTTATTCTGAAATTGGCCTGGTTTTAGCCTGAATTAGGGCTGGTTTTTAGCCTGAATTAGGGCTGGTTTTTGGCCTGAGATTGGGCTGGTTTTATTCTGAAATTAGGGCTGGTTTTATTCTGAAATTAGGGCTGGTTTTATTCTGAATTAGGGCTGGTTTTTAGCCTGGAATTAGGGCTGGTTTTTAGCCTGGAATTAGGGCTGGTTTTTAGCCTGGAATTAGGGCTGGTTTTTAGCCTGGAATTAGGGCTGGTTTTACCCTGAATTGGGTTGGTTTTTAGCCTGAAATTGGGCTGTTTTACACTGAATTTAGTGCCCAAGGTGCTGCTTTGCAACTGGGCTAAAAGCTGCTTTAGTCTGGGAGCTGAATAACTGCTCTAGGCTGGGGCAAATCTCAAATATTGAATTTAGGTGTTCCTGGATATTGTTTGATGCAGCTGCTGACTGGGCTTTGGCTTGGATGAGTTTAATGGAATGGCACCCAAGATAATGCTGGGGTGGAAGGGAGGTGCTTTGTGAATGGCACAAAGGATGAAAATTAACATTAAAATAATGTTCTCAAATGGAGTCAGGTGAAACAAATTTATTGCTGTGTCAGACAAAAGAGTTCAGAAGGATATCATGTATTTGGCACAGGGGTTTTGTGCTTAATTTGGAGGTCAGGTGTGCTGATGGAAAAGAATGGCTTTGGAAAATGACAGTTTTAAATTAAGGATTTTTTTTTTGCTTTTATGGGCTACAAAGAGCTGAACTTAAACCCCAGAAAAAAGCTGTGGTGTTCTGCTCCAAATCCATTTTGTTTAATACTTTGCAAATGTCATTTGGTCAATCTGATGACAACCTTAAGTTAGTTTTTATTTAAACAGCTCCTGCAGAGAAGCTTTTGTGACAATTATTTTTGTCATTCCATTTATAAACCCAAGAATGGGATAATTTTCCATTGTTAGAAGATTCTTTTTCTGTCCTGCTTGCTTTTCCCTCACCAGTGACCCACTGTATTTATCACACAGGTGATTTCACTGTTCTGTTGAGAGATCTCACCATATTCTCAACTGTGTAACAAAGAAAACTAAATGAGTAAAACTCATTTTTCTGTTACCCACAATTATATTAGAAATACTTTAAGGTATTTAGCAAGCTTTCCCTGTTGTATTTTAATGTGTTTTTCTTTGCCTGATGACACAAAGAAAAGGCTTTTACTTGTCCTCTCATCCTTGTGTGAAGAAATTAAAAACTCCAGAAATTTCCTTGGAAAGCAGCTCCTCCTGGTAGTTTTAGAAGTTGGGCTACATTCTGTCCCAATAAATAAATGAAGCTTGCACTTATTTCAATATTCAAGTGTCAAAGTGAAGTTTTTTGAGGTTTTCCCCACCCAGCAAAAAACTGCCAGAAAAATTCCTTTTGGAGAATCAGGCTAAATAATTCAGATGATAAACTTTTAGTCATGGAAGCTCTTTGAACTTTTAGATCTGGGCAATGTGCTAATTTTTCTCAGGGTAGATCCCATTCTTTACCCATTTTTAGTTCACCAAACCTGTCTGGAAATGAACTATAAGTGAGAAAAGAGCAGTGTGGGCAGTGCAGGGGACTCATCATTGATTTGCAGAGGGGCCACTGCTGGAATAACAATTCCATTGCTCCTGATCTTATTTATTCTGGCCTTTTTGAAGGGTTTTTTTCCTCCTCAAATGATCTTTCCATACCAACACTGAGTTGGTTCCTTCCACACAAACGTGACCTCCCTGCCAGCTCTGGGCAGGTTCAGGAGAACACAATTAGCTGTTCAGTTAATTGATGTTCAGAGGGACCACTGCTGGAAAGAACAATTCCATTGCTCCTGATCTTACTTGTTCTGGCTTTTTTTACCACATCTGAAGGGTTTTTGCACTCAGATGATCTTTTAATACCAGCCCTGCATTTGTTCTTCCACACCAAGGTGATGTGGAGAAGTTGAGTAGGGCACAATTAGCTGTGAGGTCATTAGGAGCCCATCAATGAATTTATCTGGAATTTATCAAAGGGTCCTGCTCCAGAGAGAGAGCAGGTTGGGATGATTTAGGGAAGGGAGGAGAAATCCTGGGAATTGCCATCCCCTGCATGGGCTGTGCAGGGAGCAGTGCCCATCAATTATTGCTTTGTTTATTCCATTTAAGGCAAAGCTTTGACTTTTCTGGCCCTGAGTATTTTCAGTTAGTGAGTTGTGTTTCTTGGCCCAGTTAATTGCCTTTTTTCACAGTTTTTAAAGGTATCCTTGAGGCACTGAGCAGCTCCATGGCTTCTCTTGGCAGCTCCTGCTCAGAGGGAGTGTCAGCTCGTGGTTCTTCCTGTACTTTCTGTGGAATAATTCCTTTTACACATGGATATGGTGTTCATGGAGGGGAAATTAATGTGTGTTTGTGTGGCTGGGATGGAGAGGATGAGCCACAGCATCTCTGAGTTGGCTGCAGGCTGCCATGGCCTTGCTGATGTCATGCTGAGCCGTGTGAATCACAGCCTGGGCAAAAAAAATAAAATCCCAATAACACCCCACAGCCAAGAGAACAGTGAGTGTGTGAGGAAATTCAGCTCAGGGAGAATATATCCATTATTTATGCCACACACTGGCTCATTGCTGCTTTCACTCCTTTTCATCCTTCCCCTTTGCTGCTTTATTTGTGTGCTTTGTAGTACTGGAAATGACTGATTTTGTGCCTTGATAAGGGTGGGAATAATTTGTCACTGGTTTTGCACAAAGAGAGAAGCCCCTTGGGGCAGTCAGATTTTTATTGCAGCCCAGCTTGAAACTGTGTGTAATTATTGAGTGTGTGTGTGAGGCTGATCTGGCCAGCTTTGGGTGTGCTTCTCTGTGATCACAGGGAAATTACTGCAGAAAACTGCTGGAGTGAACACTGAGGTTCCTCACTACTGTGGTTTTTTAATGCTGGTTGGAATTTTCAAGTGCTGAAGGCATCCCTTTGTAACCATGGAATTAAGATTTTGGGCTTCCTTTGCTGTGTGCTTCTTGTGGAAATGAGGAATTGGAACCTTTGTCCAGTGCTGATCAAGAGTGAAAAGTAATTAATTTAATTTCTTTCAATTGGAGAAAACCTCCCCAAACCAGATGCTTATTTTTTTCCTGATGTTACATGGAAAGACAAGAGCAGGGTTATTTTTTATCTGCTGCATTTATTATTCCTCATTTATGCTTTGCAGTGTCCTGGGAATAACCAGCATTGCAATGGAGCTACTGCTCACAGAAAATCTACTTCAGCTGCAGCTTGAGCAGAGTAAGATCTACAGCAAGAGGTGCCCTTCCACATGATTTAATACCAATAAAAAATTATTTTAGTAGCCCTCTGGCTTGCACAAATACAGATTTAATCACAGGGCTGCACAGCCTCGCAGTCTGATCATCTTGTCACATAATCGAGCCAGCTGAGGTGGGAACTTGGGAAATATACTTCCACAATCTTCTTTAAATCTCCAGAATTAAACTTTAATTGGTTTGTCCATAAAGTAGACCCTCAGTTACTGCTAATTGTTGCAGCTCCAAGCTGTAAATGGCTGTTGTAAATAGTTTTACCCCACTAGTAGTTCATGAGAGCCATTCAAGTGTTAATTTTTACGCTCGGTGTGAAATTTTAATTCAAGATATAAAATGCAAGCTCCCTTTTAAGATGTGTTACTAAACATTTATGGCTCTGTGCATGTGAATGATCAGCAAATAAACCCCCACTGCTGCCTGTGGTTCCTGACTGGTCATTAGAGCCCTCATCCATCACTGCTCCCTTTGCAGAATTCCAGCAGTCCTTGCAGCAGGTGTGGGGTGGTTGGTGGTCCAGCCTGGCAGCCTCAGTGGTTGTGACTGAGAACTGGGTGCTCTGAGATGTTCATCCAGCTCAGCAGTCCTTGCAGCAGGTGTGGGGTGGTTGGTGGTCCAGCCTGGCAGCCTCAGTGGTTGTGACTGAGAACTGGGTGCTCTGAGATGTTCATCCAGCTCAGGGACAGGCTGGGGGCTCCCTTTGGAGAGGGGTCTTGGCCTTGGTGGCCTCTTGAGGTTCTCCTTGGGTGCCACCACAGCATTGGTTTGTTGCTTTTGAGGGCTCTGGGCTTGGGGTGGAATGGCAGGGGTTGTGGCAGGAAAGGGGAGCTCTTGGAAAAGAAAGGAGTTGGGTTTGTGTGGGCTCCTCAAGACTGTTCTCCTCCTGTGGCTCTTCTGCCTGCAGAAACCACCTGGGATGGGACGTGTGTGTCCAGGCTGGGGGGTGGAAATTGCAATCATTTCTCACATCACAGAGTGACAGAGGGGCTTGGGTTGGAAAGATCTGAAAATTCACCCAGCCCCACCCCTGCCCTGGCAAGGACACCTCCCCTGTCCCAGGCTGCTCCAGCCTGGCCCTGGGCACTGCCAGGGATCCAGGGGCAGCCCCAGCTGCTCTGGGAATTCCATCCCAGCCCCTCCCCACCTTCCCAGGGAACAATTCCTTCCCAATATCCCATCCATCCCTGCCTCTTCTCAGGCAGAAATACACCTGTTACCAAACAATTTGATTTAATTGCTAAAACACAAGGTGAGGCAGACAAGTCTGGCTGTTCTGGTTTACATTTCAATTACTCTTGAGTCTTTTTTTCTCCTAGTCTGTTGCTCAGTGCACGCCATACCTAGGAATTGTTCCTAAGAAGAAGATAAAATGAGTAAAAATCCCTACAAACAGTTAAAATATTAAACATCTGTTTGTGTCTTCTGAGCTCTTTCATGTGCTGTGCAGTGGCAGCTGTGAGTTCAAGGGGAATTGGGAAGAGCCAGGGTTTCATGAGTGGCTACCAAGAATTTACTGCAGGGAAAAATGCTAATTAGGTTTTTTGTTTAATTTTTAAGCAGTGGAGTGAAAATTAAACCCAAACAACTCCAGCATGGCTGAGGAGGAGGATGAGAAAGTGCTCAACAGAGGATGGGGATAAAGGGATTAGAGGAACCAAAAGGTTTCTATAAAATGTTGGAAGGAGCTTATAAATCTCTAATTTTGGTCCAGGTTTCCCCAGTTTATGTACATTTCATGCCTCTGTTTTACTTTAAATCAGTTTGAAAGTTTAATTTTTGCTGAATTTCAGCTCTGGTGTCACAGAAAATGGTAAAACCAAAGTCACCTCCTTGTGAGTGATTCTCTTCTTGCAGTCTTTGCATCACCTTTAAATTCGTTAATTTTGGTAATTTGGTTTTTTTTTTTAGGGTGCAGCACTTAAATACTTGCCAGCAATTGTCAATGATGTGAAATTAGTGTTTGATCCAAAGGAGCTCAGGTGAGTGGAGTTAATTAAGTGTAGAGTGCTAATTTTATTTTATAAAGATATATATCAATACACACAAATATATAAAATACATTTAATATATATATATATAAGCATAAAAACATATGCTGTATATTCCATTTTTACCTGTTGCTTCTATATATAAAGATACAAAAATATATAAAAATATAAAATATATACTGAGACAGTGAAATATGGATCACCTAAGAAATTTTACCACTTTGCTTTTATTGCATTTTTTTTTTTTGTCCCTTGCAGGTATTTTTAAGGGTTATACAAAGAGCTTATTTTTAAAAATAATGTCTAACAAATGCCTGACAAACTTTGCAGTGCAAACCATTAGCAAGAGTTATTAATCAGGCAGCTGCCATCAAAACTCTTAAGCTGGACCATGATGCTTCCCTCTTTCATGTATAAATTTCATGTAAATAATAAAATAATAAATAATTCCGTGATTCAGTTGCTGGATCGATGTCTCAGTAGCTCATAAACATGACAGTGTTGTTAGTAAATAAAAAGGACCATGACAGGATATTTAAGAAAAAAAAAAAAAGAAAAAAACCAAATAATAACTGATATCTCAGCAGAACTTTTAGCTTAAAGAGAAAAATACAATTTTATTTTTTATGGTGGTGTTACAAACTGAAAAAAACATTTTAAATCTGATTTTACTGCACAAACCCTTCTAAATTTTGTCTGGCTTTATTTTTATGGTCTTGATCTGTCAGATGGAGGAAGAGAGATAAAGCAGGGATAAAATAAATAAAATCTTAGTCCAACGTTCCAGTGGCCTGAGGAACCTGGCATTTACCTTCTGCTTGCCTGGGGCTGTGAAGTGTTTGACATCTACACTTCCCTGGGCTTAGGAAATCCAGATTTGTAGAATTTCCTGACTAAATAATAATTGTGGTATGTGATATCAAAATTCCTGGGAAAAGAGAAAGGAAAATGCAGGACTTGGCCTGTTTTAGCCCAAATATTACTTTTTTTTTCTATCGTATTACCAATCAAAATTACAATTAAACACTGGAAGTATTTAAATTGAGGTTGACTTAAATCTCAATAGGAAAATCAAAGAACTCAAGATTTTGGGAGGGGATGGAAAATTAATGAAAAGTCTTGTCAATATGAAGTGGGAGCTCAGCTGATGAGTGTGATGGTACCTTTTCCTAAAATGTCCATTTCTGTGTTTTTTAATTATTAATTATTTTTGTTGGTAGCTTACAATGTTAATTATCACCTTATTTTTGGCATCCATAATGACAAGTGTGCTGATGATGTGAAGCACAGGCAAGGAAAACTTGACATCTAAAACCTTAAATGAAACATGGACAAAGAATCTAAAACTGAAATAAAAGGGAGGGGACAAAAGAAATGACATTAAAAGCTAAAGGAATTTGTTGGAAACTATTCATGATTCTCTGATTTCTGTATTTATTTTTTTTTAATACCTCAAAAAAGTTGAGTTTGCTCATCCAAGAGCAGGAAGTTGTGTGTCGGGTTCTTCATGGATGACTGTGTCCAGTTGTTTTTCCCTGGATTTTTAATGGGTTTTTGGCTGGATTATTTAGTGGAGTTCTGCTTTTGTTTGATGGATTTTTGCCTTCCCTGTGTGTGCAGCAAGCTCTTCACCGAGTTCATCCTCAACGTGCCCGTGAGCCGCCTGACCATCCAGAAGCTCTACTGCCTGATCGAGATCGTGCACAGCGACCTCTTCACCCAGCACGGTGAGCAGGCACAGCCCAGCCTCTGCTCCCTGCCCCTGCCCCTGCCCCTGCCCCTGCTGCCATCCCTCTGCAGCCTGGGACACCTGAAGGGGGTTCTGCTGGAGGGACGAGGTGGAAAGTCAAAACCCAATGCTGGTTAGGTGGGAAGGGACCTTAAAGCCAGCGCTGCCCTTGGCTGGGTGGGCACCTGGCCTTGTCACCACTGATAATGGAGGGATTGATGGGTTTGGGTTTTCTTTTTCCACCTCTGTGGGGGTTGGGATTGAAGGCACTTGAGTGGATAGTTCAGGTTCAAACTCAGGTGTTTATTATTTTTTATCAATGTTGCAATCTCTCAGCAGTGAGTTCTGCAGTATTTCACTAACAATTACAAAATGCCCAACTATCTCTTGTTACAAGGCCTTTTAAGGCTAAACTATCCAATTAAGAAATGACACCTGAATTATTTTCACTTTTAACCCAATAACTGATTACTCAGAGTCTGCACTGTGGACTTTTGTGTCCAATTACAAAACACCACCCAAACCCATGGGGCAGAAGGTGAAGAAGGACCAGCCTCTGCTCTAAAACCTCCATCTTCCCCCATATATATTGCTATATTCTAAAACCACAAACTCTTAACTTTTCCACCCTGTGATGTCACACACTTCTATCCAAACTCCACACCCACAATCCCAGTGCTATCAATCAATTTTGGAAGCTTCTCCATGGCCTCAGGTCTGTGCAGTGTTCTCTTGGGGGTCGGTGCGTGTGAGCACAGAAAACTGAAAATTCTCAGCATCTAGAACTCCAATAAGGGATGGGACTGTTTTCAGGCTAGGAATGATTTTTTGCTCAGGCAAACATCAGTCTCAGAGGCCCTGAGATTTCAGAGGAGCAGGCATTCAGCCATAGCTCAGGAGGAATCACAAGTTCTTTGTTACAAGGCAGTCTAGAACTTTCTAACCCGATGGACAGCTGCCACAGGGTTTGTTTTGCTTTTCTGACCTATCACCTTTACTCACTCTGGATACTTTTGTCCAATGGGTTTCTGTCTCACAGGCACAGATTTGCTTCTGTTATAATTCTAAACTCTCAGTTTATTCCATACAGCCCCACCCTACATTAGAAACCCTTCACCATCCATCAGTGCAGTTTTTCACTTCAGGCATATTCTTACAACTACAGAAATATGAGTTTATGGTTTTTCTGCTTAAAATCTGTGTATTGTATTTCTGCATCAATCCAAGCTTCTCCCAAGGCTGCAGATCAAACCCTTCAGTGTCTGTGGGAGTTCCTGTTTTTCCAGCTCTCACAGGCACCTTCCCCTGTCCCAGGCTGCTCCAATCCCATCCAGCCTGGCCTTGGGCATGAGGAAAATCACTTCTTTACCCTTTCTTAACTGCAGTCTCAATTAGGAAAGTGCAAAATTACAGAAAACCCCTTGGGATTTGTTATTTCCAAAGGGCAGGAAGCAGCCAGGTGATTGGGCTCTGTTGTAACTTTGTGTGGGGGTTTATCAAAAATCATTAATTGACTTTTTGTGCTCAGTGAAGTTGTGTGTGGGAAATGGAGCTTTGGGATGTCCTCTGTGCCTTGGAGCTGTTCCCTGGCTGAAGGGAGGCAGAAACCTTTCAGAAGGTGCTGTTAATCCCTGCCTTGTTATTTTCTGCTTCCCCATTCATGGGCCAGTGAAAGATAAGCTCAGGCACTTGTCCTACAGATTTCCTCCTTTGAGGTGAAGCACTTGATTCTTTTTCAGGCTGGCTGCAGGTTAAACTGACCCAAACCAAGTGTTTGTGTGCTGTCAGGGAAGGTAATGAGGGAGCAAATAGGCACTGCTTCAGTGGGAAAGGAGATTTGGGAGGATTCTGCTCTCAGATCACAAAAGCTCAGACTGCTGAGCGCTGATAAAACAAATTTTGCTGGTTCTAGTTTAAAAAAATCTTGGTGGATTGGCATTGTGGTGGTTTTATACCACTCTTACAATCTCTGAAAAGCAGTTAACCACCTGTGTCACCATGTGTAGAGATTTGGTAGAAACACCAAGTCCAGACTTTATCTTCACTTCTGAAATGATTTGAAATTATTCAGCCCTGAAATGTTGGATTTTGAAGAAGTGAAAGGAGGAATGCAAGTGGAGTTGCTGGTGTTGGGACCTTGGTAAAATGGTGTCCCCAAGAATAATTTAATGTTTCCTGGCTAGAGCTGTGCTCTAGTCAGTGTTACTCATTTGCTTCCTTCATTCTCAGCTCACTGTGTAATGATTTTCCCTTCTCCTGGCTGACTTTGGGGCAGAAGTCAGTGATATCAGGGATCATCCTTTCCTCTCCTTGGGAGGAAGAAATGGAGATAACTCAGCTAAAACCAGAAGCTGAGTGTAAAACACACTCCTGAGAAAGGCTGTGGTGCATTTCCCATATTAATCTTTGCCCTCCTTACTGAAGCAGTTCCATTTCCAGAGGGAGAGGTGGGAATTGTGTGTGGCTGGTTTGTTTTGTAAACCTGACTCCCAAACTCAGCCCTTCAGGGTGCAGGGAATGGTGCTGTCCAGCATTATTGAGCTGCTGAGAAATGTAAATGGATCTGTGTTAATGGGAGGGTGATTAATCAGGGCCCAGGGCAGGTTTGCTGACAGATCTCTGCTGCTTAATGGCTCTGAGATCTTATCAGGAGGCTCCTCAGCTGGGTTTGCCTGTCACTGCCTGTTAGGAATGTCCTAAATCCAGCAGCCTGTGGTGGGGCTGGGATGGGATTCCAGGCACCTGCATGCCCCAAACCACTCAGGGGTTCCCGTGGGTGTCTGGGGGTTTTATTCAGTAAAGTAAAAAAAGTGTGGCCTTAAAAGCTTCTCTTGGCATTGGTGTCCCAGAATCCCAGACTGGATTGGGGTTGGATTGGGAGGGACCTTAAATCCCATCCAGTGCCATGGCAGGGACACCTTCCCCTGTCCCAGGCTGCTCCAGCCTGGCCTTGGGCACTGCCAGGGATCCAGGGGCAGCCCCAGCTGCTCTGGGAATTCCATCCTGGCCAGGAATTCCTTCCCAATCTCCCATCCAGCCCTGCCCTCTGGCAGTGGGAGCCATTCCCTGGGTCCTGTCCATCCATCCTTGTCCCCAGTCCCTCTCCAGCTCTCCTGGAGCCCCTTCAGGCCCTGGCAGGGGCTCTGAGCTCTCCCTGGAGCCCTCTCCTCTCCAGGTGAGCCCCCCCAGCTCTCCCAGCCTTTCCTCACAGGAATTCCCAGAATGTCCAGGTTGGAAGAGACCTCCAAGACCATGGAGTGCAGCCCCAACACCTCAGCTAAGCCTGGCTCCCAGTGCCACATCCAGGATTTTACTACAGAGGAGAGGGGCTCCATCCCTCTGATCTTCTCACCCTAATTCTTCACCCTGATCATTCTCTGAACTTTGTGTCTCAGTTGTGCAGGGAACCTTTCCTAAACATTCAAATTCACTTGAAAACAAACCAAACCTCTATCCAGAGCCTTTTTAAAATTTAGATTTCCCTGTCCCTCTCTCTGTGGGTTGGAGTTCATGACTAAAATGTTCTTGGCTGCCCCTCCTGCTTCTCACTGATTGAGGAATTCTAAACTGAGAGGGAACACTTCCACATAAGCTGTCAACTAATCCTGGATCCCGTTGCAAAAATGAGATTTTCTTTTCTAAAAGCAATATGCACCACAGGATTGTGGACTTAGGGAAGGCTGGCAGGTGCACAGAAAATTTCATCAGCCTGTTTCTGGTGGAGAAAAAAGGCTCTAATTCTGTGCTTGGAGAGGTCAAGGGAGATTTACTTGTGTCTCCAGAGGAATTAAAATTCAAAATACATGAATTTGTGAAGCTTGAAGGGTTTGGGGGTGAGAGGGGAGTGTGTGAAGCAGTTTGCTGAAGCATTTTGATTTAGTGATGTTGTTGAGTGTTGGATGATTCACTGGGAAATCTGGAGAGTTTGGGACCTTGGATCAGAGTTGGAGACTGGTGGTGAGGTTTCTGTATCCTTAAAAAAAAAGTAATAAAATAGTAATAGTTTAATAGTAATATAGTAGTTTAAAATATAGATTTAAAATTTATTTTATTCATATTTATAAACACAAAAATGAACATGTGGTAATTATATAAATAAGTAATGTTTCCATATAGTAGAGGTAAAAGAATGTATAAATACTTTAAATGTATGGAATTGTAAATGAATATATGTACTCTTCCAGAAGTAAATGAATATATAAATAACATTTATCCCTACCACCATATAATAACATAATATATATAACCTTATATATAATTTTTACTCCATTATTTAAAAATTAAACCAAAAGGCCTAAATATCATTTTTTCCTGGGTATGGAGCAGTTTAATACTAATTTAGTGGATATTTTCAGTGCTGATGGTTGGGAGTTAAATGAAGTGTCCTGTCCTTGCAAGCATCAAGGTTTTGGTTTCTGTAAGCAGTGATTTGTCTGGTTTGTTCTGTCCTGTGGAGCTGTTTGGATTTGCTGTTGCTTTGTTTCCCAAGTGACTTCCAGCTGATTGCCCAGTGAGCTGTGGAGCTGCTGGAGTTCCAAAGAGAAAATCCAGGGATTTTTCCATGAGGAATTGGAGCCTGTTGAATATTAGTAGACAACAGCCAGCATTTAGAGGAGTTCTTATTTCAGTTATGACTCAACTCACAGGCTCTGGGGTGGAAACAAAGTTTCTGAGCACGGGTTAAATTCTTTTGGCCACGTGAACTAAATGAACCATAAAATTAATGGATTTATCAGTGTCCCAGGAAATTAAATGTTTTTATTGATACAAATCTATGGTGTGTATTCACCTTCAGCAGAGCTCCTGTGTTCATTGAAGGCTTTCCTTGGGTGCTGCTAATTGGTAATTCCTGCTGAGCATCCTTTGGTGCAGATGAATCTTTGGTTCTCTCTTATTAAATCACCCTGGGCTGGCCTGTGCTCTGGAACAGATGTGGAATTAGCATTGTCTGTGATCACTGTGCAGCAGATCCTGAGCTGCCTTGGGAGCAGGGTCTGATCATCTGGACCATGAAGGTTCCCATTAATCAGGGCTGGGGGGTGTTGGTGGCAGGCAGGGTGATGAGGGTTCACCTTTCCTCTCTGAGCTTCCAGGTAATCAGTGCAGCAGCTCAGAGTTCTTCCAGGCAGTTCCTAGCAAAGATGCACTGAAAATCTCATCTTCCTGAAGGGGGTGTCACCACAGCCCTGGGTTGGTTGGAACATCACAGAGCCATGGGATGCTTTGGGTTGGAAGGATCCTAAAGCTCATCCCATCCCACCCCAGCCATGGCAGGGACACCTTAGGGACACCTTCCCCTGCCCCAGGCTGCTCCAGCCTGGCCTTGGGCACTGCCAGGGATCCAGGGGCAGCCCCAGCTGCTCTGGGCACCCTGTGCCAGGGCCTGCCCACCCTCCCAGCCAGGAATTCCTGCCCGTATCCCATCCATCCCTGCCCTCTGCCAGTGGGAGCCATTCCCTGGGTCCTTCACTCAATATTCCCTCCTGGCAGGAGCTGTGCAGAGCCAGAAGATCCCCCTGAGCCTCCTTTTCTCCTGGCTGAGCCCCCCCAGCTCCCTCAGCTGCTCCTGCTCACCCTTGGGATGGTTTTGTGGAGTTCCCAGCCTGTTTTGTTTCCCCCCTGTTTCTCAGCAGCCCCAGGTGGGAGCTGAGGAGCCCTGTCAGCTCCCCCCGAGGGAAAGGAGTGTTCTGTGCTGGTTGTGTCACTGCAGACCAAGCACTGGGACAAATAATCAGTTTTCCCTGTCTCAGAAATGCATTTTGACTGCCTCCCCCATTGATCAGAGCAGCTCCAGCCCTGCAGTGGCACTCAGAGGTGACTCAGATATTAAACTGATCTCTGCCCCCTCCCTGCCAGCGGGGCTCAGCAGGGCTGTGGAACGTTCTCAGCCCTCTAATTAGGGGCCTTTTAAGTTATTAAAGACTGATTCACCTCCCAGGCTCTGCAGAGACATGTTCTGTGCCTTTCCTGGAGTGCCCAGCAGCTGGGCTTTGGGTTCCTCCCCTCCCCTGCATTTGGGGACAGTTCACATTGCCCCTCTGCCCTGTGGGGTGTTGCTTCATCTGCTGTTTCCTTTCCTAGTCCAAAATTCAGGGAGCAGCATATCCTGAGGTTTCCCAAAGGCAGAGGCACAGGGCTGTGATCACAGAGCATCTCTGGGCCAGATCTGCAGAACCCAGCTGTTCACTGGGCTGGCATTTATATGGATAATTAGTAATTAATTTTGACTTGGTGTTTCCCTCTATGTAGGAGCAGTCTGAGTGCTTGAGCAAGGAGGGGGATTTTTTATTTTTGTAATAGCAGCAAATAGTCAAAGGTTGGGGCAATTCAGAGGCAGAAGTTTTTAAGGTGAGGTGAGGCTTTGGTTGAAAAGCTGGAAGTTAATTTATTTTTCCTGATTTTTTTTTTTTTTGGTGTGTCTTATGTAAGCACTGAAGCACATCAGCCTGGAGGCCCTGAAAGCTGTGTTTGTAACCTCGTGTTTTGTGTGCAGACTGCAGGGAAATCTTGCTGCCAACAATGACAGACCAGCTCAAGTATCACTTGGAGAGACAAGAAGATTTGGAGGCTTGCTGCCAGTTGCTGAGTAACATCCTGGAAGTGCTCTACAAGAAAGACGTGGTGAGTGTGGGCTGGCTCTGTGATGAGTAACACTTCACAGAAATTGTTTTAGTAAAGTGAGTTAAGCAGGTAACTCCTGAAGGTTTAGATTTTTATTTTTCTTTTTTATAACCTCCTAAGCAGCCTTTTCTAGCTCTCAGCTCCCCAGTGATGAGGATGTGTTTGTTGTGTGCCATCTCACACGTCACATCCAGCACAGCACTTGCTGTTGCTGAGGCACATCCAGTGCAGCTTTTCTGGTTAGATAGTGGAGAAATAAATGTCCTTAGGAGTTAAACCTTCCTCATTTCCTGTGCCTGGCCTCTTCCAGGTGGAAAATGTTGTGTTTTGGTGCTTTTTCTTTTCTCCCATGGGCATTTTGGGAAATGTGCATTTGAGTTGTATTGTTGCTGACACTGTTCCCAGACGTGCAGCATGTGTAATATCCTTTTTTTTTTTTTTTTTTTGCATAATAGTCTCTTTTTTGCTTTCTCTTGACCTCAACAGACATACAAATATTGGTGCTTTGCCAGAGAGCTGCAGTGGTTTGATGCTCTCCTGAAATTTGGGCTGCTGCTGCTGCCTGAGCCTTCAGTGCTGTGTAGAATCATGCACTAATTCAGCTGGAAAGGACCTCAGGGGTCAGCTACTCACATCCTCTCTGGCATCTTATTTAATTGGGGGTTTTTTTGGGTTTTGCTCTGATTTTGTTTGTTTTTGGAAGTAGCTCTGTGTGGCTGCTTCAGAGATGGGATTGTTTTACAGGAGGAATTTGGTTCTGCCAGCTTGGCTGCTCCTGTCTGTCTTTGTTGGCTGCTTTTCTCTCCCTGGTGGGGGCTCACCTGCAGCTCCACCCTCTCCCAGGCTGATCCTGGCAGCAGGACCAGCTCCTGGGTGAGTTTGTGCTGGTGGTGAATTGTCCTTCAAATATGCAAATCTAGTTTTCATCCATAAAGTAAAAGATGGGAGCAAAGCTCATCTGTTCCCTTCTCCTTGTGGTGTTTTTGGCTTTGTTTTTTGCCCATCATTCCATGTGAGGTTTCTGGATTTGTCCTTAAAAGCTCCTTGGAATAAATATTTCATTTTAACTCTTTCAAAAGTAGTGGTAGATTGCTTCTAATGTTGACTGAAATTGGCAATTGCTTAATGAAAGTTTTGCTTTGCTTTTCTCTTCCTTTTCATTGAGCTGTTGCAGAGCAACCCCCACTCCCTGGGCCTGGTAATGCCTGTGGAGGTTTGATGTTGGAAGAGTGACTTGGGGCAGGAAAATGAATGGGTAACTAAATGTCATACACTGACATTGTAACAGCACATTTTAATTTATCAGAAACATGTATTGCCAAAATACCACTTGGTTAAACTCCTTCTTTCCCCCCTTGTGATCAACAGCAAGTGATGTTTTATTTAAATTCCACCAGACAGGTGGGTTGAAAGGCAGCACAAATGGTCCAGTTGTGCTGCTGTCTGTTGTTTGTAGCTGTCACTGATTTATTCCTTGTCCTCAGGGCCCCACACAACGCCATGTCCAGATCATCATGGAGAACCTGCTGAGGACAGTGAACAGAACTGTGATTTCCATGGGACGGGACTCAGAGCTCATTGTGAGTAAACTCAAACTCTGTCACATCTCCCTGAACCTGCCTGTAATAGGATTGCAGTCCCAGGTGACCCAAAGCAATCAAAACCTCCTCTCTCTGTGTGCTCAGGAAGCTGGAAAGCACTGCCTGGTAATTTTGCTGTGGTTGACACAGGGGAAGAGCAAAAAAAAAAAAAAAAAAAAAGCTTGAAAAATCTCTGTGAGCAGGTGATTAGCCAGGATTGATATCTGTGTGCACCAAATGATGTAGTATTGGTAATTAGCCAGCTGGGAAGTGTGGAAATGAGACTTGGCTGTTGTTACTGCTTTACAAGCATTTACTTGTCTTTTTGACTGAAACTGAGATAACCAAGGTGAGTGTTCAAATGACTGAAGAACAGAGCCCAAAATTATGTTTAGAGGAAGGACTGATGCAAGCGTCCCTATTGACTTAACACTGTGATTTTAAAGCCTTACACTTGAATTTTTCCACTTTTAACTAATGAATATTGGACTAAATATTGAAAAAATAGTGAGGCTTGTTGATATCTGAGATGGGGACAGATCTGTGTGGTTTTGGGGGCCTCTCTGTGTGGTTTTGGGGGCCTCTCTGTGTGTTTGCCTTTCTCTTGTACTCTTTTAGCTGTCTGCAGCTGGCAGCTGATCTCTCCAGGGACCAAAGTGAGCCAGGTTTGTGCTGTGTCTGAGCACTTGTCCCTCAGTTCTGCATCAATCTGGGTCAGTCTGGCTCAGTGCACTGATTCCTTACCATGGGGTTAATTGTTAGTCAGATAGATGAGTCCAGCAGCAGCTTGGTGTTTTGATCTCCTCTTTCCTTCCCAGTTGAAATTCTCCCTGTAATGGCACACTGTGATATTTGACTTTTGCACTCAGTGTTTTTTGGCACGGGGCTCTGTGTCCTCAGCACTTTTTCCTGACCTGCTGCTGCCCATTTCCTTGCCATCTGGGGGTGCTTGTGTTGGTATATGTTCTGCAGTTTCACTTTGTCTTTGGTGCATCACCCACTGGCTCAGTTTTGGTTTCCCATGTGTGTCACTTGGGGTTTTATTGTAAAGAAGGGATAATGGATCTCCAGATCCATTGCTGGAGCAAGAAGTCACAGAATCCCCAGGATGGTTTGGGTTGGAAGGACCTCAAAGCTCATTTTATTCCACCCCTGCCATGGGCTGGGACAGTTCCACTCTCCCAGGCTGCTCCAAGCCCTGCCCAGACTGACTTTGGGCACTTCCAGGGATGGGAATCCACAGCCTCTGTGGGGAAATGGTTCCAAGCAGAACATTCCTACAGAATATTCCAGGGCTGGGATGCAGCAGTGCAAGGAAGTTGAAAGGCTTGTGTGTTATTTTAGCTTCCTCAGTTTCAGGCTGAATGAGAGTTAATTATTGTTTTGATGAAGGTGGTGCAGGTGATATTTAAAAACGTTAATTATGCCTTTTGCAGTTAGCAGAGTAGATTTGAAAACTTGTGTGTGTGTGTGTGTTTGAACTCTGAGCAGTGATATTAAAGATGTGCATTGTGCTCCTGAGCACAGCCTGCAATCCCTCATGCACAGCCTCCAGAATCAGCTAATGAACACTGAGATTTCAGGGTGTTTTTAATGAGTACTTACTCCTACCTTACAATGCAGCCTTGCTGAGGAGATTCCCCTGTTAAATAACCAGCCACAACTCATTTTTGTGGTGTCAGCAAAGTAGGAGCAGTAAAATTAATAATAATAATAATTTGGAAGCACAGCCTGACCTCTCTCACATCAGATTTGGGTTGAAATGATGCAGTGACTTTTCCTTTTTTAGTTTTACCTGTAGCAGAGAATTACCCATACAGGGTGACTGGAAGGAATTTGAAATATCTAACAGAGTTAAAGTAATGATAATTTCTTTAAAAGAAGTAAAATACAGGACATAACCAATCTTTTATTCTATAAATATAACTGTGTTGGTGTCCTAAAGCTGGCATGTTTTCTCCCTGGAAAAATACTCAGTGACACCATCTCCATCCAAAACCTGATGTTGCATAATGCAGTTTATGAGCAGTGGAGGAATGTCAAGGATTTAAGTGCTCAAGTAAGAAATTTTAATTTCAGGATGAGCCTTTTCTGCAGCACTGACCTGGAAGGATTCTCCAATGGTCTCCTTTGGCTTTGCACATTTGGTTTTCATTTTTTTCTTCCTTAAATGTGAGTTCCTTGATAAAATCAAAAGCAAGTTTGTCCCATACCTTCAAAAGAGAATTACCTTGAAATAAGACACCAGTTGCAAGGAGAAGAACCAGACACGAAGTGAAGTATAAATGATAAGTTTAAAATCTGGTTTGACAATGATTGTGTTAGCAAAAGAATTTTTATTCCTCGTTGGCTTGGACTGTTTTTCCCTCCCAAGTCTCACTGGTGGTTTTTACTTGATCCATTTTCTGAGCAGAAGATTCTAATATGATTAATATTTATTTTATATAATGATTCTGTTGTTAGGACAGGATGCAGCCTGAGGGTGCTGAGCTGTCCTGCTGCTCCTGGTTTAGGGTAATTTTGCTCTGCCTCGAGCTGCTGCTGCTCCTGGCCCAGGGAGAAATCACCTGGAAATAAAACCACAAAACCTTTCTTACTGAAGAGCACATTGCCTGAAGAAAAAGTAAATCGAGCAAACTTCCTTGAGCCTTTGGAAAGGTGGTTTTAAACCTTCTCTTCTCTTTCCTGGTGGCTTTTGGACAACGTTGGGTTCCATGTGAGGAAACATCTCGGCCTCCTGCAGAAAATCAGGACAGAGCAGCCTCGGTGGCAGCTCCAGAATGCTCCATGGCTGCTCCTCCTCCTCCTGTCAGCAGCTTGGGCTGTGCCTCATTTCCAGGGGAAGCCAAGCTCTGTAATTTCTGCAGGGAAATCTCCTGGCCTGGAGGAGGATTGGGGTGGAATGAGATGGTCTCTGAGGTCCCTTCCAACCCAAAGCATTCCATGTTCCCGTGGTGTTAACTTCCAAGAGTGTGTCCATAGGGAGAGTGGCTCTGGAAACATCTGAAGGTGTATGGGGAGCAAAGGCAGAGGCTCCTGACTCCTGTGACCAGGGGCAGTGGGTGATTTTGGGTGTTGGGGGGTGAGTGGGAAGCACTGGACAGGACTTTGGGGTGTTGCTGATCAGTGGAATCTTCTGCAATTGCTGCTCTCCCCTCTGTGCTTTGGGGTGAGGGTGAGGTGAAACCAGAGCAGAAATGATGCAGGAGCCAGCAGAAGGAGAAAAAGGGAATTTGTGGAATCTGTCTGAGGTTCTGGAAGGAGATGGAGAAGGGGAATCTCTGTGGGGTGCAGGTGACACCTGGCACAAGGAGAGTGATGAGGGTTGTGTAGAGCAGAGTGGCACTGATGGGGGAGCTCTGCAGAATCAATCAATCAATCAGTCAATCAGTCCCCATGGTGGATTGTCCATCTCTCAGCACTTCCAGGCTGCAGGCCTCTCCAGAAGGATGTAAATACAGATGCAAGCCTGAAGTCAGAGTTATTGATGGTCACAGGAGGCTCTGGGGCTGCAGTTTGTTATTCAGGAGTGGAATCTGGGTGTAAATTATCTTCCTGTGCCTTAAAATCTGCCCAGGTCAGGCTTCGTGGATTCCAAAACGGGGAGAAAACCTCATTTTCTTTACCAGACTTCTTCCATGTAAAAATACTTTGCTTTATTGAGTCACGTGTTTTCTTCTCTTTCAAAATCATTTGAAATTCCATATTGCAAGCTAATTTCACTGAAACTGAAGTGGTGTTTGGATGGAGGCCATGATTTTATTCCATCACTAATGCTGAGCTTTTTTCCTGTTGTCAAACCATCCCTGTTGCATTCCCTACCAACTTTTATGGGAAGGAGCTGCACTCACCTAAACAAATGGACACATTTGTAGCACTCCAGTTATTTTAATGAACCACAGATGGCTTGTATGGAATATTAAAAATCTTCATGCAGGTCCCTTTCGTTCTCCCAGACAAAATGGTGTTGGTGCAGTTGGATTTTTAGTGGCAGCCTGGTTCAATTCCAGCTCAATTCCAGCAGCAATATATAATATGTAGTAATACACAGGTCCTGGTATAATTTAACAGCTGACTTGGCTGGGAAGTTCATGAAAAATTGCCCTATTTGATTGGAAAAAGTGATTTAACCTTTCAAACATGGAGTGAAATCAAAGGCATGGACAGTGGTTTTGCATTTTAGCAAAAAAAAGCAAACACTTTGTACCCATGGTAGGATTTTCCAGTTTTAATAATGTTTTTTTTTTTTTTTTTCCACTTTATCCTGGTTTTTTAAAAGTATTTTTACAGTTATTTTTGTTTTTCATCTTTAAGAAACCAAGTGCTACTCACAGGAATAGTGTTTTCCTCCTAGTTCTAAACCAAAGAATGCAACTGTTGCTGTGTGGAATTAAAATGACTCAGCAAAGAGCAAGGGATATAAAATCACTGCAGTATTTATTGGCTAAAAAGTATTTTGAAGCAGGAGATGGGAGAAGTGCAGCTAGAAAATCAGTGTGTGAAGTGCAGGGGACTGCCAGTGAATCCAGCAAAGCCACATTGAAGATAAAAATGCATTTTCCTCATTAGAACCTCCAAGATCTTCTACATGAGGGTGAAAATAGCTCTGTCACATTGAACTAAAAGCTCTAAAGAATTAGGTTGGTTTTTTTTCTCTCTTGGTGTCTGTCTAACCTGAGCCTGAGTGATTCTAAAGGCAATACAATTATGATACATTTTACACACTTGCAAAAACATTTTATTACAAAGTACATCGGAGGGTACCAGAGAACACCAGATGTCAGTTGGAAGCAAGACTCTATGGTAATGTCAGCTTTCCCCAGGTTTAAAAAAATGTAAAAAATTAAAAATTTGCAACTTCTTAAGAAAATAGCCTGGACATGTACAGAACACGCCGTGAGAACTTTCCCTTTGAGCTCTTTGTTGCTCCAGTTGGAGTTTCCTCCCTCTTTTCCCCTGGTTCCAGGAGCTCTGGATCACTCAGGGTCCCTGCACACACAAAGCTACTGAGGGGTGGCACTGAGGATTTGGGAATTGATTGCCATGGAGAGATGCTTGGTTTAATTTCTTTAAAAAACCCCAAACACTAGGCCTGTTAGCATGGAGGAGTGCATTAGTTATTAATTTTTCTAAAATAATGAATTCTGCTGTATTTCCCTTTTTCTACCCATTTTTGAGATTCCTTTCTGCTTAAAAAAAAGAAAAAGTTTTTTTTTTTTTTTTTTTTTTGTTTGGAAATATTTGGGTTTCTAAGCTATGTCATGTGGGCTGTCTTGTAAACAGTTCTATATTTTACTTAAAAACAATATAAAATACATGAAATTTGGGGTTTTTTCTACATGAAACAATGGCACTTCCTTGTGTACAGGATCACCTTCCTAATCCTTCAACTCCCACCAGAGGATTTCAGGATTTGCTTCTGTGCAAGAGCTCGTAGCCCTCTTGAAGGTTTACTGCAAATATGGAGCTGGCCATAGGCATCTTCTACATTTCCTTTCCCATTTTAATTTGCTTTTCTTGCTCTTTGAGGGGAAAAAAAAAAGGTTCTTTTCCTCTAGTTTCTTCTCAGGAGTAAATTGAATGCTGAGCTAAGAGGAGGAACAGTGTAAAAGAAAAACACTTCCCCAAATTTTTAGTCTGTGCAAATTAATGATCACAGTCCTTGCACCTAAAGGCTGAAGAATTTGTACCTTCCTGCTGCTACAGGGAGGTATTTCAAACCCACTTTGTCACGTGACACTCAAATTATCTGAAATCCTTAGGGAAAAATCCCAAACCAAAATGAAAGATAAGATTCCCACTCTCTGGCCACTTCCAGCATGAGGAATTTTTCCACCAATGTAATTTTAGATGCAATTTTAATGGCAGTAGCAAATACTTAAAGGAAAAGTTGCAGTTTATAAGTCAGAGCAGAATTTTAAGTGCCATTAAAAAAAAAAAAAAACAAACCAAATTAAGAAAAATCTGATTCACATTTCTCTCCTAAGTGTTTCAATTACGGAATACAATTAATAGATTGAGATATAAATTATAATAAGCTGGGAAACCCATCTGAGCAGCTTAATAAATAAATAGCATTTCCAATTTCAGCTCCTTCCAAGCAGTGCTGCAGCCTGGGCATCTCCTGGTGCCTTCTGCAGCAGTGGAGAGGTTTTCCAAAGGCTCTTAGAAAAAAACACTAACCCATGGCAAAGGCCAACAGTCCAGATGGGGATGGGTCTGTTTTGGGGTTGGGTTTTGTTCCTGTGTGGTCGAGACCTTTCCAAGGTGACACTGAGGGGTTGTCCATGGCCTGGACCCTGTGAGCTGCAGGTGCTTAAAGGCTGGGCCTGATTTTTGGGAGGTTTCTGGCCGCTGCCCTGCTGGGGCTGAGCAGCAGAGCGGTTCTTCTGGTGGTGAGGACACAGCTAAACCAGAGATGAGGTTGAAATGTGAGAGCTTGGTTGGAGTCTACATCGCATGAAGGCAGAGAATACACCACAGTCACGTCTCGGAGATCGGCGCGGCCGCGGGCCGCGGGAAAAATTGTGCTTTGTCCAGGAATTCTGTGCTGAAAACTGCACTCCCCGATCAACATGGAGCTGTAAAACTCAACACCACTGCAAACATAAGGCTTGCTGTTGTTTTTCCCCCTCGTTGCTGTCCGGAGACAACAACCCAGACCCCCAGAAGGCTTCCACCATTCCTGGGGGAGCAGATGCCAGCCTACGCTTTAACGGGTCGGAGCGCCACGCTTTCGGATCTGAGGAGGGGAGGGAAACAGTTTTACTTCCCATCTTTGTCCAGATTTCCATTCTGGTTTTCCATCCCACATTGGCAAACTGCAGGTAGGAGTGGGCAGGGGGTTCCCAAGCCTGCTGCTGGGCGTGAGTCCGTCGCTGCAAAGGCCTTTTTGGTACCCGCGGTCAGAGCTGCACGCTGCCCCTGGCCGGGACGCCGCTCCTGCCACCAAGATCCCATCAGAGCTGATGGATACAACTCCACATATTTGTCAAAGAAGGCCTTGAACTCCACACGTCATGGACTTGGGTTAAAGGAACCAGAGTTTCCATCTTCCATGCTTTTTTGATTCAGTTTTGGATTTTTGCTTGGGAGTAGAGGAGTAGCTCTCCTGAGAATAAGGCAAAGGTGCAACCTGAGTTTCCTCAATAGGATGAAGTTTTCTCAAAACTGGCTGTAGTTTATCTTCTTGCTGTTTAAAATCCAATTCCACGCTAGAAATGGGAAGAGAAAAGCACTCATTAATTATGATGATAAAAAAATTAATTAACCCCATGTCGAAGTGCTTAATTTATGGAAGTCAGTAAATACTTCTTGCATGAAAATGGAAAGGGGAAGTTCAAAAAGAGACATATTACAGGAGAAAAACAGGAATGGGATTGTTCAGGAGGGTTAAGGGGCGTCCTGAGGATTATGGTGGAGGTGCTGAGAAGTGACTGAACACGAGAAATCCAACTTTTTTTTGGTGGAGAAATGATTTTTGAGGGCTTCCAGGTTCAGTTCTCCCTTCTGGGAGGTCAGGGTGGCAGCCAGGCACCTGCATCCTTGTTCTTTGGGAAAAGCTGAGAGCTTGGCCAAAAGCAAGGAGGCTGTCCCAGAAATTCTTTACCTCAGCTGTTCCTTGCCACTTTTACCATGGAGAAGATTAATTTCATCGAGTTCCTGTTGTATTTATAGACTCATATACATGTGTGGAATAAATAGATCAATTAAAAAGCAGTTCTCCTTTATAGTGCATCCTTGCCTTCAGAAAACAGACTGAAGCTGTAAATCCCTGTCCTGCCTTCCAAACACTGTTGGCTACAAAATCCTTCCAGCAAGAAGAACCACAGTTGAGATGAAATTCCAGCCCTTACTTGAGCTTAGTGCTGCAGAGCATTTTGAGACCACCTTATAAATCAAAGGAACCACAGCATAAAATGGAGCAGAAATCCTGTCTGATGGTGGAAACTGAATTTTGGCCTCTCAGAACTACGCAGAACTTGGTGTTTTTGGTTGGGTTTGTGCAGCAGCCTCTGGCCACGCTCTGCACTGAGGCTGTTCCTGTCTTGTGTAGAATATTTGGGGCCAGAAGGGGCCCTTGAAGGATTCCTGTTGCAGTGGGGCCTCTGGATATCAGAGGATGAATTTAAAAGGGTGAAATTTTGGGAATTTAGACACCTGGATTAATTTATTTCTTCCCTGTCCCCCTCCACTGCTGAGCTTAGACTTTGCACTGGCTGCTTTTATCATTGCCTAAATATGAAGTTATCACTCCTGAGCTTGAGTTCACTTTTAATTAGGACTAAATATGTTTTCTGAGGTATTTCTGCCTTGGCTTGTTTGGAGTGAACCACTGGAGAAGTGAGATCTGCTTCCCCAGGTCTGATCCATAAAGAGATTACTTTAAACTTCAATTTAAGCCCTGTCTGATTTAAGGAGAGCAGGGATGTGGCACAGGACACCTGCAGCCATTTCCAGGGAATTCTCCAGCAGAACCATTAGGGTTGGAAAAGACCTCCAAGATTTCCAGGGGGAAATTTGGGTGGACTTCACCTTCCATGGGCTTTGTCAACTGAGCACAGGATGTCATCAAATACCATCTGCTGATTTAGGTGGGGTTTATTTTCCTCTTAGGAATCAAAGATGCTGAGAGAAGGACAAGGAGAATTTTGTGCTTTGTATTTTTTTCAAGAGTTGGTGATTCTGACTGCAGGGACTCTGGTGGAAGTAGAGTCCACAGGAGCAGGAAGGGCAGGTCCAGGAAAAGATAATTACAGAATAAAACAGGCTGGGAAGCTTTCAGTCCGCCTGGCTTTGGGGTTTTTCCACAGTTTGTGCATTTCAATGCAATTTCTTCTTAATAGCAAAATTTTACTGCACTGTAAAAATTGCATGTTTACTGCCATATACAGAATTTTTATTTAAATACTTCAGTGTTTAAATTGACTTTGTCCTGGCAATACCGCCAATTAATCTTCTTTTCAGTCTTTAGAAATGCCCCAGAAAGGGGTGCTGGAAAGGTGTGAGATCTTTTTACATCTGGCTGAGCCTAATTTGGTGTTTGGTTTAAATGTAAATTCATTTTTAGCAAAAGTTTTGGCATTTCAGTGATTTGGATAAACTTTTCAATAGCAGAGAGGAGAAATACAATAGGTAACAATTCCAATAGAGTATTTTACCCATTGCTGTGTTTATTATGAATAAAAAGCCACTCCAAATCAAAGATAATTTTAAAAAATTTCAGCTCAATGCTGGCAGTACAGAATGGTGAATTTTCAGGAGGCAGCTGTACTGGTGCAGAAGCACATTCCAAGTCAACTGATTAACATCCCTCCTTGTTAATGGAAAAACAATGTTGTCTTCACTGCTAACACATTCTGTGTGCAGTGTGGCTGGCAAAAAAGAGTTGGTTAGAGAAGTTCAGCATGAATTTAGTGGTGAGATGTGGATATCAGCTCATTGGGAGTGTCCCAGCACAGGAATTCTGTCAGTGAGACAGAGAAAACCTTGGAATGAGGGAGATGCTTCTCTAAGAGCTCTCTAATTCTCTTTTATAGTGCAGCATTTAGCATGTGTTGTATCTGGGTTTTTTTCTCAGTATCAATTTTTTTTGGGCAAAAAATAAAAAGGCCTTTCATCTCTGGCATTGCCAGAGTTCATTTTTACTCCTTTCAAACATTATTCTTGCAGGGAGGCTCTTAAGAGCTGCTGAAAATTGCTGTAAAAAAAAAAGAAATTGTTATAAAACCCCCTTGCTGAAGAGAGTAATTTTTTATATAATCAATTTCTATTAAGATAGACCTCAAGAGGGAAAAAAAGCATCTTAGTTCTGGTCCATCTGACAAGCCCATGTTATTGCTGCTGCAGCACAGATCAGCTTTCAGCTCTTCACATCCAAGGGAAATATTTTGCTTCTGAAGGGTATAAAGAGGCTGAAGGAAAAACATTTGTGTTATTTCAGCATTTAGAACTGTAAATTTTGCAGAATAATTGTTTGGTGTCTATCAGTATCAATTTATCCAGCATTGGAGGTGTTTTAATGGGATTGCTCCATCAGGCAAATTATTTGATTGCAAAGGTAGCCTTTAATTTATCCCTGTTTGTGCTGCAGAAATAAGATAAAAACCTGATTTAAAAAAAAAAAATTCACATATCTTTTTCTGTTATCTAGAGCTGACATCAGTTTTACTCTTTAATTTTATATCAGTCATATGAAATACTGCTAATCATGATCAATGACAGATTCCCAGAAAGGTTTGGGTTGGAAAGGACCTTCAGGATCATCCAATTCCAACCTTCCACTATCCCAGGTTGCTCCAAACCCTGTCCAGCCTTGCCTTGGCCACTTCCAGGGGTTAAATTCAGCAATCATCCCATATTTGTAGGACTTCTTGATATTTTTGTTATTGAGCTGTGTTCCTGAGCTTGACTGTGTCACCTGTCACAGCTCTGCCAATCCTGTTTTGCTCAGTGCTATTTCTGTCCCCTCAGCATCTCCAGGTGTCCTCTCTCCAAGTGACCTTTTCCTGAAATATCCTCCTGCCATGTGCCTCTTTTCACTTTCAAACTTGCATTTTGTCCCTTAAGCCTGCCCATAATAACTCCATTAATTTAATTATCCAGGACTCTCCTGTTCTCCTGGCATGACACACCACGATGGGAATGATTTGTTTCAGAAGCATTTTTTCTTTAATGATAGGATCATATTTTTCAATAGACTGACAATCCTGAGCAAACCCTACAGAATCAAGAGATGAATTTTAAATATTGTTTGATAGCACAAACCTTGGCCTGACACAGCTGGTCAGGACATCCTAAAGCTTCACTTCCCTCCATGTTGCTAAACATTGTTAAATTTGGAGCACTGACTCAGAGTTTTTCCATCTTTAATGCCT
Organism: Haemorhous mexicanus; assembly: GCF_027477595.1. Taxonomy (NCBI): domain Eukaryota; kingdom Metazoa; phylum Chordata; class Aves; order Passeriformes; family Fringillidae; genus Haemorhous; species Haemorhous mexicanus. The sequence goes on from NC_082347.1 coordinate 40,330,397, forward strand.
ATCCCTAATTCTTCCTCCAAACAGAGGGCCTGTTTTTATCACCAACTACAAGCAGTAAAATTCTATTTGTGATAAATATTTCTGTGTTTTTTCCTCAGAATCACTAGAGACTCGCAAGGTTTGCAACCAAACCTTCCCATTTTGAGGCAGTTCCCTGTACATCAGTGTTGTCTTCCCCAGGAAAACTGGGCCAAATAAAATCAACTAGCAGCCCTTAGATGATTTTATTTTGGCACCACCCTCACAGGGAAGGATTTTTTCCCAGTATCCCATCCATCCCTGCCCTCTGGCAGTGGGAGCCATTCCCTGTGTCCTGTCCCTCCATGCCTTGTCCCAAGTCTCTTTCCAGCTCTCCTGGAGCCTCTTTAGGGGACCTGAGGTGAGATGAGATGAATTTTCTGCTTTTGGCTTTCTGTATTTGACAGTATATTAATGAGTTTACTTTTGCATGCAGGCAGCAGAGAACCTTTTCTAATTTAGTTGAGCTGTATGAGGGATTGAGAGCAGAATTTGAGGAGTGAGAACCATTGGGATTAAACATATGGACTGTGGGAGGGTTTGGAGCAAGAAGCTCTGAGATCTGGATGGGTTTTCTCGTTTTCTCTCACAGTCACACGTTGTTGTCATGGATCATTTTCAGGTTTTAGCTGCTCATGATCTGTTGCTTACTGGAGAATTGCTGAATCAGAGGAATCTGGGTTCAGGATGGAGCTCTGAGGCATTTCAGAGAATCATGGAATCACAGAATGGTTTAGGTTCAAAGGAACCTTAAAGCTCATCCCACTCCATCCCCTTGGGCAGGGACACCTTCCCCTGTCCCAGGTGCTCCAGCCTGGCCTTGGGCACTGCCAGGGATCCAGGGGCAGCCCCAGCTGCTCTGGGCACCCTGTGCCAGGGCCTGCCCACCCTGCCAGGGAACAATTCCTCATTCCCAATATCCCATCTAGCCCTGCCCTCTGGCAGTGGGAGCCATTCCCTGGGTCCTGTCCCTCCAGACTCTTGTAGGCTCTCTCCATCTGTGCTGTGGCTCCTTCAGCACCTGGAAGGGACAATGAGGTCACCCCAAAGCTTCTGATCCAGGCTGAACAATCCCAATTCTCCCAACCTTTCCCCACAGCAGAGCTGCTCCATCCTCTGATCATCCTGGAGCTGCTCTGGGCTCATCCCAGCAGCTCCATGACTTTCCTCCACTTGTCCCTCAACACCTCCAAGGCTGGATCCTGCACAGGCTCTGGGCAGCTTTTTCCTCTTTCTGCCTCCAGGGAAATCCTTTTGCCTTCCCTTCCAGCTGAGCCTCTCAGGTGACACCTGAATTTCCCTTCTCCTCCTCACATCCTGCAGAAAGCAGGACCATGGGGAGGCGAAGCAGGAGTTACAGAATTCCACCTGGTGGCTCCCATTAATTGGATGACACAGCATTAGTGCTTCCCATCCTGGGAAAATGGGATCCAGAGAAGCACTAATCACTTCCAAATGAGCTTAATGCACTTCCCAGCAATCTCTGCTAAATCTCCTATTTCAGCCCAAAACTCAGCCCAGCCTGGGATCCAGAGCACTGCCAGCATTCAGGAGCCTTGGAGATCCATTTTTCATCTTATAGTCCAGAGATAAGATGAGAAAATGTAAATTAATTAATGTGGGTAGGAAATAAAAAGGTGATGAAAATTGCTGTTCTCAGCACTGAACCACCTGATTTTCTTACACTGTTGCTGTCCTAGGGATTGATGCCTTATGCTCACTTTTTATTGCCACATTTGTGAATTTCAATAATTAATATTTAAGTATCTAACCTTTAAAAGTGAATTTCTTCCATGTGGGCTCTGTGCTGCCTGATTAACTTTTATCCCCATATTTTAACATGTCTGACCTCTTGTACTGAATTCCATTCTATAGACTCTAAATAATATATTTTCTGCTGGGTAGTGAGAGTCCACCTTAAATTAATGTAAAGTAAAAATACAGCAGAGTAAATCAACATTTTAAAGGAGTAAAAAGTAGCCAAATTAATGGTTGAGACAGCATTGAGTGATTTTTTTTTCCTCCCCTCCCCAGAACTACAGCAGTGGAGTGTGGATTTGTTTTCCTTCCAAGTCAGAAATTGGGATTTCACCTTCCAGAAGTTTACTTCCAGCAGCTGAAATTTCCTTGTAAAAGTTGTTGGAAGTTCCTGACCTTCCTGCCTAAAGGGAAGTCCAGCAGGAATCCCACAAGATGCTCCTTCCCAGCAATAATTCCTGCTAAAATCCTGAGAATAATACACCCAGTATTCCAGAGAAACCCCATTTTCTCCTGCCCAAGGATTAACATTCATGTGGGATGGGAAATTAAACAGGAGCAGCAAGGGCAGGTCCAGGAAAAGATAAAACAGGCTGGGAAGCTTCCAGTCCACCTGGGTTTGGGGTTTCTCAGAATTGCCAGTTTGTGCATTCCATTGCAATTCCTTCTTAAGAGCAGGATTTTACTGCACTGTAAAAATTGAATATTTACTGCCATATACAGGATTTTTATTTAAATACTTCAGTGTTTAAATTGACTTTGTCCTGGCAATACCCCCAATTAAACTTCTTTTCTGTCTTTAAAAAATGTCCATGGGGCATCAACATCAGACAGAAATTTGTGTTCTGTTTGTAGCAGAGGATTTTGGAAGTGTTCTGTGACCTCATGGTTATTGAAACTGCTGGATAAAATGATAAAGTGGTTGGGTTTTTTGCAGTTTAATCACATTTTTGGCTTCTGTTTTAAATTCTGCCTGAACATGCCTACAAAGAATATTTTTTTACTGACAGTTTTAAGGCTGTGGCTGCTCTGGTGCAGTGAGAGAAGCTGAGTGATTCCTGGCTCTGGAGTTCCAAGTTCCTGAACATATTGCAGAAATAAGTAGAATTTTGAGGAAAATGGAATATCCAAATGGGAATGTCTTTCTTTTCCTCCTGATTTTCAAAGCCTCTTCAGGTTTTGCTAATTTGTCTTTTTGGTACTGTTTAATATTTGATCAGTTTCCTATTGATTTAAAAAAAAGAGAAAATAATCTGATTTTCCTCTTTTTAGTACTAAGAAATATTTATTCTTCTCAATATAAGGGCAAAATAATATAAAATAGATTTTTAATGCTAACAAAAAACTTAAATTTAATATGCAAAATAACTGTATTCCCAAAAGGCTCTTCTTAGAATTTATTCCTGACAGTATTGATTTTTTGGATGCTAAAAACCCTTTAAAGCACAGCAGGGTTTTTTTGTTGCCTTCTCCACTGTCTCTGGTTTTTGTGCTTCATTATATCAATACTCTGAAATTGATTATTGAGAGGAAAGAATTTAATTCCATGAATTTCTACCTCCTCACATCTGCTCTGCCTGACACTGCAGGATGCACTTGGGTAACTTAACCATTCTTTTAACATGCTGTTTGAAAAGAAAGATTTGAAACAGCTGTAAATATTTTTTTTTTAGTGTTACAATGTTCAGAATTGAATGAAATTCCAAAAACCCACATGGTCAATTAAAGGCAAAGTGAAGGATTTCTCTTTAAATATTGATTTATCCCATAAGGGTAATATTTATATATTAATGCCTTTATGGAATAAATTTATATATGTGTGTGTATGTGTGTGTATATATATGTATATATAAAATATTTATCTACTGTTATAGTAACATAATATTTATTATTATAATAATGTAATTGTATATAATTAATTATATATATAGGATATATATTATACATATATATAGGATATAATTTATATATATACATATATATAGGATATAATTACTTGTATATAATTAATTCTAAATATGATATATTTTATATATATATATAATATATGGAAGTATATCTATTATATATTTATATGGGATAAATTAATTGTATATATATTTATTTATATATATTTTTAAGTATCTCCTGTGTTTATTGGGAAAATGAGCTCTAGACTGAGAACCTGCTGCTCTGACAGGTCCAGTGCCTTCCAGGAACTCAGGGAATTCTGGCACCTTGAGCATTTTTAATTTCTGTTCCCAAAAGCTGTTTTTCCCTAAGGAGAGCTCAGGTCACTCCCTGCAGCATTTTCCATGCAAGCCCTTGGCAATGGAGCATCTGGATTTAATCCCAGCCTGACTCAGGAGCTGCTGCCCTTTTCCCAGAGGTGTTCAGAAGTTCCTCCAGGACATCCCAGGACTGCTTTTATCAGTGAATTCCTGGTTTATCCCTTCTGGCTTATCCTGGCTCCATAATCCCCTTTGCTCCTGCCTCCCCTGCTTTGCTGTGCCTCTGCTTTCTGATTTCTTGCCTGCAGCAGGAATTCTCCTAAACTGGCACGAAGCTGAGCTGGTTTTTGCTCAAAAATCCCCTGCAAACAGGGCTTGAGGCAAATATCCAAAGGCATTCCAGGTGGGAATGGGCAGCAGGACCTGCCCAAAGGGATTCCAGGTGGGAATGGGCAGCAGGACCTGCCCAAAGGGATTCCAGGTGGGAATGGGCAGCAGGACCTGCCCAGAGGAATTCCAGGTGGGAATGGGCAGCAGGACCTGCCCAGAGGAATTCCAGGTGGGAATGGGCAGCAGGACCTGCCCAAAGGGATTCCAGGTGGGAATGAGCAGCAGGACCTGCCCAAAGGCATTCCAGGTGGGAATGGGCAGCAGGACCTGCCCAAAGGGATTCCAGGTGGGAATGAGCAGCAGGACCTGCCCAAAGGCATTCCAGGTGGGAATGGGGGCAGCAGGACCTGCCCAAAGGCATTCCAGGTGGGAATGGGCAGCAGGACCTGCCCAGAGGAATTCCAGGTGGGAATGGGCAGCAGGACCTGCCCAAAGGGATTCCAGGTGGGAATGGGCAGCAGGACCTGCCTAGAGGAATTCCAGGTGGGAATGGGCAGCAGGACCTACCCAGAGGAATTCCAGGTGGGAATGGGGGCAGCAGGACCTGCCCAAAGACATTCCAGGTGGGAATGGGGGCAGCAGGACCTGCCCAAAGGCATTCCAGGTGGGAATGGGCAGCAGGACCTGCCCAAAGGGATTCCAGGTGGGAATGGGGGCAGCAGGACCTGCCCAAAGGGATTCCAGGTGGGAATGGGGGCAGCAGGACCTGCCCAAAGGGATTCCAGGTGGGAATGGGGGCAGCAGGACCTGCCCAAAGACATTCCAGGTGGGAATGGGCAGCAGGACCTGCCCTCTCTCAGTAGGAAAACTCTCCCAACTTCCTTTTCTGGATTTCATCCCCTTTGAATGCAAGAATGGAAGCTGGAAGTTTCCTTCACTTGAAATCCACTGAGTAGAAATGAAGATTTACAAAAATTTCCTAATTGGGTTTTTTCCTAGCTAATGAAACAAGGAGGATTCCCTGATGGAGTTGTGCTGTGCTGTTCCTCCAGGTTGCTCTGGGGCAGGAACTGCACAGGAGAAGGGAGGCACAGGAGGCTTTGGGTGTTCCTGTGCTTCTGAACTTGGCTGTAGGGGAGGAACAAAGACATTAATTGGTTCCTGCCCCTGCACAGAGCCCTGTTGTGGTCAGTTGTAAAGTGGAGCTGGAGGTGTCCATCCTTTTCTCCTTTATTTCTGTGCAGTGAAGAGAAAATTCATAAATAAATAGCTGCAGCTCTTCTGCCTAAAGCTGACTGAGCAGAGAATTAAGGAGTTGAGGGGGGAAATCCTAACTGGTGCCTTCATTTCTGTCTCCACTGGAATTGGCATCTTGTGCATTTTCATTTGTGCTGCACTGCCTGATCTGCTGAAACCCTGAGCCACGTTTGTTTTCACCTCCCCTGCAAACAGTCAGGTGGATTTTTTGGGACTCCAGAGGAGGAGGACAATGAAGCTGTCAGGGTGAAACACTGTCAGCCTCATGATGGCTTCACCTCATGCCCAGTGCCTGTTACTCCTTCAGTGGATGTGCCAAGGAAAAAAGAAAAGCCAAACCCAAACAGGGTAGGAATGTCAGTTTATAAAATCAGAAAATTAAATGGTTTGTGTTGGGAGGGATTTTAAAGCTCATCTCATTCCACCCCCTGGGCAGGGACACTTCACTATCTCAGGCTGCTCCAGCCTGGCCTTGGGCTCTGCCAGGGATCCAGGGGCAGCCAGAGCTTCTCTGGGAATTCTATCCCAGCTCCTCCCCACCCTCCCAGGGAACAATTCCTTCCCAAAATCCCATCTCTCCCTGATTTTACTCTAAAGCTTAGATGGGATCTGTATCTGGTTCTCTTTGCTTTACAAACCCTCTCTCCAAGTGACCTCCCAAGTTCAGTTGCTATTGCCATAAAAATGAATCTAAAGTAGGTACAGAAGTGTATAAAAGTAAAATTGAAGTTGACTTGTTGGTCAGAAAATCAGAAATACTGCAGCAGTTTAAAAACAAAGCTCACCCTTGTACCACCTCCCATCCCACAGCTCTGTGCCCACAGTCATCTTTGTGATTGACCCTTCCCCAGGTGCTGAATTTTATGACTTTAGTGGAGTTAAATTTCTGTTTTGTTGATTGCAACCTCAAGGCCAATTGCTGAGCCTGCATTAGTGCCTGAATCTCTGCTTTTTCCCAGGGAAAAAGGGGAATGTTGGTGTTTTGAACCCACCTGTAGATAATGCATGCACTGTTCCTGCACGTGTCACAATTGGCCGTGTCCTGGCCGGTCCGATAGGAAAGCCTGCAGACACAAGAACATGGCATCACTGAAAATGCAATTTATTTTAACAAGTTTTGGCCTTCCAGGACCATTTTTGTAATAACCAGAATGGCAGGATTATTTTCTACCTTGAATATTGAATACAAAAATGCATACATAAGGAAAATAGCATCAAAATTGGCATATTCAGCTTAAATTAAGAAATTACTTCTTTGGGGTGTGTTATTATTTTCTTCACTTTCACTCAACCCAAACTCTGAGAATTAAACAATAAATCAAAACACAAAATCCATTCTATTAGGAGGACTGTACAGACTGAAATAATGCAAAATAAGATCTGTTTAGGAATTTTGTGCCTCTCAGTCAGGTCTGAAGATTTGTTGTAGGGATGTTTATGTGTTAAAAGGAAGAGAATGCCTTTGAAATGACATTTCCTGTGCTCCCTTAGCCTGCAGCTGTGCTTTGTCACACTCTGGTTTGAAGTCTCTTGCAGCAGTGGCTTCTCATTTACCTGTGCTTGTCTCTGCCTTGGTCACTTCTAATTAAAAAGGGGTTTTTAAGGTATGCAGGTACTATTTAATACATGGAAATTTCATTAAAATAAATATATTTCATTAAAATAGATCAGTTGCCTGTGAACATCAATGTTCTAGCATGCAGATGAGTTTAAAGTGAAAATTGTTAATTCAATATTTGTGCATTGGTACTTAGATTTTTCTTTGTAAAATCACAAATTTAGACTCTTTTGAAGTTAATTTAGGTTTGTTGCATACAAACAACTGCTGGCAACATTTCTCCAAAGTTGTTTTTAGAAGAAATGGGGAAATAATTTGTCTAGGGAACTTTGGAGATGTGGAAAATAGATCCAAGTCAGGATTCCTTCAGGGATGAGGCTCTGCCTCAAGCCCAAGAAGCCCAAGCAGTTCAGCTGATTGACCTCCAATTATTCAGGGCTGCTTTGCTTAACCAGGGGCATCTCTGTCTGCTCCTTCCCTGCCCTTGCAGGGACAGAGCTCCTCTGGTGCCCTGACAATGAGCAAAAAAAAAAAAAAAAAGGCTTAATTTTTACTGCCCACATATCCAGCCTATGTAATATCAAGTGTTAATGGGCAATTCTGCACCAACTGTTTGATGTGCCTGTGCCCAGGATGAAAAACCAGCACTTCTGAGGTGCTGCAGGCTGTTTGTGTAGCTCAGAAAATGATCAGCTGGGCCTGTGTCACTTTTCTTTATGATTTTAAGGATTAGCAGTGGCTGGGGTGGTGGCTCTGGGCTGTGGGTGCAGCTCCTGGCACTGTGGTGGCACCAAGAGAAGTTCATGAGAGGGTGAATCTGCTTCTTTTAAGGCTTTTGATTCCTTAAAGCAAAGTGCAGTGTGGGGCTCTTGCTGGTCTAGATGGTAGTTGGTATTTGGCCTCAAAATTTCTTTTTAATCAAAAGCACATGCTCAGATTCCCAACATTGCTGATTTTTAACATCCCACAAAGGCCACATCACAGAACCGTGGAATGGTTTGGGTGGGAAGGGATTTTAAATCCCACCCAGTGCCACCCCTGCCATGGCAGGGACACCTCCCACTGTCCCAGGTGCTCCCAGCCCCAGTGTCCAGCCTGGCCTTGGGCACTGCCAGGGATCCAGGGGCAGCCCCAGCTGCTCTGGGAATTCCATCCCAGCCCCTCCCCACCCTCCCAGGGAAGGATTCCTTCCCAATATCCCATCTCAACCTGTTGTCATTTTCCCAAACTGGAAAATTAAATTCAAGATAAATTTAGGGTAGGAGGTAAGATAAAAGTGGATTTTTATTGAAGGCTTTCAGGGACAGTTATGGAAAGATACCTACACAAGTCTACCCTCACAGTGGTGAGTACATTTTTATAAGTTTGAGGAAACTAACAGAATTAATGAATGTACTAATTAGGAGGAGGGGTGGTGGTGCAATTTTTCTAGGTTAAGTCCCTTTTCTGGAGTTAGGCACTAAGCTGTACTTTGTCCATGAAATATGTCTTGAAGAGTTGTTCTCAGCCTTGGCAGTTAGGGAGACCCAACCTAGGATAGGGGTTTTGCATTCTCAGGGCTTGGAGTTCTGGAATTTGTGCTGTTTTTTGTCTAGGGAAGAGCCATGGAACGTTACTGGGAAAATTAGCTATTAATGTAATAGCTTACAGAGCTCCAGATATATCTGCAGAGAATACAGAGGACACAAAAAAGAAAAAAATTGCAAAAACCAAAATGGCATCAAACCCACCCTCCTTGAGAGGTGCAGAGGAATTCACACAAAGCAAAGTGTCCATTTGGTGTGCTCTTTCTTATGGGAAAACCCCACTCCTGGTTTCTATTTGCTCTTATCCTCTCTAAGAGAAGCAATTCCTGATTTTCATTTCCCCTCTTCAGATCTTTCAGAAGCTGACATTCAAATTGTCCCTGCTATGAACCTGAGACTTGTAAAATGGTTTTTTTCCCAAGCTATTGATCAGCTCCTGAAAGCTCTAACTAAAGATACAACATTTAGAATCTAGAGATGGCTTGGGGAAGGCCTTTATTTACTGAGATCATAAAGAAGAGTCAATAGCTGCCTTCAGAGGGATGTGGCTCTGCTCTTTATAGGTAAAGCCATAAACACCCTGTGCTGGTGCCAGCTTGGTTTGGTGTTTTTGTTTAAAGTTGTTTTCCAGCTGGGACATTTTCATTCATCTTTGTAGCCCTGCAGACAGCTGGAACTGGATGATCTTTAAGGTTTTCCCAACCCAAAGCATTCTATGATTTGATGGTCTTTAAATGCATAATAGTTCTAGATTTCCACATACTTAAAAGCATATTTGCTGGTATAAGGCTGACTTGTTAAGCTGATGAAAATGAATACTTAGATCCTTGGATGTAATTATTTAAAAATGAGATGATTTTTGGATGATGAGTTTGAAATCCTGATCTCTCAACTGCCACATTCAGCTCTGCTTGGTTTTAGCATCTTTGCAATTCTCAGTCTTCACTGCTTACAGTGATATATTTGTTTTCTAGTTGGATTTAATTCTTGATTAAATTTTCTTAAAGCAGTTTTTCCTTACTGAGTATTTTTAGCTTTTCAGAGATGATTTCTGCATATTTTCTATTATTTCCTTCTTTGAGTGATCCTGTTAGAATTCCCTGAAAGCCCCAAGAGCACTCTATGGTGTCCCAGTGTTTGGTTTCCATCTGGCAGTTTCTGAGCTCTTTAGCCAGGACTGAATTATATGAGTGTTAGAACAGTGTAAATTCAATTATTTCTATAGAAATTAAACTCCTCATGACAGAATTTTGTTGTTGATACCTCAGGGCTTTGGACTTTCACTTTCTTGTTTTCACATAATTATCTACACAAACACTTGCATGGAATTCATCTCCTTCACTCCAGCAAGGATTTCACTGCTGGCACAGCATTTCCATGCAGATTTTAGGCAATGAGGTTGATTTTCAGTGCAGATTTCCTGAAAAACAGAGTCTCCATCAGTTTTGACTCCTAGGAATTGATTTGAGAGCAGAGTCTGGATACCAGGAGAAGGAGAGCAGAGTTCTGGGTGATGATGCTTTCCTTGTGCCATGCAGTGTTTGTGTAAGCTGCTTTTTTTCCTTCCTCCTAAAAATAATTTGGAAAGTACTCCCATGTAGGAGAGAGACCAAACACTTTGTCCTTCATTAGTAAACCAGTTGTTATTTTTGGTAAAAATAAATTCTTTCAAATGTCAAGTCTTTCACAAGGCAAAGTTTCCTACAGACAATCTGTTGCCTTTTTAGAGAAATGGAAGTTGGGTTTGGCCTGGTGGGGATCCCAGGGGCTGCTGGAGTTCCAGCCTGTTTTGGATGTGATTGTTCTGATGTCCACTGAGGAGGAGCCATTGCTCCAGAGCTTCATCCTCTGCTCCTTGGATCCTGAATTTTCTGTTTCCATCTGGATGTTCAGAGCTTGGGCAGCTCATGGAATCCCAGAATCCCAGACTGGTTTGGGTTGGAAGGGACCTTAAATCCCACAAAATTCCATGGGCAGGGACACCTACCATTATCCCAGGGTCCTCCAAGCCCTGTCCAACCTGGCCTCGAAGGTCCTGGGGCAAGGGTGGATGTAGGTGAGCTCAGTTTGTCTGTCTGCATCTCCCCTTGGAAAGGAGATCTCATCTCCAGTTTTTCACACATTTCTCCACATTATTTTCAGAAGACTTTGATTTTCTGTCAGGTTAATATTTTTTTTAGCATTCTGGGTACAACCTGAGCTTAACCTCAATTAACACTCCCAAGTATTAAAATATCATAATGAAGAACAACCATTTTGCTGACATGGGCTGGCAGGAACTAAGAATAGGCTGCAATTTTCAGAGCAGCCTAAGGGGATTACACTCTCTAAATCCCTGTGAAACACACAATTTGTGCACCTGCTGGAGGCTTTTTTTTTTAAAAAAATACCAACTTAAACATCAAAATCTTTGTATATTTTTTTGCTTGTATAAATTAGAGAGACCCTGTTGAGCTGGGAGAGGGAAGCTTAAATCTGTGCATGCTGATTTTTTTTAAAGTGGGCATCTATTAAAGAAAAAACTCCTAAAAATTATTTAGAAGGATTGATCTATTAGATCTGGAGTCCCCTAATGGCAGGATTTTCCAGAAGTGGCTGTGATGGGTAGAGCAGGATGATCTTGATGTTCCTCACACTTTTGATGGATTATTACCAGCAAGGAGGGTGAACAGACTTCAAGATTTTTTTTTTTGGTTGATGTTTGTTATTTAAATATAGTGAAAGAAATGATCTTAGGCAGGCAGTGGGCCTTTGAAGTATGTTTGATGTGACAGTTCTGGCCTTGCTCAGAGGAAGTGCAGGCCCTGCTTCTCCTCAAGTCTTTGTATTAATTGGAGTTGTTTTATTATTTCCTAGAGAGACAACTCATTACACAGCTGGTTAAACCTACTGATCCCAGAATCCCAGAGTGGTTTGGCTTGGAAAGGACCTTAAAACCCACCCAGTTCCACCCCCTGCCATGGGAACACCTGCCATAGACCAGGTTGATTTAATCCCCATCCAACCTGGCCTAACGTTGCCCATCTTTACAGAAAAATGCTTTAAAAATCAACAGTTGGATGGAGAACTTCTCAAAATCTTTGTTTCCCACTTTAAAGTATTACAGAACTGATAATTCCAGTAACTGTGCTTCAAGAGAAAATTGGCATTATTATTACAAACATAATCTGCCTTTTGGCAAAATAAAATGACTCCACTTTGTCACCAGAGCTTTAGTTGTCCTTAGGACTTGAGTAAGTCATTTTTCAGCCATGTAAAATGCAGAAAAATCTCTTGTATATCTTCTGCATCTTATTTTAGGTTAAAATAAATCCTGCTTAGCCCTAGAGGTTTATTCTGCCCTGGGAAAGCTTTACCACTTTAGTTCAATGGGAAACTCGTACAAATGTATTTGTGTATCAGCAAAATCAGGTTTTTAGTGGCTGAAAATCTCTAGTTCCTTTAAGAACTTCAGATTCTGCTCCCAAACCAGGTCTGGGCAGGTCTAAACCACCTTGGACCAGTCTTTGGCTTCTGTAAGGGTGTTTTGAAAAATCACTTTCAATTTTTTGCTGCCGTGTTTTCCTGAAGTTGATAATTACCAAATAGCAGTTTGCATTTAGAGAGGGTAAAAATCAGGGTGGATGTTGAGCTTTGAGGAATTATCTTGAGGCTCTGCTGGATGCAAACATGGATTTGCTCTGTGTGTTTCAGGGTCTGGTGTGCTTGGGTTATTTTTGGTTTCCCCCCAAACTATTTTTCAATTTTCCATGGTTTTGTTGTGTCTGTTTTTCCTCTTTTCCCCTGTTTTGTTTTCCCACTCAGAGATCACACAGGTCTAAGTGATCCCAGCTTTGTCCTGCTGGCTGGTTTTCTAACTAAGGATTAACTAAACCTTACTGAAAACAGTTTTCCTCTCTCCAGAGCTCAACCCATTCCACCCCAGCCCTGGACAGGGACAGCTTCCACCATCCCAGGTTTCTCCAAACCCCATCCACCCTGACACTCCCACACTGAACACTCTTCTCTCTCTTCTTATTTCAAGGTTGATATTACTGATCTGGCTTCTGAAAAAAATCCTTTGCCATGTGCAGAAAGTCAATGGTGAGATTTTTCAGGCTCTTTCCAAGACAGTGGTTTGTCTGTTGCTGCATCCTGACAGTTGGAAGCAGATGACTAATTTGCTTTTTGAGGTATTTGCACTGTGGGCGTACGGCACGACTCCCACGACAGCAATTCAAGTGCTTTCACCCTGTAAATACATTTTGCATTATACTCAGGTTAGGCAGGGAGTGTTGGTTTTTTTAAAAATAACTATATATTTTAATAGGACTGTTGAGTTTTTTTATAAAAAACACAATGAGGACGAAGAGAATTAAAATGCATTTCAAGTGAAATCACAAAATCTTACAGGAATTAGGTGTGGGCAAGGTCAAACATCTCTCCTGAATATTTGTGCCTTTGTTGTCTCATCAGAAAAATCAGGAGGATAATTAACATGTCAGCTCGTGGTGTTAATAACCATTCAGGGAATTTGCCCTGGTGGAACAGCAGCTGCACTGCTGCTGGGTAATTCTTAGGCCAGGCACTTGCAGCAGGTTATCTGGGAGCACATTCCAGGAGTGAGGCTGAGATGAGCTCTGTCCCTTCCCCCTCCATCCCAAATCTCTCCCCATTGTGGTTTCCCCTGAGGGAGAATTCAGGACTGGATTTGGGGTTTTTACCTGGATTTGGGGTCGTTTCCAGGATGCCTGGAGCCTCCTGAGCCAGCAGCTCATCATCAGATCTGCTGCACCCACCCATCCTTTCCTGCAGCTTCAAGTGTTCCTCTTCCCACTTCCCACTGCTCTTACACACCCAAATCTGTGGCATTTTATATTTAATTTTGTGTGTGTGACTTTGGGAGCAGCTGGGGTGATGTGTTAGATGGTGGAAATCCTTGTGCCCTCCCAGCTCCTGCTGCTCCCACCCTGAGCTGAGGAGTTCCTACTGCTGAAACAACACCTGGCACTCTGCTTGCCTCGGACTTCTGAACGGAGGCTGCTCCCAGGAATTGTTTCTATAAAGGAGGGAAGGTGGGAGAAATCAAAATCTGTGGTATTATTTCATCATTTTGCTGTGATTAAGATTTCAGTTCAGGCTCAAATACCCTTTGTGCATTATATCTCTAAGCCTACACTGGCTTCAAATAACAACTGCATCAGCTAGGCTTGTTTAAAATTCCAAACGTTGTGCAGCAGCAGAGAATTAAAAGAGGGAGGAGAATTGCTGGCCCCTGCTCCTGGTGTTTGTGTGGAGCCAGTGCCTGGTGTTCCAGGAAGGCCTGGACGTGGCACTCAGGGCTCTGGGCTGGTGACAAGGTGGGGATCAGGCGCAGGTGGGACTTGATGGTCCTGGAGGTCTTTTCCCACCTAAATGGTTCTGGGATTCTGTACTTGCAAGAAGGATGGGAAAATGTATGGAGATGAACCAAAAAACAGCAGGAAGGATCATGGAAGTGCTGAACTCTGCCTGTTGCAGCCTGAAGAGTACTTTTGTGTTTTCTCATTTCCTTGGATAATGGGAATGTGAGGAGAATCCACAGACCAGGAGTGTGGCTGTTGCTTGAGTCCACAGTTCTAGGTCCATCCATGGAATTTCTTTGGAGCTTGTTGGATGACAGTAAAGTAAACAAATCTCTTATTTATCAAAGAAATGACCTAACTGACTCCAGGTTCAAATATTCCAGAGGGTAAACTTCCTTCTTAATGCCAAAATACCTCTGCTGACCTTGTGAGGAGTTACAGGACCACACACAGCTTCTGTGGTTTTAAACTGAAAAAAGATTGATGGACATGGGATAGGAAATTGTGAAATTGTTCCCTGGGATGGGAAGGAATTGTTCCCTGGGAGGCCCTGCCTAGAGAAGCTGTGGCTGTCCCTGGATCCCTGGCAGTGTCCAAGGCCAGGCTGGACAGGGCTTGGAGCAGCCTGGGACAGTGGAAGGTGGAATTGGGATGGTCTTGAAGGTCCTTTCCAACCCAAACTATTCCAGGCTTCTCTGACACTGGAATTGAGAGGAGAAAAATTTCAGTGTTCCTCCCTAGAGTTGTGTCTGTCCTCTTCTGGTTGGTTCATGCAGGGTAGAGATCATCCCCATCATCATCCTATTGGGAAAAGAGGTCCAAACACAGAATATTTGGAGGGATTTCCAGCCTCCCTTGGAATGGCAGGTTTCCTTCTTGCTGACCTGGAGCACTGATCCCTCAATGACATGCAAAAACCATCACAACAGAGCATCACAGAAAGCTCAGAATTGGCCCAGGTTCACTGAAGTGTTTTGCTAACTGCTGTTTAACGTGGAAAAAATGATTCCATGGCAGAGCATTACTCATCCATCTTCAAAATTCCTCTGCTTTGGCAAAGCTGAAAGCAAAAGCTGTCAGAGCTGTGGGACAGTGTGGACACCTCAGTTTTGTTCAGGTGTGAGTGAGAGCAGTTCCACCAGAGACCCAGCAGTGACAGAGGTGGGGTCAGGAAGGATGAACACTCCTCACTTCAATTTTCCTCAGGCCACAGATCCCAGGATGTGTGGGTTGGGAGGGATCTTAAAGATCATCTCATTCCAAGCCCCAGGTACCTGAATTCAGCTCAGGTCTCCATCATCTCCCAGTTCTTCAGTTTCCTAAATGTGCTACACAGGAGCTTTTTTAAGCCTGTCCTAAATCTGGAACCTGGGGTACCTGGAGCCTCTGCAGTTTAAAAACAAAGCACCCCTGTCTTCAGACAAGTCTTTTTGCTCTTTTTTTGCTATTTTTCCTCAGTCAGGATAAGAGATAATTGTACCTTTGTGCGAGCATGGGGCTCAGAAGGAGGTGTCAATTAGAAATCAGTTGTTTCATCTCCTGGTGAAGGAACAGCAGTGAGAAATTTAACACTCTAAAGCTCATTTTGGTCCCATTTTCACAGGCTCGTGGCTCTGCATTCTGGTACTGCCAGCAGCCAAACTGCAGTTATTAAAGGATTATTCTAATTGTGCAAACTTCATAATTCCTTACCTTCAATCATTCTCTTTTTTAAAAAAACCAGATTGATTTAGCAGGGAAGCTCTCCTTGCAGGTGTATGATTTGGGCAGCTGGGTGACATTGGGAAGCTTCTGATCCATGGTAATTCCTCTGGGTATATTTAGCAAAAATATTGTTTGCTTACACTTGTTTTTAGTCTTTCATTAATAGACTCCATCATTTTTTTTCCAGATTTGAATTGTGGGGATTTGCTTTTATTGGCCTTTGTGTCCCTGCAGCCAATCTGCTGGAAAAGTCCTGAACCTTAATTTCACTTTGAAGCTGCTGATCCTGGGCTGGAGCAGGGAGGTGTGGTGGGGAATGACATTTCCTCTTGGTTTTAAAGTCCAGTGAATAGCAACCAGATAGAAATCAAATTATTTTTCTCAGTAGTTCAAATACATTTCCATTAAATTCTGCCTGTACAGTATATGCAGATAAAAAGCTGGACTGTATTAGCAAAATAAGTTCTATTTTCTGAGATTCAGAACATTCCTAGTGGCATTTTTTTGGGGAGAAAACAGAGCATTAATACCAAGTAACTTTGCTAAAAAGAATATTCCTTTTTTTTAATGTTTATTCCACATTCTTGTTGTTGTTAAGTGTTCACTTTTCCTTTTTTTTCCCCCTCTTTTCCTTGCTGAAAGCCTCCCACCACTGTATTCCTCACAAAGGATAGATAGAAAGTGGCTCAGACAGCAGGGTTATTGAAGAGCTCTCTATCTTCAATGTTATGGTACCCAGGAACTCTGAATTATTGCACATTAATGTTCCAGGATGTCTGGGAACTGGGAGACTTTGCCCTTTTTATCCACTCTGCCAATCTGATCTGAAACTTGGATTATCAGCCCCAGAATAAATGTGTCCAACTCTAATGAAAAATCCTATCAAAAATATAAATCTCATCCTGGTTTGAAGGCCTGTGAAATGCTGTGCTCTGAGATACTCCTGGTACCTGCCTTTGGACATCCAACTCCAGACAGGCTTTAGGGAGCTAATTCAGAAAAAAATGGAAGTTGAGGTTAAAAAAAAAAAAATGGAAGTTGAGGTGTAAAAAAAAAAATGGAAGTTAAGGTGTAAAAAAAAAAATGGAAGTTGAGGTGTAAAAAAAAAAAATGGAAGTTGAGGTTAAAAAAAAATGGAAGTTGAGGTTAAAAAAAATGGAAGTTGAGGTTAAAAAAAATGGAAGTTGAGGTTAAAAAAAAAAAGGAAGTTGAGGTTAAAAAAAAAAGGAAGTTGAGGTTAAAAAAAAAAGGAAGTTGAGGTTAAAAAAAAATGGAAGTTGAGGTTAAAAAATGAAATTTATGGTTTAAAAATTGAGGTTTTTAATTAAAAATCTGAGGTTTAAAAAATTGGAATTTGAGGTTAAAAAAATGGAATTTGAGGTTAAAGAAAAAAAGGAATTTGAGCTTAAACCTCAGGTGGTGCTGGATTTTTTACCTTCAGTGATACTGGATATTTCAGTGGTCAGTCTTATATCATCAGCTTTCATTGGTTGCTTTGGGTTTTTTTTTATTAAGAGAATTTTAGATAAGAGGGGTCAGGGGGGTCCCATGGACTGGCAGCAGGTACTGGAATAACCTCCATGGGGCTTTGGGATATAATGGAATAATTCCAGTGGTGAGGTGGCAGTGTGGGGCTGCTCTGCTCCAGCTGTGCTTGGGGGAACAGGAAGGAGCTGGTTCAGAGCTTGGAAAACCAAATTTCTTCTGCTGAGGGCAGGTAAATGGATTTGGATGTCTTTGTACTGCTCCTGCTTTGGGCTGAGTGAGCAGCACTCAACCATCACTGGCCCAAGGATCACAAGGTCCACCAAGCTCTGATTTGTGCAAAATGACTCCTTTTTCTTGGCTAAGGAAGGGGAATCCAAAGAGATTGCCTGGCTCTGCCTCAGGAAGGTGGATTGTTACAGATTCTGAGGTGTTTGGGAATGAGCTGTAAATGATGCAAAAATACAAAAAATTAAAAAAAATACAGCAGCTCCCAGAGAGAGAACAGAGGGACGAATTGAGGAGGTGGTTTTGGGGATAATGAAATGAGTGTGGCCATTTCAGAGGTGATTCCAGACAGAATGGATGGATGTAAAAAGGTCACAGCAGGAAATAAAGGCACTCATCACAGTCCTCTTCTCAAACTGTTCTTTCAGCGTCCCAAAACCTGGAGTCACTCAGAATGACACAATTTGTGCATCCCAGATGAAATTTGCTCTATTCTTTCTGCTTTTCATGTATTTATTTCTAGTGAGCTGTCTTTTGTAGTTAAGCTTATCTGTTGTTTCCCTCCATTTCCAGGTTTTCTCTTAGAAATGATCCTGTTAAACCTTCCCTTTGCCAGGGCTGCAATTGAAAAAAAAGCAAAACAAAGCCACTGAGGGGGGAAATGCCAGAGCAAGCCCTGTGCTCTCATTCCTGCAGCTGGCACATCACTCCCAAAGGCTGTGCTTTCAGAGGCTCTGCTCTTGTGAACTCTTTTAAGCTTCCTTTTCTCCAGTGTGAAATAAGGACCTCCAGTTTGGAAGGCGAGGGGATGGAGGTTGGTCCTGCCTTGATTTGCTCTGTCTCCTTGGTCTGCTCTGAAGGGCTGGGCTGGGAGCAGAGCAAACAACCCAGGCAATAATTGCTTTGGCTCCCTGACTTGGATTTGCCATCTCTGCTGAGCAGGAGGATCAGTTTGGGTGACCTTGAGGACCAGTGCTGGCAGTGCTGCTCAGGCAGCACTCGGGTGAGGATGCTCCCTGCTCTCTTCTTCCCTTGGGTGCAAACCTCCTTCCAGACACACAACATGGGCTTATTTTCTGCTCAGAAATGAGAATGTGAGGCACAAAATTCCCTTAGTCATTGAAAAACGAGCAATGACATTTAAATTCCATCCATGACAACATCTTCGAAGGAGTTTGTTAAGAGCTCTTTAAATTCCTGAACCACTGCTGACTAATAGAGGAATGTAAATTAGCTCTGAAACAGGTTCATTTAACTCTTGTCTGGTGTGCAGCATTTGGCCTGGCAGAGTCAAAATACTGTGACTTGTTTTTGTGTGGCAAATGGAGCACTTTGTTTATTAAAATTGCTGATTTGTTGTATAATGAGGAGGGCCCAGATTACTGCTTAGGATTTAAAGGGCAGGTCACTGCTGTTCTCCAGCAGCAAAGTAATTCTGATGATATGCTCATCCTCTGTTCTGTATTTCACAGATCGTTGTTAGCCAGGTTTTAGAATGATTAACTTGCATTGTGCTTGCAGTCCTGTCAGCCTTAGTGATGCTCCACACATTTGGCTTCCTAAATTCTCCTCTGAACACACACAAATACGTCTGTAAAGTGAGATCACTGATGATTTATCAGAATAAAACTGGAGCATAAAGCTGGGTTTGTGTTGTAAAGCTGCACCCTGCATCATGTAATATTCAATGTTGTTTTAACTCTGAGCTGGGACTCTTAATTGAAGCTGCAGCTCTGCACTTCCTTCATGCATGACTTAAGGCATCCAGCAATGTTTGCTGGGATTTAATTTGCTTTTTTTTGTAGGAGCTTCCACACAGAGAGGTAGAACAGCCATTTTGCCAAGGATTTAGTAAATAATGATGCACATAATACAGAATTTTAATAATGTCCTTTGAAACTGGGAGGGGGGATCACAGTTTTTGTGTTTCCCCTTCCCTTGAAGCAGAGTTGAGTGCTGGCTGTTGTTGCTAATTGCAGATGATGGAGCACTGACGTTTTCAAAAGCACACATAGATGATAGGCACCCAAAGGATGAGACTGCTGCCTTCAGAGATGCTGCTACAGTTCTGCTGGCATCGACTCATTTAGTGATGAATTGCAGTAATAGCAGTTCAGGACCTACAGCATATTAGTGAAAATGAATCCACTGTGCACCAGTCCCGTGGCACTGCAACAGCACTTAAAGAACACTGATTTCCTTAAAGGCAGAAAAATCTGATTAAGAAATTTAGCTGGGGCTTTGTTTTTTGCTTCTGGTGGTTTTTTTTCCTCATAGTTTTTCCCTTTCCCAGCAGCGTGTTATTTGTGTTTGTTTCTTGTAGTGTGTTACTCTAAGGAATTTAATGTGGATCAGAAAAGCAGGTGAGTTCCATAAATACAAAACATCTCTTGCTGTTCTAGCAGATGGGAGATGCTACAACAAACAGCAGAACTGCTTTAATTTCTTCATCTAAACTGACCTAAAACCTGGTTACAACAGGAAAAAAGCTCAACATGCTGGCACTAAGGAGATACGTAATAGTTTACACAGGGTCTGTGGCAAAGATGGTGTAGGATGAATGCAGCAATTGGCAAGAATTGTTCTAATAAAAGGATGGGGCAGCCTATTATTGCAGGAGTTGTGTAATTTGAGGGAGCTGGGGATAAAGACAGGCTTTGTGTTAATGATGTGTTGGTGTTTGCAGGGGAACAGAGTGTTCTCCCAGCTCTGGAGAGAGGCATGGCTGCGGAAGGTCCCGAGCACAAAGCTGTGCAGTCTCCTTCCAAATCATCCAACAGCCACAAAATCAGAAGGGTCTGGAATGCAGGGATATGAAAATGTGCCAGTGTGCATCTCCCTCCTTCTCCTTCCCTCCCCATCCTGACACCCTCTGTGCCCAGCAGGGAGGGAGCAGGTCTGGGGCATGTCTGGGGCAAGTGCAGGAGCAGCTGGAAGTGGCTCCAAGTGTAAAGCAGTGCCTATAAATGACTCCAGGCTCTTCTTGGTCAGATGGAGTCTTGTGAACTCCAGCACACGAGTCTAAGAGGCTGTAAGATGTTTTAAACTGGGATTTATGGATAATTTCACTATTTTAGGGCTAATACAGCATTTGTAAGGCTGACAGCTGCAGAGGAATTATCTGAAGACAATCCTGGATAGTTTGGCCAAGATCTGTTTTGTGCCCAGGGCAGGGATGCGCTCCTAACGCTGGCTGCATTAACAGCTCTGCTCTGTCAGGGCAATAAAAAGTCTGTCTGTTGCACCTGTGGCTGCACTGTCTTTGGGAAGGGATGAAATCTGGGTGTGTAATTGTGTGGAGGAAGCAGAGTATTTATAGCAGGGGGTGATGTGGGTGTTTGTGCACTCAGGGCTCTCGGCGAGCGGGTGATGAGTTATGATGATGATGAAATAGTTTTCTGTATTTTGTGATTTGAAAAGCAGCTTGGCACTTCTTGCCAAAGCTCCTGCAGTTTCTCTAAGTTAGGAAAATCAGGGGAATTCTTTTCTTGAATAATAATTTTTAAAAAAATCGAATTATAGAATTGTTTTGGTTGGAGAAGATCTTTAAGATCATTGAAACCTGTGTGGCTTTCAGGTAGGCCAAGAAACATCCCAGTTTGATTATCCAGGACTTGATAAGGTCCTTGATATTGATAATTGATGAGGATACGAATAATAATATAACCAGCTGTAAAATAAACTAACAACACAACAGTTGTATTGACAGCAGGATCCAACTAAGATGACTTTTTAATGCCAGACGTGTTCAGTTTAATGATTCACATGATTCCTACTTTCCTCAAGAAATTTAAATTAAAGATGTACCTTTCTGACTCAAACAAAAGCAGGTGCTGCTTTTGTAGAATGAGCTGCTGGTTTTTTAATTTTAAAGTCCTGATGTCTTCTGGCAAATTATGATTTAACTACAGAAGTATTTCAAAACACACAAACAGCACACATACATCTTGAGGTATGTTCACTGAATAAAAATGAGGGAACTAAGGTGAGTCAGTCTGCAGAATATTAGTTAAGGTGATAAAGGATGGGTTGAATTGTCCAGGTAAAAACTAACGGTTGTACTGAGTTACAGTTTCAGTGCTTGTAATGCCTTGTGGGTTAATTTAAGTAATGAAAGCTAGGGGTAAACACAGTTTTGTTTCTTTCTGCTTGGGTTTGTCATGGTAAGGGCTGTGTGAAAGTTATGAAGAAGACTTTGAATATCAAAGTTTTCATTTCATTTCCTTCTGATAAAAATACCATGAAAAATTCAGGTGAAAGGAAACCAGACGAGATTCATATGCCATTAAGGGAATTACATTGGGAGTTGTAATAATATCCCTTAATCTTAAAAAGGTAAGTCTCTTACAGAATTAAGGTTTTGCTGCTGCTTTTCATGCCGTGTGAGGAATTATGGCTAATGCAAGTTGCTGATGTGAAAACATCCTCGCTAATCCTGTTTGGAGAGCGGCTCGTTCTGTGCTCCTTAGAAAAGGCACAAGAAGATGTATTGTGGGCCCTTCGTTAAATAATTACTTAATTACACCCTGGGACTGGCAGATAGCAATCTGAATGCTGCTGGCAGGTTTCTCCTAAAGCAGCAAAACTCCGTGTGAGGAGCGCCACGTGCGCGCCGGCAGGGACGCGTCGGCATCGGCAAACTCAAGGTGGAAAAGACATTTCAGTCAGCTCATACTCATTAAAAAAGCTTCTACTCACCCTTCCCTGTGAGCTTCTCCCTTCTCTAGCTCCTGTATAACACCCAACAGCACTTTGATGGTCTCCTGACTAGAGCTGATCAGGTTCTCCATCATCTGAAGCTGCGCTTTCAAGTCCACAACTTCGGTGTGAGGCACGATTTGTTGGCATTCCTGGCTCACGGCCACGGCCGTCCGGCAGGGCTGGCTCTCCTCCATGGGCGCCACGTTGACCTGCAGGCTCTGGTCACTACATTCGGGGGCCGGGCACTGCGCCCGCGCCGCGCACGCTCGGGCATCTCCGGCCGGGGGCTGCACCCCGTTCAGCTGCACCGTCCTCTTGTCGTCCTCCTCGGGGCACGGCCCCCAGTCGCCCAGGCCGGGCAGGTCGGGCTGCGAGGCCGGCAGGTAAACGGTGGCCACTTCAGTCTTGAAGACCCTCCCGTGGAGGGGCTGGGCGGCCTCGTCGCTCCCCAGCCGCGCCGCCGCCGCTCTGCCCCGGCCAGGCGGCCGCGCCGGCTCCTCCTCGCCGGGCTCGGCCAAGTTGGGTGGAGGAGGAGGAGGAGGCTCTTTGGGAGAACTGTGCAAACTGCTGCTTTTCCAGGCCTCGGCGCCGTTGTCGTGCGCGGCGCGCTCGGAGATGTGGGAGATGAACTCGGCCGTCTGCAGGCTGCCGGCCTTCCTGGCCCAGGCCGCGGCCTCGCCCGAGCCCCGGCCCTCCCTGTCCTTCACCTCGATCACGAAGCCGTTGTTCTCACTCGGTAACGTGTCCACGGTCGAGGCGCTTTTCAGAATATTCCCTTTTTTCCGGTCCAGAGGGAAGGTCTGGTAGCACTTTTTGAGATCAGGGGAAGTCTGGACTCCTGTGCTCTTGGTGACGTTGGGGATGGACCTGCGGGCGGGCACCGTCATGTACTTGCGATAGGCCGTCTTGTAGGAGATGGCCTTGGCCTCCCTCTTGTCGGGGTCCTGCGTGGAGGAGGTGGAGAGCTGCTTGTCCCTCTGCTCGTTCTGGGCCTCGCAGATATCCTTAAACCTCACCTGGAGGGCTTTGTTCCGTTTCTTGATCTGCCGGTTGGGATCCAGCGCGTATTTCATCTCCAGCGCCAGGGAAGCCGCGGGCTCGACGTCGCTGTCCGAGGCGGTGAGTAAGCATTTGCTGGGCTCCTTACTCACCATGATGCCTGCAGCCAAAAACAGTGCAAAAAGCCTCAAGTTAGAACAGCAATGTTACTTTTTCCCCCGAGCTTTCTGCAATATTTAAGCCACTGTGTTCCCACTGAAATGGATGTGACTCGCGACCGATGCGCTCGATTCCGTCGAGTTGCAACCCTTGGTGATTTTCTACAGATTTGTATCTTAATCATGTTTTACCTCGATCTGTTGTGAATGCCTGCTCCTCACAGAGTAGGTTTCCCAGTGCCAGAAGTTTTTCCACAACTGTTTTCCCAGGACAGGACCGTGGCTGTCATGCCAGGGCTTCCCAGGCAGCAATTTCCCTCAGGAATACGTGCTCCCGGGAAGCCAGTCCTCTGAATTTACCTGATAATAAAAACTACAGGGAGATTGAAAACCAAGTGTCTTTGTCCAGGTGAAGAAGTTGAGAGCTCTGCCCACCCTTAATTCCCCTTTAATGCAAATGTTTAGTAGCAAGAAGTGGCATTATTTTTAGCGTGTGCTTGCTTACCAAACACATTTCTGCTGTGTAAGGTGTTCAGCGTTCTTTGCAAGGAGTTAGTTGGTGTCATTATTTGGATTTTTTTATAAAAAATTTCCCCATGGCTAAAGCTAAATACAGATTAATTATTATTAGCAACTTGTTGGTAGTGCTGGGTGTGTAGAATTGATGAATTAGTGAAGTTTTGGAGGAAGTCAGCAGTGCATCAATTAAGGTTTTGCTTCAAATGCAAAACAACTCATCCTTTCCTAGAAGCAGTAATGTGCCTTTATGATACAGCTGCTTATCCCAAAAAATCCTAAAGCTCTAAAAACCTCCAAACCTGTGATGAATCACAGAAATTACTTAATCTGCCATTGAAATATAAGCTCCTCCTCAAGGAGGAGAAGATGCCAACTGCTTAACACAGCATCTACCCAAAAAAACCCCAAACCCCAGTGGTTCTTCAGATCCTAGGAGATCTGGAGTAGCTGCATAATTAAGATTTCATTTTTACACCTCATTTGAAGTTGTAATTTTTACTTTTCCTGTTGTGCAAATTTCTCCCTGAGACTTACTGAATTACCAAATTCCCATTTAATCCAGATATTCTGCATATATCTCCTGTTGAAACCCTCAGAGGGACTCAGGAGTATAATGTAAAACAAGTAAAGGGACTTTCAGGTGTACCTGAAATATGTTTTTAATTAAAATTCCTTTGTCTATTTAATAAAATATGTGAAACTCTTGAAGAGTTAAGTGCCATAATAGCATCTGCTTTGGAAAGCCAACTCAGGGGCACAAGGGAACAAATCCTTGACTAGTCTATATTTAAAGTAAGAAAGCTTAATGGGGAAATCATTTTCAGTGGAAAACTGAGTGTTTATGAGGTTTAAAAGTGAAAGTAACACTTCCCTAAAGACACACACAGATGTGCATGGCACAGAGTCCAAGGTTGGACTTCTGGGTCAAAAATCTCATGAAAACATGTCATTACTTAATGTTTTTTCATGTTTTAATTCCCTGGCCCTGGTAATTTTGAAGAAGGAACTGAAATATTCCAGAACCCCCCTAGTTTGCCTTTTTCTGTCTGACTTGTGATGCTCAGGGAGTGGTGAGGGAGCAGCAGTCGTTGGAGAAGGGGGAAAAGTTTTTCTGTGACTCTGATGTAGTACAAAGTCTGTAGAAGAAGCAAAAAGAAGAGAAAATTCAGGACAAAACCACTCAAATAATGGAATCTGAGATTGCCAGATCCCAGTTTCCAGTTGGTTATTTTATACATAGAAGCCTCAGATCTGATACCAAGGTGACCAAGTCCCTGTTTTGGGGGAAAAGAGAGAATAAAATGGGAATTCTGAGGGGGAGTCTGAAGATTAAAGCAGAGGAGGGAGGTAAGATCAGTTATCCCTGTGCCCTTAACACATGAGGTACAAACAGGGACAGATTTTGAGGGGAATAAATCAACTACATTTGAATGTCAGGAATTTTCTGTTCCAGTTGAGTTGGTTGTGGGGAAGCATCAGTGTCCTGTCCTGGCTGCTTTGGGCTGTATTGTAATGGTAATTCTGTCTGTGAGTGCCTTCATTTGAGGGACATTCTGCAGACAGAGCAGGTAGGGCCATCCATCTTTTTGTCTATCCAGGGCTGGAATTTGGGAAGTTTTAGTGAAAAAAGTGCTGGCTAAGATGCAAACCCAGTCTTAGCTTGCAGCTGAACCACATAAAAATTTATTGTAAAAACTGCTGTTGAACACCAAACCTCTGCACTTCAGAACTACTGGAAGCAAATTTTCCACAACAGTCTGGAAAATGAATGAGTTGACCAAAAAAACCCTTAATACAAGAAGACAGCAGCCATTACAGCCATTAGTTCCAAATCTGCCATTGGGAGTTTGTGAGCTCCCAAGAAATTGTGGCAAAAATGAAATGTTGGATTCACAAAGATCTGAAATATTCAGTAACTGTGTCTGTTTTTACCCAGAAAGGCTACAAAAATTGGCTGTTAGCTCTGAAAGTCACCATCTCTTAGGATTCCTTGGAGTTGTCAAAGTGAGTTTTTGGGCACTTGGTTATTTGACAGCAGGATCCATTAACATGCAATTTATTTTCAAGTATTGGCTTGATATTTCATTAGTCTCTGTGACCTGTCTCAATTTTCAGATTATTTTACCTCCCACTTGAATCCCATCATTTTTGGGGGCTGGGTTTGTTTGGGATGACTTCCCATGGAATTCATGGAGTCCACAACCCAGCTGAAACCAGGAGTCTGGAGATATCCTCCAGAGTAGATAAATGGGGAACTTCATTCTGCAGTTAATTTTGAGCATGTCGTTAATAGCCAATAAATTGATTCTTCACCAAATTGCTTGTCTCCTTTTCCCAACTGCACAGGCCTGATTGATTTAGCTGATCCAGAGGTTGGTTTTTTTCCCAGTAGTAGCTGGGAGTAATAATTTTAGAGATATCTGTGATTAAGAATGACAACAACCAAAAGAAGTCGATTTTTTTTTGAAGCCTTGCTCGCATCCTGGTGTCTCTGAGGGGAACTCTCTGTGCTCAGCTGATAAAAGAGCAGTTGAGGAAAGAGTCAGTTGTGAGTTAAACACTTCATAGGGAAGAGTTGATTAAATATTTCCTGTTTGGTTTCATTTTTGGTTTGGACAAAGTGTTGCCTCCTATTTTGCCTTATTTAGGCACTGCCACAGCATCATCTCTGCAGGGTTTTTGGGTACTTGAAGAAACTACTGAGCTGGAGTTCCTCAGTTTATGGCTCGTGCTCTCAGGGGGGTAATAAAGCCTTTGAATTTGAATTTTAGTTGCAGATGCCAATTACATGCAGATAATAGAGTTCAACTTTTTATCTGTACTTACTCCAAACAGAGCTGATTTGCTAAACTTAATATTTAAGTAATCACAAGCTTAGTTTTTCAGTTTTTAGCCTTGATTTTTTATAAACTTGTGGCTGACTACCCTGAAGCAGCATCCCTCTATGTCTGAATATGGAAATAAACTATTAAATAATACTAACTAAAAAGTGATGCACAGAGAAGCTCTGAGTGGGTACAAAATGTTTGGGTAATTGTGGGAACCACCAGTTAGGTGGCACAAATCTTTGCAGGACCTTCACTCTGCATCCCAAACTCTGCAGAGTCACTGCTCTGGGAGGAGAATTACAGTGTGGAATTTCCAGACTGATTGGTTAATGAGGGGAGAGGAGGTTTGGAACTCACCTTGCAATTTCCATTTTATCTCTGTCAGTTTTATGACACAGGAGCAGATTCAGGATGTGTTAATACGCAGAGTGGGCTCAAACTTTGCAGGTTCCAAATGCACATGAAAGGCACAGAGTTCAGTCCTTGGGTTTCCAGAGCAAGTGAAGGCTTTGGAAGTGCAGCTGGAAACATCTGTGCATGTATTAAGAGCACACGGGATTTTGTGGATGGATGGATTGGCTTAAAATAATGCAGGGAATTGCAAATAATTGGATTTTTACATGGGAAGTGGGAAGTGGGAAGTGATCAGCAGCATCTTTAGGCTTCTGGATATTTCCAGGCAGGACATTCTCCTAAGAAATCCCCAGTGCTTCAGATAAAATTATATATGCCTAAATACCACCTTAAACCACTTAGTTTTCAAGAAATATTTGATGTCAATAAACCATAAGTGTTTCCATTGAATATTTATCCAATTATACTGTTAAAAATAAAAAGCAGAAAGAAACTCAGATTTACTTGATAGAAATAAATCCAGTATAGAAACCTAATGTTAATTCTAAATATCCCATACATTTGGACTTCATTAAATGAGTATTTATATTCTTTTCAAAGGAATCTCATTGTTAATTATCTGAGAGTGTTATGTTAGAAACTTTAAAATTATTTAGTATCATTCTAAAAGTAATGTCCAGTAAAAAAGACTGTCATGATACAAACATTAGAAAATATTAATTATCTTAGGCAGTTATTAATTACAGAAGTTGTTTGCAGAAACTTTGCCTGTGCTAGGAACTTTTGGAGGGTTTTAATACAAAAGGACTGAGGAGAAATTTGACTTCCAGATAAATCTGAGGATTGCAGGTATTCCCAGTTTTTAGGGGATAAAAAATACTGATGAGAGGATTATTAGGAAAACTGCTGGGGTAGCCCAGCCTGTCTTTATTTCATCACAGAATCGTTCATGTAGAATGACAGACTTAGCAGTGCTGCTAAATGTCAAACCAGTATTTTTTTTTTAACTCTCTTTTGAAACCCTGCGGCTCTGAACTTGAATTCTGTCTCTCTTGAACTTCCTTATTTATTGCTCAATACCCAAGTCATCCTTACTGCTGCATTTCCAAGTGCCTTGGAAGTCTTCCTTTGGAATTATCAGGATCCTGTGGCATTGGATTTGTCTTTTCCCTCCTCCCATGCATTGGCAGGCTCTGTGAGAATGATGTATAAAGTCATAGCTTATGGCTGAGATACCCAATAAATGCCTTTAAATGCTCTTGTGAGCTTCAGCTTCAGAACTAAGTGGCAACAAATAAAATGTACGATTTAATAAGCCTGGAGACTTTTAGATAAAACAGGAATCTACTGGAGGATAAACTACTTAAAATTTTCCTTACAAACCAAGCCAGTTTCCCTGAATGAAGCTGGTGGAGGCAATTTTCTCTAATTCTGACATCTCTACAATGTGTTTGGAACACAAATTTTAATAATACTTAGGTTTTGTTGCTTCCTATATTGTTCTGTGCATAAAATTAAAAGGAATCCATTCAATGTGATAAAATTCTGGAAAATAAGGGTTCTTTTCCCCATAACAGAATTTTGCAAGGAATAGCACCATTAACAGGAGATTTGCACTTGCACTAAAACCACCGTAGACTTAGGGGTGAGTTAATAACTATTAACTTCCCAGTGGAACAAACACAATGGCACAAGATAGTCCCTGTGAATTCAGAGTGTTCTGATCTCAAACATTTGCTGGGGTTTAGTGGACTGGAAAAAATAATGTCACTGTGAAGAGAGCAATGCTGATTTCTGTCCCTGTGCTCTGCAGCTCTCAGGACGAGAGCAGGGAAGGTTTCTTTAGCATTATTTTGGTTTTTCATGAAAGTCTGGGCAAGGCTTTGTCCCTGCTCCAGGGGGAGGAAGAAGAGCAGGATGCTGCTGAGAAGGGGTTGCTAGAAGAATCCCTAATAGTTCTGCTCACACTCTCCTGGCTTGCAGGAGTGCAAAAGCCACAGGACTTGCACTGGAAGGTTTTTCATTTTTATGGGACTTTCTGGTAAATAATTTAAAGGGCAGGTTGTTAAAAACAAGGGTTTAAGGCAGTTCCTTATTGGCATTACTGTTGAATACTAAGTTTAATTGTTCTTAGTTGACATCAATAGGTTTTGTGGGTTTTTAAGGGGGAAAAAAAAAGCAGGCGAATGACAGGGAAAAAGCAGTGCTGCTCTTTAGCTTTGACCAACAGGGCTGTAAAACTGTCAGAGCTCTGCACAGAGGGAGCTGAATGCTGAGAACACAGAATCATGGAATGCTTTGGGTTGGAAAAGACCTTTAAGATCATCCCATTCACCCCTGGCATGGGCAGGGACACCTTCCACTGTCCCAGGCTGCTCCAAGCCCTGTCCAGCCTGGCCTTGGACACTCTGAGGATGATCAGACTGTGAGCACCTCCAGGAACTGCAGCTGGTTTTGTTCCTTCATCAGAGATTTTCAAGCATTGGGTGAAGAGGATAAAGCAGGTAAGCAGGTCCCAGCTCCAGGCTTCCATCCTGCATCCTTCATTTTGCTCTGCAGATCAGAGCATTCCCTTGGGAATGCAGGTGATCCTACAGATGGGAGGTGACAGTGACATTCCTGGGGTCAGTGTTTGAAAGGCATCAGAGCCTTGTCAGCTCTCCTGCTTGGATCAGGGTTCCAGGCAGACAGGCTCGGGAGGGTGTGAAGCGTTGTTGAACAGCTCAGCTGGGTAATTTAGGTCTAAAACCTGACATCATTAGCAGGATGTTAATTGGGGAATAGGATCTGTCTAGATGGGTTTCTGCACTCCACTGCTGGCAGTTGCCACCAAGTAAGAGCTGTGTCATTTGTCACCTTCTTCAGGAGCACATTCCTGAAGTTTCTGGTTTCAGGCAGGTTCTGGTTCTGCTGGAATTCTGAATTATTCATGTACAGGTGGATCTGAGCGTGCTGGTGTTGGGGAAATTGCACAGACCAGTCTGACTCCTGCTAGAGCATTGTGCAAAAATTCCCATTAGTTACCCAAAAAGAGTTCTAGGAGAGCAAAAATCTTCAGTTGCTGAGGGGAATTACAGTCCCTAAAGCTGCAAAGCTTCCTCAAAGCTGGGTCTAAGATGCTTTTGAAATCCTGGGAAGGAAGAGCCACAGTCTTGTGTGAAGGGAAGTTGTCTTAAACTCCTCAAATCCCAGATTCTCATCAAACAGGAGGACTCTGGGAGAGGGGCTGATGGAAATTGCTCATTCCAGGGAACACAGTTTTGGTGCCATGAGGGAAGAACTACGTGGGGAATGGAGAGGGAAGCAAACACAATGTGAAGTTGCTGAGTACGTTGCTCCCAGGTTTTGTGGAGCTGGGATAATGTGGAATAGGATTTTTAAATAAACCTGGTGTCCCTGCCCATGGCAGGGGGCTGAAATGAGATGATCCTTAATGCCTTTCCAGCCCAAACCACTGTGTGATTCTGGATTTTAGGATGGGCTGTTTGTGATAGGGATGATTAGGACGTTTATTAAAGTAATAAAGACCCTCTCAAGGAAATTTTTGGCTGGGGAAGGCACCACAACTGGCCACCAGACAGATAATTTGCATCACTTTTCTTGTGGCTTTGTGTGCTTTTGTCACAAATTGTGAGTGCTGGAATGTACCACGTTCTTCTCACCAACCTGCTGGACAAAACCACGCAGATTCCTCTGGAATTCAGCATTTAGGTTCAGTCTCCAGAAGGGATCAGTGTTATCACTGTGAGCAGGCAGTTCAAGCATAATTTCTGCTGAATTACTCTCTCCAGCAGTGGGATGTTTTATCTGTCTCTTTGTCAGCTCCGTAGAGATATGGCTGTGTTTTATTTGCCGATGGCCTTGATATACAGAAATGTATTCAGCTGATCCACAAGTTAAATTTCTGTACTGGATATCTCCTCATTCATTTCTCCTCTCTATTTGCAGGAGAGAATAATGAATATAATAACAAGATGGGTACCATCAACCAATTACTAATGGTTGGAAGGAGACTTTGGGCTTGTTGTAGATTTTGTGCTTATTCATAGATAAATAAACCAAAATTAAGGATTTTACTGAATTCCCTCTTCTTCCTTCTCCCAGGAAGTAGCTAAGCAGACCAAAACTACTTGTGTTATGAACTTTTAAAATACAGTCCTGAAGTCACCCTGCTTAAATGGGTTTGTCTTGGGCATCAGAGAGCCACTGTTCCAGCTTTTAAAAAGTCATTTCCACCATGGCTGGTCTTTATAAGCTTTGACCTCCCCAGAATTGTTCCAAGCAATGCAATCACAGCCTTGACATGAGAATTGGTAGAAAAAGATGGAAGAGGAGAGAAGGGCAGCTGTAAAACAAGCACGGAAGGTAGGCAAGAACACAAAACAAGTAACTCTTTTTTTTTTTTTTTGGTGAGCTTGTGATAATTCCTGCTCGCTCAGACCAGATGGAAAGAGCTTCCTCTGCTTTTGTTTTTAAACTGGTTTTATTCGGTAACTACGTGGGCTTTATTTATAGGCTTGCTCCAGCAATCATGGGCAGGCAAAAATAACAGCAGCAACCTGCTTCTCCTGCCCGTGGATGTCACAAACATGAGTTAAAGCTGGGGTTTCTGAGATGTTTAACAACTGTTTTTGATATGGGTTGAGTCTGAGACCTGAAATCAGCAACTCTGGGGAAAGGGACACAGTAGAGCTCCAGCACTTCCCTGCCAGGACAGAAATCTGATTTAGAAGTTTGCATCTACACCTAAACATAGCAAGACTTGAAGGTCTTCAGTCTTTTTAATCCATCTCTGTTTAATTCAGACTTTGAAAATGGCCCTTACTCCTCTACGCTGCTCTGTATCAAACCCAATGGATTTAGCTGGAAAAACTGGAGTAAAATCAGGCTTGGTGTCTTGTGCCACTAAAAGGGGAGAAAAACACAAAGAGGACACCAAAGGTTGCTGTTTGATCACTGAATTGTTATTTTTATATGCAGTTCTCTGCCTGGGAGACTTGTGCTGGGCTGTCTTAATGGGAAGCAGTTTTTAGGCACTGATCACCCTGACACAGAGCAAAAGCATGAACAGGGTGAACTGCTTCAGGAGTATTAAGGGATCACTTTTCTGCCTGAACCTAGTAAAATTGGAGTAAACAGCCTTCAGATGGGGATGTGCCACTACAATAAGAGAGTGCTCTGAGCACAATTCTGTGTGGTCAATAACAATTTAAAATCAAGTGTCAATACCCAGGGAGTCGTACCTGTGTGTGTTCAGAGGTTATTCAGGATTTTCTAAGCAAGCACCAGTTTTCAGAAGGCTGAATGTGGAGCTCCCACTGAATTTACCACTCTGAGATTATTCTTTTCCTTAAAATATGCTCATGATTTCATTTTCAGAACGCCTATTTAATTTGCAAACTGATTAGTAAAAATACAAGGGAGTACTGGGCTATAAAATAGATTTGTTGCTTACATGTTTTTTAATATCTCAGACAAATTTTTAGCAGTTCTTTAAACTGTGCCTGTCATAAAGTAGGATATAAGAGCTTTTTATTAATAGCTAGTTCAGATAATCACGTGAATTTTTTATAGGCTCAGATATTCTAGATTTGCTGTCATTTCTTCAAGTGGGTATGAATTATGGGACTATACATCCCTAGTTCTCCCTGTCCTGTGCTCAGATGAGGAATGGCCTTGAGACATCACAGCTGAGGAGCTCTGTGGAGGTATCCTTAGATTTTAGCAGGGATTTTTGGCAAGCTCACAGGTTTCCCTGACTGGTTTCCCCATCAGTCACGGCAAAGGAATGGCATGGCTAAGTTGGCTTTTAAATCCTGCAGAAGCAAACATTAATGTTGGTATTTCCTTGCCTTCTGCACAATCCCTGGCTGAGTTTGGGTTTTTGGGTTCCCAGGCAGTGTCCTGGTGGTGACCAGAGGTGTCTGGTGCTGGTCTGGGAGGTGACGCACGCCCCGTGACTCGGCACTTGGGCAGTCCTGGGCTTCTTCACCACATTCTCCTTCCCTGTGCTCCTCTGCACTGAACTTACCACTCTTCTTGCTGAGTTAATTATATCTAGATTAGAATATAGAATATGCAGTGTGTGCCCCTCATGCAGAAATGCTCTGTCAGTGCAGTGGTTAACAGGGGGAAAGGCAGCGAGGATCTTACGAGCTCCTCGTTTGTGAGCTCAGTTAATACAAGGGTGCACTGAGTGCTGGCCCTCTTGATAAGGAACTGAACACTTTCTCTTGTGGTGCTCCTGCCCACCTGGTTTTTTCTGTGTCAGTCCCAGGGAAAAGCCCTGATTCCATCCAGGATTAGAATTACCTCGAGCATCTCTTTAAAAACACACATTGTTAATAATGACGGAGTCCTGAAGAACGAACATTTTTCATCAAGGGCATCGTGACATCCCTACAAAAAAGCCCTAAAAAAACCTGATTTTGTATCAGCTTTCCCCATCATGTGAAGGGAGAATGCTTTCAATGCAACAGCACCTTTAACTCTTGGGCAGGAATTTTATTTTAGAACTGTTGGAATTAGAACTGTCTCTGGATTTCGTCTCTGGATTAGCAATCTACGTTATGGATTTCTCCTGGAATCAGGGACCCTATGCCACCACTGTATAGCAGAATATCACCCTGCAGGTGATAAATTAGTAATAGCTGAGCCCTGAGATATTTTCATCTAAATATTAATTTTTAATACCAGGAGAAGGACCCAGCTTTTAACTTAGAACTGTTATTTGTACTCGGAGGGAACAGATCGTTATAGTCCAGACAGCCAGGCACGAGCAGGCTGGTGGAACACCAAGAGGCATCACACCAAGAGTGAGGAGATCCATTCCTCTCCCTGATTTCCTATTTTTACTATTGGTTTGTTGCCTTGGAATTTGACATTAAATTAATCCCAGTCCATGGCTAGGACATAGTTGCATATCATGTGATTATTTTTATTTATTTATTTCTTTATTTTTAGCTAGGAGTTTTTCCATCTAGAAGCCAGATTTTAACCTTGATACATGCACCATTCCTGGCAGCCCGGTAAATCCGAGCATGATCCAGCACTTAAGAGGAGGGAATAAATTCCCAGTTTATATCAGACGTGACCTGTTACTGGTTTGCCTTCCCTTAGCACTTGCCAGCATTCAGCTGGGGGAAAAAAATGATTCTCCGAGGCTGGGAAAAACAGGTCTTCCCAGACTTCCCGGTCTTAGAGCCTAATGAGTTAAATTCTCCTCCGTGCAGGATTTTAAGCTGCTTAGACACACAAGGTCAAAGCGAAGCGCTCCATTCCCTATTCCGACTCGCGGCTGCGAGGGGGGCACAGCTCCCTTGGGACAGAGCCCTCGGGAGACGGTGACATAAGCAGGGGATATATTCCCCGCTGCCAGCAGTGCAAGCTGTCCCTGTTTTGCCGGGGCCGGCGGCCCCCCCGCCTCCCCCGGGCAGATCCCATGGAACTGCAGTCCTGCATCCCCTCGCTGCCGTAACTCCCCGTAAACATGGCATTAACAGGCGCCGAGGTCACGGCACAGGGTTTTTACTAGCGAGGGAAGCACGATGGAATTGCAGAGCGGGAAGCTCGGGATGCCTTGCACGATGCAAGGACTGTGACTTTGGGGATGGCTCCCTGCTACCTTTGTCCCGTTTTCCTACGGCGTTTCCACGGCATCCCCGATTTCTGTGTGGTCGGTGATGGTGATGGGGGACTCGGGTGTGTTAAATCGGGAGAACCCTGCACACTTCACTGAATAGCGGCAGCTTCAGTCCCCGAGGAGGATTTTTGGGTTGGTTGAGCTTTTAATGAAGTGCCGTATTGCAAGTTCAGCGATGAACACATCCCGTGTTCCTCCATCGCCGCTGTACGGGCACTTCATTAGGACGGCTGAAGTTAATAAGCAGCGGTAGTTCCTCGCCATCAGCCATGTGAAAAGCCAAAGCACTTCGTGCATCCTCCAAAAATCCTCCAGCTACCCCTCTCCCCTCCCAGGCACCGCTGGAAGGGGAGCGGGCAAAGAAACGCTGGTATTTTTCTAGAAGAAAGTCGCGTATCGGGATATTCTCTCCTTATCTGTCACGAAAGTTATCGGATGCAGGAGCTGTTCGCAGGCAGGCAGATAGATACGCTATTGCATAACGCTGGCGCTCAGCGCCAGCCATTCTCCTCATCCCTACGAAGTTTTCCGCCGGCAGAACCAGCGGACGGGGGATTTCGGGGGGTCGGGGCGAGCGCCTTACCTTGTGCTTCCTCACGCAGAAGCGGCGGTCTGGGCGAGCATCTCCCTCCAGCCGCCGGGGCGAGCTGGGCGTCAGAGCCTGGGCGCCGGGGCGCATCTGCCGCGGAGCCGCCGAGCCGCCGGAGGAGCCGCAGCCGCCGCCGCCGCCGCGCTCCCCCGCTGCCCTCATGGGCTGCGGCGGGGGCTCGCTGTCGGGGGGTCCCCTCGGCCGGGTCCCCGCCGAGGGGAACTTGTTGAGCGGGACCGGCGGGCGTCCCCCAGCCGGGCGGGAGCGGGGAGGAGGAGCCGGGGGCCGGGCTGGCGGCGGGGGCGGGCGGGGGAGGTGGGATGGAGCGATGCTCGGCGGCCGCGCACAAGGAGGGGAGAAGCGCGGAGCTGCCGCTCGCAGGCTCGCTGAGAAGCTTTCTTTATTGCTCTGGTTCCCCTGCGCGGGGGTTCATTAATAACAGAGCCGTGCACACCGGCCCCGCGCAGCCCAGGTTTCCAGTCGCGCTACGGGAGCGATGGAGCAGCCGCAGAGTGGGTGATGCTGATCCATTGGGAATTTCAGCGAAGCGCTGGGTTAAAGCCACAGGGTTGCCTTTTATTGGGAGGGAAAGTGTTTAAGGTACTAAAGGAGTAGCTGCTCCCATTTGCTTTTAAACCTCGTGTAAAATGGACGCGAGTTCGGAGTGAAGCAGTTTGACAGAGGAGATTGATAGCCGTGGTAATCTGCGTAAAACTTGAATCACATCTTTCCTCCTTTTCTCTCATTTTGCCCAGGGTTTAGCAATGGTGCTTTTCACTTTAAAAAAGCAAAAAGTTGGAAGTTAAATAGGTCGTGTGTATTTTACCTGAGTGATAGACAGAAAATGCCATGAGAGGCACGAGAACTG
Organism: Haemorhous mexicanus; assembly: GCF_027477595.1. Lineage (NCBI taxonomy): Eukaryota > Metazoa > Chordata > Aves > Passeriformes > Fringillidae > Haemorhous > Haemorhous mexicanus. The sequence continues at coordinate 40,366,453 of NC_082347.1, forward strand.
GTCCGAGTTGGGAAGCGTTTGGTCTGTGTTTCATTCGGAGGTTCCCAGGAGTTTTGCTGTTCAATAAATACTTTCCAGCAGGAAAGTCCCCTAGCCCAGGTGCCAGCAGGTGCGTTCCTCTGTCAGAGCACTGCCTTCACCATTGGTGTCGATGAGGATTATTGATTTTGGGGGTTACTGAAGCGACCCCTGATTTGAACTGGGAGCTGAGAGCGGCTGGACCAGCCCACAGTGTTCCAGCACGACCCCACACCACAGCAGGCAGGGCCAGCCGAGCTGGGCATGCACGGACACGATGCTGCAGCAGCACTGGCTCCAGTCCTGGGTGTATTTGGAGTTCATTAGCTGGAGCAGCCCGTTGCAGCACGGCAGTGCCGGTGCTGCCGCAGCGGCCGGGGCACCGCGGTGCCGCCAGCCCGGGCCAGGGCAGGAGACCCGCCTGGGTCCGGCTGTCACCCAGTGTGACATCCGTGGTGAGGGAGTCGCGGAAAGCCCGGCCGGTTAAATCGCCGTGAGGCTGTGCAGGGCCGGATCAGAGCAGTGTTCAGCAAACCAGACAGTCAGCAGAGGGCAGCTCCGCTGCTCTGCCTGCCTGCTACCTGTGCAGGTACTCCCGCTGCCCTCTTCCCTCTGCTCCTTAGCCCTGCTGCTGATCCCTGAACGAGGATGCCAGGGTGTGCCCTCCTCATCCCCTGCTGCTCTGCCCCGGGCTAGCGACTGTGACACAGCTTGGATCACACTCAGCATCTCTCTTGGTATTTTATCAGATTTTTTTTTTTCCAAAGAACTTTGATATCGACCTGCTTACTGATACAACAGCAGCCACCACACTTATTTTTTTTCTGTCTCTCTTTCTGTCTTTCTTTCTTTCTTGTCTTTCTTTCTGTCTTTCTTGTCTTTCTGTTTTTCTTTCTGTCTTTCTTTCCAGCAGTGCTGACTTGCTGTATTCCAGGTCCTCTGTGGATTTCTCTCTACAAAAATAAATGTGGTTTTTGGCTGCAGCCTGGATACAGACGTGGGTAAAATTACATGGTAGGGTGAGCACGTCTGAAATAACACAGGCTACTTCCTCAGAGCCAACAGATCAGTGGTGGGAGATGCTGCTGCTTTTTCACAAGCTGAAAATGTGAGTTTATCCAGCCCATGATTACTGGAAGGAAATACTATAACTTGATATCCTGAGTGACTTGAAAGGAGAATCTGTCTGACAGAAGCAGCAGTTAAACATCATTCTTGTCTTCTCCATAATGATATTTAGAAGCTGTTGTCTCAAGGCTAATTAGTCTTGCACAGCATTATGCATATGCCCCACTTATAAACTGTACAGCATCTTGTGGAGGTTTTTAGGGAATTAAAAAGGACTTTCTGATGGGGACCAGATTCATGTGTAACTGCTGACACCATTGGTGTATACAGGGATTTTTTAAATCAGGGTTTGTGAAAAATGAAGTGTTTTGTGATTATCATGCTTCACATTACTGTAACAGCACATAGAAGTAAATACACTGGGAAATTGGAAATGCTTCATCACCCCATTTGTCAATATTTTAGCCTTTAAAAATGCTGAGCATGACTGTTGCATAATGAAATGTAGTGTTGAAGAGATTCTTGAGAGGGGAGAGGGGTTGGGCTTCAACCCGAAAGGGTGCAAAGAGAAAAGAGACAATTAATCGTAGTTGGTTAGGGTTATTAATGTATTTCTCTCTCGTGGAGTGTCCTGCCTTCCCAGATTGGCTTTTTCTCCACTCAGGGAGGAGTGAGCACTGCTTGGGGCTGCAGTGACACGTGCAGGTGGAAGTCTTGCCTTGGACTTCTGGGGGCAGTGAGAAAAGCAGGGGTTGGAGAGCAGTGAGATGGATTTTTAGTGGCATTCTCTGTGGAGAAGTACAGTGAGGGGCCCTTCTCCCTCACTGCTAATTGCATCCTAGATTGAGGGAGGCACCTGTGTGTGTGTTTAGAAATATTCATCACACACAGCCTGGTGTTACAGACTTCAGGTTTTACTTGACTTTTTTCCTTCCATTCAGTTTCTGAGGACACATCTGGGTGACCGTGGGAGGGTCAGCCTGGCATGTCCTCCCCACACTCAGGTTTAGCTCAAGGACTGCCCCAGGAAATGCTGTGCCTGGGGGGATTTTTTTGCTGAGCAGCTTCTTTGTAGGATTATGCTCCTCTAGCACACGCAGGTCTGACAGTGGAACACTAAAATGTAATTTTTGGGAACAGTCTGTGAAGTTCTTGTGGAGGAAAGCTCAGATGCAGCTCAGGGAAAAGCATGTGGCAGCCAGAGCTTGAGTTACCTGCCAGGTGTTTGGTGACCACCAGTGTGGGGAGGGAGGATGATAAACCAGCACCAGTGGGCTTTTCAGATCTGTGTTAAGTAAATTATATTAGGAGGCATAATTTAAGTCCCAACACTACGTGCCTGAGCTGGGTTCCCAGGGATATTAATTCCTTAGGAGCAGGCTAATTTATGGCAGAACTTCCCACCTGTGTAGGAGATGAAAAAAGGGTGAAGTTCACTTGATTTGAAGCAGAGCTGTGGAGAAAGTTGTGCCTTTTCTTTCTGTAATCACTTGGGACCAATGCTGCCATTCAGTCTTTGCTAAAAGGGAATATTTTTACGTTGCTGAACCTTCATTCCCATGAGTTAGGTGGCTATTTCCATGCCTTTGGATGAGAACTGCCTGGCTTTCTGGGCTAAATTGGTAATTCATTTATTTATTTCCTCCAACCTGCCGTTGGAACAGAAATGGAAGGATGTTAAATATGCTCCTCTGCTCCAGCTGAGGTGAAGGCAAACTTGGCTGGAATTTCAAACAGGTCTCCATGCAGTCCAGTCCTTGGAGGTGCTCCTTGCTTTGGGGGAGGATATTTTCTGCTTGGCTGTGATGCAGAGAAGAAAGGTCTCTTGGAGTCATGTTTGGCAGAAATTTGGGAGATTTGCTGTAGTGTCCTGCTCCATAACGAGTCTTTTCCATGAGCTTGGGAAATTCATTTGAGCCTATGCTGATGTCAGTTCTTTATACATAAAGTGCTAATTCCACATCTCTTTACTTAACGGAACATTTTGAAGATAAAGTGGATTTAAGAATATGTGTCTAATACCCATAATACCTGTGCACAGCTGAAATATTAAACAGCTGATTGAGGGAACTGCTCTTTGTGGGTTTTTTGCTCAGAGAAGAAAAATGCTGAGTAACCTCATTAGCTCTGATGGTTATTTCTGTGCTTCGTTGGGATAAGAATGAGCAGGATTTAGTTCTCTCTTTCAATTTCCCATTGTACAGATCATTGGAAGAAAAATATAACAGCAGGTCTCACCAGCTAAAGCTGAGATTTTGGGTTCCAGTTGAATGCTGTCTCATCAGGAGCCCAAATTGCTGGGGATGTTTATCAAGAAAATCTGAATTTTCTTGGGATAGGAGTGGGAGTTTTGTCATATTTTTCACTGTGTTTATAGTTTAGAAAAGTTCCTTTTCACCATACAGATGTTTTTGGGAAGGGAACAGAAGTGGTGATTGGGAAGCCTTGGTTGTTCTTCCAAGGGTGGGATTCTGAGCTGCTCTCCCATGGTGTTGGAATCACTTCCCTGATAAAGATGTTCTCAGTAGATGCCAAATTCTGGTTCCATTTTTATGCAGCCTGTACAGTTGGGAAATAAATGAGGGTCTGGGAGAGTGTGATGTATGAGCCCTTAAATGGCTGCATTTTGTTCATATTTGAAAGGCAGTTCAGGCTGTCGTCATTACTGATGACTTGTGCTTTTAGAGCCCTTCTTTTTGCATTTCAGAAATCCTTTGTGCCCATCTGAATAATAAATCACCCTGTTTGATTTGCTCACTGAGAGCAAATGGGAAATTACATCCTTGTTAAAATGTCTTGAGGAACTGGAAGTGTGGGGGAATGTTTTTAAAAGAACATTCTGCCAACTTCGTTAATGTTTTGCTTTATCTCGTTTATTTTATGTCCTTCCCAAATTCCAGGGTTTTCTCTCTGCTTTATAGCAAAGGGAAAAATCCTGCCCTGCTTAAAAATAAAAACCAACAAATCTGGTCGTACTTTTGATTGCCTTTAGACAAATGGTTCCAGATTTAAGCACCTAATGAAATGTGGGATGAGCATGAATTCTATCTTCAAGCTCAAGTTATGGGCAGAAAAAAGGCAAATCCAACAAATAATGGGGATACTTGCATCTGATTCCTATTTGCTCTTTGGTGGAATAATATATTATTTATACAACATTGATTTCATTAGATGGAGGATTTAATGCAACTTTTCTGTCAAAGTGGAGAACATTCGATGTTATAAAGTAATGTAAACTCCCAAAGCCTCAGGAAGGTTTTCTCATTTGAAATATTGAACTATTTAAAGTTTGAACATAGCATAAAAATACAGACTTTTATGTGCTTTTGCATGTTGCCTTCAAGTTAGAAGCCCAGGGAGCAGGCTGGTCCTAATTCATAACAGAAAAATGCTTAACAGAAAAAAACAAGCTGAAATTAAATGTGTTAAACTAATGAAAAATGAAAATCCTTCAAAATTATGGAAGAGGGAAATAATGAACAGTGCAGATAGAGTTAAATTCACCATTTCTATTGGTGCTCTAAACCAAACTTAAGTATTTTGGCCATAATGTTCAGAAATGAACTCTTTAGTGTAGTTTCTAAAATCCCCAAGCAGGTGCCAAACTAAAATTGCTCTTAATAACTTTGATACATGACAGGGAAATATGATGGCAGTGAATAAAAAAGGGATATAAAGAGGCAGTTTGCAGCATCATGGGCACCTAAAATTTAGCCATATGCTCACAATTAAGAGCTTCTCCTCCCTTACTTATTTTTTCTAAATAAAATGACCTAGAAACTTGCCTTGTGCAAACAAGAATATGCTAAATTCCTGATTGACTGTGCAAAGATCTAATTCTTTTATGTATTAAAATGTCTGTGACTGAGTTTTACCTTAAGAAAGGAACAGAAGTTATTTTGAAAAGTCTGGAAATCCTAAAAGCCCAAGATATTTCTAGAAGTTGAGTTCTGAAAAAATATGGGAAGCCTGATAATGACATTAAATGAGTTTACAATTGACAGCAGAGGCCACATGAAGTCCTTCTCAATCCTTGGTCTGTGGCTCTTCAAAACACAGTGCAGGAAAAATGGCTCTGTCCTTTATAGCTTGGGGACACTGAATTAAAAACCATTCAAAGCAGCGCCACATTTTGATTTTCTTCAATTTTTAAACAAGTTCAGGACTTTAAATATTAATACTTTGCAGTGGTTGAGGAGCATAATTAGCAGCTGCTTTATATCCAAAGGGTGTCCATCAGTATTATAGAAAAGCCCAACAACTGGAAGGGCTGTTGGGGAGGAAAAGGATGAAATCTCTGAAAACCCAGAAATAAAGTTATAATTTGATAATAATGTGGCACTTCCTCAATTTACTTTTGGGAATTTAAAGTAGTGCCCTAATAAATTGAGTGTACCCACATCTTTCCCTTCTCAGCAGCCTTCTGCCCAAGCCTGGATGGGGAAGTTGGTTGGATGCGAGGTGGAGGCTGCTCCTTGTCTCCAAACTTGCCTTCTCCTGACTTTGTGCATTCCCTGGTGGAGCTGCCTTTGCTGCCTGTCCCCATGGCACAACTCCCATCACACCCTGGGAGGAAAAAACAAATGCCAGGATTGAAAGTTCCATCTCTCATTTGTTTGAAATTCATCTCCTGTTGGCCTCAGCTGCTGCCTCCTGGTTCTAACAGAGTGAAACTTGTGAGCAGCAGCTGTGCACTCCTTTCATCCCCACTGCTGTGGGTTTGGAAACCTCAGGAAAATGTGAATCCATCCAGGCTGTGCCTTCTTGGGAGTATCTGGGACTGTGTGACTCCTTCTCAGGAGGGCACTTCTCCATCCCTTGTCAGAGTGTTTAGGTTGAAGGGATGTTAAGGCTCATCCCCTTCCACCCCCTGCCATGGGCAGGGACCCTTCCATTATCCCAGGGTGCTCCAGCCTGGCCTTGGGCACTGCCAGGGATCCAGGGGCACCACAGCTGCTCTGGGCACCCTGTGCCAGGGCCTGCCCACCCTGCCAGGGAGGAATTCCTTCCCAGTGTCCCATTTAACTCTGCCCTCTGGCAGTGGGAAGATAAAAGTCTCCATCTTCCTTCCAAGCCCTGTTTAAATATTGAAGGCCATAAGTTCTTGGAGCCTTCTCTTCTCCAGGCTGTCACTTTGGTGGCCCTTCTCATTCCTCCTGCCACCTATGATGTCCCCCTCAAGCTGTGGAGACTCCATTTATTTGTGGAATTGTTTTAGTTCTCTGTGAGCTGATGGAAATCAAAGCTTTCTTTGAAGCCTGGTAGGAAACATCACCAGGACTTTACTTGAGCTCAGCTTGTCCTCAGGACGCTGTGATGAGCTAACAGGCTTTGTTTGGAAGCATAATTTTGTTATTTCCCATCAATTACCATGTGACAGATAAGATCTGGAGCTGACACATGATGTCACAGGTGTCTTTGGTGGCTGGGACAAGGGACACCATGTCTTGAGGGGAGGAAGGGACAAACCCTTTGCTCTTCTCACTGTAAAATCCCATCGTGATTTGGGTTGGAGGAACCTTAAGGAGCACCAAGACCCACCCCTGCCATGGGCAGGGACACCTTCCATGATCCCAGGTAGCTCCAAAGCTCATCCAGCCTGGCCTTGATATTCCATAGGAGCTCATTTAACAGGCAATTCATGATGTGGGGTTTTTCATAAAATTTTAGTTTACCAGACTTACACTTTAAAGTATATTTTATTGTTTGTTTGGCTTTTTATTTTTTAATATTTTTTTCTTAAATTTCAGGTGTTAGCAAAAGTTACAAGGATAAAATTCCTGCATAGAAAAACCTGGTAACTGGAAAAAGCAGAATGCTTGTACATATTAATTTTTCCATTTATTAAGGAATGAAAGAGTTTTAATAATTCACAGGGATGCAATGAGTATTTGCCTTTTATATATTCATATTTATCACTTGCCTTGAATTGTAAACATATTAATTCCTGCCTAGCAGTTAATGACTTTGGGTAATGTTTGTGCTCTTTGTATGCAGAAATTGTCCATATACCTCACATTTACTTATAGGGACAACCTAATCAGAGCTGTTTCCTTGGCTCTGAAAAACATTTTGTCTTGCTCTAAGTAGCTTTTCTGAGGTATTTTTAAAGCATTTTAAAAATAATGCTTAAATTTACCTCCCCAACAGATGATGAGTATTTTTCAGCCATATTGAGAGAAGTTACAAATCCCATTTTTGCCAAATGTCAGGAGTGGGATGAGTGTTGTAGGCTCTGCCATAACTCAGGGTTGGTTGATTTTCTGCTGGGGTTTGAAATGTTATGCCCCCCCAAAAAATTAGTTGGGATGGTTTTATGTGCATGGAAATTACAAAAGTAAGAAAAACATCTCATGTTTTGAGATTGAAAGATGGACCCTGAGAATAATTGGGATGTTTTGCTATTTTTCTTTTCCCATTTTTTTGTATTTTCAGTATATCTAAGTAGTACTATAACATACAGAAATACAGAAATGTTTGAATATTTTAATTGTAAAATGACACAATGGTTTGGGCTGGGAGGGCCCTTAAAGAAAATTTAGTTCCACTCCCTACCATTCCATTGAGGTTTTGCAGTAGCCTGCGCACTGATTTTCGGATTTAATTCTTTCTTAATATTTATTTTATATTTTGAATCCATTTTAAAGCTGCTTTGCCTTTGCTGGTTTGATTTTCCTTCCCCTTGGGACAGATTCCTGCATCTCCAGGGCTGGCATGGGAAATCCTGGGTGAGCTGGGCATGAATCTGAACATCAGGGCCTGGAAAAGAGATTCTGCTTGGTCCTGTTGTTACTGCCCAGATGGGAGGAAAAATATGGAAAAAAGGGATGTGAATCATGGAACATCCATGCATTTTCTTGGAGTGGTGTAGGAAGGGTGAGCTGAGCTCTTGGAGCAAACCAGCCCCTTCCCAGGAACATTCCCTGTCCTGCCCCTGCAGCCCAGGAGCTGATTTTCACTTTGGCATGTTTTAAACCACTGATTTTGATCTTAGTTTGGATTGAATTGCCTTTTCCAAGGAGAGATTAGTTCTCATTTAAGTGTGGATGTGTAATTAAAAAACATCTCTCAACTTAAGTTGCTTTTGTTGCCTGCTCGCTGGGGCTGTAGGTAGGGGAAAGCAATTCCAAAGCTGAAGATCCATCTCTAATCCTGTTGTTAATGTGGGAGTGTTGTTAGAATGTGATAAATGACTCCTTATTTAGGAGGGATTTACTGATTTCCCTTCTGATTTCTGCCAGAACAAAGTTGGGAAGGAAAATAAAATTCAGTTATAATGAAATAAATTCACAATTTATTTTGGTGGTGGAAAACCAGCGCTTCAAAATGTTTTGTTGTTGCTGGAATACGTGGAGTGTGCTGGCTGTCATGAGGAAAATTGTCAAAACATGTTTAGCACCTTTGGTTTAGTGAGAAAATAAATAAGTTATTCTCCTAAAATATTCTAGGTGGCTTTTGGTTGACTTGCAAGAAACCTGAATTAGCTTCATCTGGAAGCAGCAGAGCTTCATGAGCAAATATTCCATTCTTTCCTTCAGGAGGAGATCCCTGGAAGTATCCAAGGCCAGGTTGGACAGGGCTTGGAGGGAGCTGGGACAGTGGAAATTGTCCCTGCCCACGGCAGGGGTGGGTTGGGATGAGCTTTATGGTCCCCTGTGATGCCTTGTGAAGAGCAGAGGCTGGACAGAGCTCCAGAACGAAGCAGGGATTGATTCCAAGGATCTCCTCCATGGATGCACCTTGGGCAGCACCAGAGCCCAGCCAGGGCTGCACCCAAGATGACCCAAAATGGCCCCAAAATGCACGGCCGGGCACGGGGTCTCTCCCTGGGATCAGCTCTGCTCCATTTGCACCTTGCAGTTCATTGTCCCAGCCCAGCTTTAGCCCAGGCACTCCCACCCTGCTTGTTTTTCTCTCTCCAGCCCACGGGGTTTGTGCTCTTGGGCTGAGATTTGGCTCATTTGTCCTTGGTGCCCAGCTGGAGCAGGAATTGTTTTGTCTCCCTGCTCTGTGCACAGAGCTCACCATCCCATAATATGAAGCCCAGACCCACCCACTAAAGCAGCACAGAACCTGAAAAATAGAAAAGCCAAACCTGAGGCATCACTTCCAACCCAAACCAGTCTGGGATTCTGTGATCTTGGCTTTTCCATGGAATGGAGAAGGGAATGAGATGTATTTAACATGTTCAGCTTGTTCCTTAACTTCCAATATGGTACTGATTCAAAATCAATATAAAAGCAAAATCTTGTGTATGACAGGAAATTCCCAGGTCCACAGTGGTTCATTTGCCTCAGGCAATTTGTCCTTTACCTCGTTGATGGTCTCCTTTTGTCCTGTTGGGGTTGGATTCCTGCTGAGTTCAGGCAGGATCAGGATAAAGAGCCTTTTAGCAGCAGCATCCTGTTGGAGCTTATTCTGCTGCACGTTTTGGTCATCGTCCCAAATGATAATAAAAGAGAGGTTTAATTAATTCACTTTCCCACAATAGAAAAGTTCAGCTCCTTTTGCTTAGATTGCAGCTTAGAGATTGATTTCATGTTCTTTTCATGAGGCACCTTTGAAGCTCTTCTGGAGAGTGCACATTGTTTAGCACTGGGTTGTCTGAGAGAATCCCCCAAAGTCTTCTGAGTTGCTGTGAGTTTAATAAGAAACAAAATTCAAATTTAATAATGTTCGGGAAGAATTGGGTCATTCTTGGAGACTCAGCCCACATATTCTCTTGTTCAGGTTCTGCAGATGAGGCCTTTACTGCTCCCTTTAATTAAATGCCAAGTATTAAACTGGTCTGTGTTCCTTTAGAGGGTGTAAAATGCAGATATGGCTGCTTCTCCAAACACCTGCAGACAGCTCCTGGAAAATACAGAAACCTGAGCTAATGAATCTCTGTTGGAAAAGGGAAATACTGTGGAAATTTTCCTCTGCTCCTTGCAAACTTTGCACATGTTTTATAAAATTGAACGACCTGCATGAGGTTGGTAAAGTAAAATGGTGCAAAGAGACAACTTGTGCATGTGGGACAAGGATCAAACTGCTCTGCTCTGCAGCCAGGCTGGGAATTTGGGATTCAACTGGGAGAGAAGGCTGAAGGGGCTCTGAGAGAGCTGGAGAGGGACTGGGGACAAGGCATGGAGAGTAGGACACAAAGAATGGCTTCCACTGCCAGAGGGCAGGGCTGGATGGGAGATTGGGAATTGGGAATTCCTGGCTGGGATGGAATTCCCAGAGCAGCTGGGGCTGCCCCTGGATCCCTGGCAGTGCCCAAGGCCAGGCTGGACAGGCTTGGAGCACCTGGGGCAGTGAAGGTGTCCCTGCCCATGGCTGGGGTGGAAGGAGTGATTTGGGAGGCAAATTCCAAGGGAAGAGCCAGGTAAGGTGAGGACATTCCTGTAGGCAGAGAAGAGCAGTTTCACTCCTGTGAAATCCCCTGTTTGCTGCTATTGGGCATTAATCTGTTCAGCTCCTCTTATCTGTCAATATTGGAACAGAAATTCTCACTTGAAATGTGACCTGTCTGGAAATTGTATTTCTCTTATTTACCATTATTGATACATGCATTTGTGTAAATAGCATTAATTTGCTGCTGTGACATAAAATATGACAGAAAACTGAGCTGAAGTCAGAGAAGTCAGAACAAAGGACCAGCCTCTTACCAGTCTTTGTGGATTTCATCACTTTTCCTGCTCTTTGGGGAGGAGGGAATGAGAACATTGCCTGTGCTGGGGATTTCATTTTGATATCATGCAAATCTGGAGAGAGCCCTCCCCTTTATTTTCCCCACTGATGAGAGCCTGGCAGTAATTCCTGTCTACAAGGACTGGGTGACCTTCTGCAGCTCAGAGAGCTGAGAACAGCACCACATCAGAGCCTGCATCCCATAAACCTTCCCAAATCCACTGTGTTGTGTCCCAAAACCTGGGGAAGGGAACAGCCCCCGGGGTATGGTGTGATGGTTGATGTGCTGAGTGAACCAAAGGTAGGAATTAATTACAAAATGCAAAAGCTTCCCCAAAGAGACCTCCTCCTGCAAGGAGCTTTTTAATCCAGGGATCTCTGAACTGCGTGCTTTCATCAATTAAATTTGGATTGCACACATTTCTTATCTCTCGTGCTCGCTGAGCCCCTCAATAAAGCAGTTGCTAAATAATTTACATTAAAACAGGAGGATGAGAAGCACCAAAAGTGGGATCATTTGTCTTCAAAATGGCTGTTGCTTTTAGGAGTGTATTCATCTGGCAGCATCACCTGTCTGGTGGGAAGATTATCATTTAAAAGATCATTGCTCTTCCTCTTGTTCCTATAATTTGTCATAGTGGTACCTCAGTGCTGCAGAGACAATATCCCAAATATTTGTGGGCTCTCCCAATTACTGGGACTGCAGTGCATTCCTAACTGGGAATACCACTTGTGTCCAATTATCATTTCCTTTTTAGGTTTATCTTTTATTTTAATTTTTTTTTCCTGGTCTGCATCAAAGTTTATTACACAGCTTCCAACATTAATTGTGTTTGATAAATAAAACAGGGTTTCTCTTTGTCATAGGTTTGGTTTTATTGTTCCTCCTCAGTGACTTTTTGAAGGAAACATCTATAAGGGCATGGAGTGACAAGAAAACAGGGAATGGTTTAGAATGAAGGAGAGGAGATTTAGATTGGATATTAGGGAGAAATTCTTCCCTGTGAGGGTGGTGAGGCCCTGGCACCAGGGTTTTATTCCCATATTCAGTGGTGCATTTTTGCAAAATTACTTTAAAACATTTTTTATGGGTTTTCCTTTTTATTTTTTACTGTTTGAGTACTGGCCATTCCCATAAATTCAGTTGTTTTCTGTATTTTATGACTGCATTTATAATTTTATTATCGGTATTAATAGATGTGTAAACCAAGATACCTGAAACAGATTTATTGAGGGCAGTTATCTAGATTTTCAGTGAAATAATGTTTAGTGTAGCAGAGGGAGGAAAAAAAACCATGGGAAAGGCAAATGCATTTAGAAAACCAGAAATAAATGTACTGACCTTGAGAACTCCTGAGCACTGTGGGTTCCATTGAAGGGCACTGTTCAATACTGACACTGCATGGAGCTTTTAAAAGAGAAACATTTTTTGGTTAAAATGGACTTTTTTTTTTTTTTTTTGCAAAAGAACCTTAGAAACATGATAAATGGTGTTGCTAAAACATCTCATTAATTTTTTCGCCTGCTTTTTCCAGAAGTTGGTGCAAAGCACTTTTGAATCAGGGAACTCTTTTTGTCTATTCCCACTGTGTTACCATCAACTTCCTAACAAATCAACCTTGTGCAAAGTGAATTTCAGTGGAGCTGCTGGGGTCTTGGAATCACAGAATTGTGGAATGGTTGGAAAAACCTCAAAGCCTATGGCATGGCATGGCATCCCATCCCCATCCCCATCCCATCCCATCCCATCCCATCCCATCCCATCCCACCCCACCTCCCACTGTCCCAGGTGCTCCCAGCCCCAATGTCCAACCTGGCCTTGGACACTGCCAGGGATCCAGGGGCTTCTCTGGGAATTCCATCCCAGCCCCTCCCCCCCCTCCCAGGGCAGGATTCCCAGTTCCCAATCTCCCATCCATCCCTGCCCTCGGGCAGTGGGAGCCATTCTCTGTGTCAATATTCCCTCTCCATCTTTCTTGTCAGCTCCTCAGATGCCAGGGCCACGATCAGGGCTGGTTCTGGTTGTGATCTCTGTGCAAGTCCTTTTGCTTTCCTTCCCAAGGGGCTTTCCCTGCATCCACTCCTGCAGGGACTCAGTGCTGGAAAAGTTTTCCTTTTAAAACAAGTTTTCTGTTGACTGAGATGGAATTGTCAGAGATCACATCAGGATCTGTAAAGTACTTCTTGAGGTAAAACAAGGTTTGGAGACTAAATTAGCTGATTTTCACCTCTGAACTCCCATGTCAGAGCTCTGCATTCTGCATGGACTTCCCTGGCTTGACCGAAAATCGCTTTTGCTGCTTAGGGAGGCTCTGAACTCCTTAAGTCACATCAGGTAAAGGAGGTTGCACATCTTTTCCAGGAGCTCTGGAAGCACAGTTTGTCACTGAAAATACCTTACTGCATCTTGATTGGCAAAAAGATGCTTAAATGAATGTTTGTGGCAGCAGGAGACTGCCCAGATATTTATCACTGCCACTATTGCAGGTGTGAGCTTCTGTTCCTGCAAGGAGAAAGGCTCATGTGTTTTATTCTCTTGTTCAAGAGGCAGGGTTTGGCCTAAGGAAATGGAATATTCTGTGTATTCAGTAAAAAATGTGATAAATGGGAATGTTTTACACTTGTTTTTATCCTGCTGCTGTAGCCACGAAATAATTTTGTCTCTGAAGGTGCTGCTGAATTTACTGTGTGATTTTCTATCATGAGAAAAGAAATGTTTGTTTTAATATTGTGAGAAATGCATGTATGAATTGTTGTACATAAGAGAGGAATTTCTGTGCCTTGGAGGGGATTCTGCTTTGTTTTGGGTCTTCCTCCTGCCCTTCCTGGTGTGACACTCCTGGGAAAAGCTTCAGGAATCAAACTCCTTTCAGGATGCCCTGCAAGCTGAAACTTCCATCCATATCTTTATCTATTTTATAATATAAAATATTCTTGAAGGGAAGAAAGGATGGAAGCTCCTCTGCCTTATTCATGCTGGCTTTTTTAATACCTTTACACTACAAATTACATAAAATATTATTTTTGAAATGAGCAAACTTCTGTGCAGACAAATTGGATTTGACATTTTCACATGGTAAAAAGATGAAATTTGGGACATTTTAAAGTTGGGTTTTTATCTTGTGAGTCCTTAAGCAGTGACAATTTAATGAGTGGCTTCTAGAGCTGATAACAATTGATTTTTAGTTCTTTATTTGTTGCTAATATAGAGAGAATACAAGTTATAAGCAGAGAGAAAGCTTCATTTTTTTAATCTTTGTGAGGGACTTAAATCCTTTCCAACAAAGTGAATTCTGTGGAAATGTTCTGAAAGCCAAAATGTAGTGAAATAATTCAAGTGATTTTGTTTGGGGTTTTTTTTATTATATATTCATCCATTTATTTATTTAGCTGTGTAGTCTTCTAAGGCCACATAAGGAAAATTTAATGGAAAAAATAAATGAAACTTAGACTTTTTCATTTATTCCTGACCATGTTAACAGGGACGTTTTAGTAAGACATCACTTAACTGAATGTAGGTTTGATTTCTCTAGTTTTTCTCACTATACATAAAGAGCTTAATATTTCAATTTAAATATTTCACTGGGAGAAAATGGACAAGCCTGTTTAAAACAGGATCTTTTATCCCTGAGGGAGACAAGTGTTGGCGTGTGTGGTCTCTCCTGCAGGGAATTCTCTTCTCATTCTGGAATTTCTCAGTGTTAATATTACTTGTGGGGATTATTTAAAACTAAAATTTCCCTTCTTATTCCTGTTCAAGAGCCATTTGAACACTGAGGGTTTTATTTTAAAGGCAGTTCAGGAAAATAAGTAATTTTGGAGCATTCCTGTGCCTCTTCAAGTTTTCCCTCAGAACTGAATTTTACAGAAATCAGAAGTCATTTCACAGTTTGGAATAGCATATTCATTTTTTAAATATAAAATGTGTTTCAAAATAGTCACGAATCCTTCCCCCCCCCCCAAAAAAAAAAAAAAAAAAAAAAAACCAACCAAAAAAAAAAAAAAGCTTTGGTGTTGGATTTAGGTTTATTTTCTTTTAATGGAGCAGAATTTTCACTCATCCTGTCTGGGAGCTGGATGTGGCTTCCCTTTGGGCAGATATCCTGCATGCCATGACTTTGCTTTGGGAATACTTCAGGCATAGAAGAGAATCATGGAATCATCAAGGTTGGAAAACCTCTCTGAGATCACTGAGTCCAACCATTCCCAGCACTGCCAAGGCCACCATTGCCTCATGTCCCCAAGTGCCACCTCCACGTGGTTTTTAAATCCCTCCAGGGATGGGGACTCCAAACTGCCCTGGGCAGCTGTGCCAGGCCTGGACAAACCTTTCCAGGAGGAAATTGTTCCCAAAATCCACCCTGAGCTCCCCTGGCCCAGCCTGAGGCCGTTCCCTCTGCTCCTGTCCCTGTTCCCTGGAGCACAGCTTCCCCTGGCTGTCCCCTCCTGGCAGGAGCTGTGCAGAGCCACAAGGGCCCCCTGAGCCCCCTCTGCTCCAGGCTGAGCCCCTTCCCAGCTCCCTCAGGAATTCTCCAGCCCCATTCCAGCTCTGTTCCCTGCCCTGGACACCCTCCAGCCCCTCAGTGTCCCTCTGGTCCTGCAGGATCCAAGCTGTCCCCAGGGTTTGAGGTCCCTCAGAAGAGCCAGCACAAGGGACACTGTTATGCATAGAGAGAAATTTCTGTGCCTTAGGGGGGGATTCTGCTTTGTTTTGGCTCTTTCCCCTGCCCTTCCTGGTGTGATGCTCCTGGGAAAAGCTTCAGGAATGAGGGGACAGGGGACAGTTCCTGCTGCCTGTGCTCACACAATTCCTGCTCCAATCCAGATGCCAGTGGCCTCTGGCACACCTGGGCACACCTGGGCTCATTCCAACCCCTCAGCACCCCCAGGGCCTTTCTGATGGGCCCTTTCCAACCCCACTGGCCCAGGGGGATCCTCAGTGACCCTGGTTTGGGGAGAAGCAATCCAGGAGAGGCAGGAATTGCAGCAACCTGCTGGTAAAATGCTTCTCTAGTGGACATTCTTTAATGATCTTCCTGTCTGTGTGACCAGCTCATTTCTGAGCTTTGCAAGAGGGAAAAAGTTCCAGGGTAAAGCCTGCCACTATTTCAGTGAATAAATAGCTGAGAAATGCCCAGCACAATGGAAACTCCTTGCAGGACTGGCTGGGTAAACACAGCTTTGCAATTATTCCTATGGCTCAAATTGAAATTGATTTTTTAGAGAATTAGGTACCTTTTTTCTATATATTGCTTCCAGTGCTGGTCTGTAGATGATGACAATGATCTCCAAATACAACTAAAGATTTAAAATCAACTTAAGGTTAAAATCTAATCATGTTGTTAGCAAATGCTGACGAGTTAGAGCATATTAAAAACACCTAGAGTACAAATATTACCTCTAAATAATTACAAACCTTTATTAGCACTGTAATTAAGAGTGTGCTGGCTGCAAGTGATACCTCACAAAGGAAATGATGACTGGTAGTTGTACTTTCCTCCTAATATTAAATAGATTTTCCTTCTAGCAGGGCCTTGAGCAGTGGTTTGCAGGTGGGGATCTGCAGATCAGTGTTGGAGCAGGGATGGGTGTGTGTGATGCAATGCTGGCTTCAAGGAACAATTCTGTATCAAAGGAAGGGTTTTTATCACCAAGATAAACACCAAGATGAGCATGAATCATGATTTTTATGCAGGGAAACAGGAAGAAGTGTTGATAACTGCTGAAAGACCATTTCCAGTCTGCTCAGCACCACTCTGGGGGCTCAGCCTGAGCTGAAATGACAAAATTTTACAAGTTTCTGTCATTCTAACTAAAACCTACAGCACTACAGAATCCTCTCCTGTTTGTGTTCCATTTCTATTTGTTTCTTGTGTTTATTTTTAACTCCAGCAGCCATTCCAGGTTTTTACCCAGCTCTCCCATTGGCTCCTATCAAGCCCAGTGTTTGCTGTGCCAGGAGCTCATTAGGCACTGATTTGACAATTAATGTTTGGATTTTTGAGATGGTCCTGTCTTATTTCCATTTCATAGTAGAAAATGTCTTTGTAGAGCCCCAGATTCTGTTCTTGTTAGAAAGTTCTTTTGATGTCCCAGAACAGCAGCTCAGGTGGACTTCCCTTCCATATTCATGGAGTTTGCAGGTGCCACAGAGCTCCCATCAAGTACCTTGGCATCCTCTGGAAAATCCAATATTCCCACATGGACAAAACCAGTCCTGTAGGAGTTTAGATCTCAGCTCAGTTACAGGAAATAGCAAATTCCAGGAGTGCAGATCAGGGGGAATTTAAGGTTAACCTGTAAATTCTGTAAATATGGGGGCTCAGAGCACATGCAGGTGACCTGGTGTCATTTCAGGTTTAATCTCAATTACTTGGACTGCTGTGGAAATAAAGAATTTAAATTGAAATTAATTCTGATCTTTAAGGTAGCAATAAAGGCTCTGTGTCTTTATGAAGAGAAAATTCCTGAGTGTTCTCCTGGGCTGTGGCATGGAATAACCTGGGAAACAGCACAGAAAGGAGGATTTGCAATTCTATCAAAGCACAGAGAGAATCACTTCTTTTCTAAGGCATTCTGATGGGGTCTGTACCAATTTTTAATGTTTTTCCTCCTGCATTAAGGACCAGAAAAGATGTGGACATCATTAACAGGCTTTAGCAGATAGGCAGAGAGGGAGGATGGACAAGAAGCTCCCACTGATGGGATTTTACTACATCTAGGAGCCTTGCAAATGGGTTGGATTGTTACTACAACACTTTCACCCACCAGAAGGAAAAGCTAAACTTTCTTTTGGTCATTTTTTACTCTTTCTGTGCTTTGAGAGAGATGTGGATGGTGCTGCTCTTCTGGTTTGATGAAATTCACTGGATTTTTTTGGTGTTTTTTTAAGCATCACTGTATCTGAAAATACCACGCAGCGAAATGAAAACTGGGGGTTGGTTCAGCTCAGTGCTCAATATGATAATTTTGAAAAGATTTCTTCCTTGAGCAGAATATTGACTTTCCAAATGCAAATGCTGATATTGTGTGATATTTTTAGGAGTGCTGTTTATTACCTTGCAGACACTTTAATGTCTGAGCAATTTTTAGAGGAAGAATGTGTCACAAAAGCTTTGGTGATAAACCCATGACATTGGAAACTGGAAACTTTTTGAGATGGTTTTTTTTTTTATTTCCTTGATAGAATTTTGCATATCCATTAATGAATTTTAATGATAGAATTATCTCCACTGCATTCCTTGGTTCTCTCTAGCAATGTTATGTTTTGATAGCCAGTATTGTGTTGCATTATCCTAAATAATGGATTCCTTTCCTTTGCTTTTTGCCAGGGGAGTTTTGTGGCCTGCATGACAGCCATCCTGAGGCAAATGGAGGATTACCACTATGCCCATTTAATCAAGACTTTTGGCAAGATGAGGTCGGATGTTGTGGTGAGTTTCATTTGTTTTATCTCTTCATAAGATGGCTTAGCTTGTGTTGGGTTTTTTTTCCTGTTACTGGTCATTAAATGGACTTGTGAGATGTGAACAAAATGTGTTTGGCATTACAGATTTAATAGAAAATAATTATTTAGGCACTGTGACATGCACAGGAGTACAGCTGGAGCTGTTCATTGCTTACAAACATGAGACAGTGGATTGAAAGCAATTAAAGGAAAGCAGTAAAAATAGTAGTGATGAGACATTACTAAAATCTGGTAAGGAAAGAAGAAAAAGGATATAAAAAAGGCTTTCTTAGGAGAGGAACTTTCAGTGTTAAATCTTCCAGATGTCCTGATTTTGTTTCTTGAAGTAGCTTTTACTTAGAGATCTGCCCACTTTCCCTTTTCCCTTTTATGCAAAACACTTTAACCTTAAAGATGCCCTTAGTTGTTAAATAAGCAATAATAATTGAAATTTGTCTTCTCAGAGTCATTGGTAGGCTGGCTAAGGCAACAACCCAAGTTAATTAAAGCCCAATAGAAGGGAGTTTATAGCTGAGGAGATAACTCTGTAATAACCTGAAAGTGCCACTGCCATATGGCCAGGCAGGGCTGGCAGGGGACAGCCAGCTCCCTGGCTGAGCTCCAGCAGTCAGTGACCACCCGTCCCCTCTGCCACCCTGGGGTGCTCCAGGCAGCTCCCAGCTGGGCTTGGATCCTTCTTCAGCTTCTCTTCTTCCTCCAGCCCCACCACAACAATGCCAGGACCTTTCCTTTGCCTAATTTTCACGTTTGGATTTCCCAGTTTGTCTTGGATTTGTGTTCTTTTTTCTGCCTGTGTTGGGCAAAGTTTAAGCTCTTTGCCCTTTTCCAGTTTTCAGCCTCTTTGTGCACCTGTGTGGCATCTCCAAAGCTCAGAGCTGCTCTTTTGAGAGGGGGAAGGCAAAGTCCAGCTGCAAACTGCTGGAAATGGGATCACTGCATGGGAAGGGATGGGTCTCCTCTGGGATCTTGGAGCATTTGCATGGATGGGCACTGACAGCAGAGCATTCCCAAACCAAGTGCAATAAAGGGCTGAAAAGAGTGGGTTTAGCAGAGGGAAGAGAGAAAAGCAGCTCAGGGTCTCTCTTTTGTGTAATTTTAATGCTTGGACTTCCCAGTTTGTCTTGAATTTGTGTAATTCTTCTTTCTGCCTGTACTGGGCAAGGTTTGAGCTCTTTGCCCTGTTCCAGTTTTCAGCCTCTTTTTGCACCTGCATCTCTAAAGCTCAGAGCTGCTTTTAAATAATATTCATTAAGGTGTGGAGGTTTATTGGCAGAGCATTGTTAACCCTGTGAGTAAAGGAAACTACAGGAAGGAAACTAAATTTTCTTTCTCTTTGCTTTTCTATGATTTTTCCACTTTTTTAACCCAGCAATTTTTGGTGCCACTCTCATTTGACTCAGCCAGTAGAACTGAAATCCTGGAGTCTTTGCTTTTAAACCCATAGCTGGAGGTGAAAACTGCACCTCCTATTGCAGAAGGTTCTGTTTAATCACAAAGCAGTGATTTAGAACTGAGACTAAATTCCGCCAGGCAGAAATGAAAAGCTTTTTATAAAAAAAAAGGCAAGAAAAAGGGAAAACTTAAGCTGTGGTTTCTTTTTCACCACTGGAGACCCTTAAATCTTCCTTCAGCCTCTGCTCTTGCTCAAGCAGGAGCTGGAAGCTCAGGGCTGGAAGTGCTGGAGGAAACTTTATGGTCTGTGTTATGTAGGTGGCAGGTTTAGATTATTATAATGGTCATATTTGGCCTCAAAAGTCTTCAAAAAGATGAGGTGAAGTGCAATAAAACTAGTCCTTTACCTCTCTGCAGAATAGAGAGTTTAGATTTATTAAGGAATGTCTCTTCAAAGAGGAATTTCTTGCTCTAAGATCCCTTCCAGCCCAGACTCTGCTGTGATTCTGTAAAATCAAAATCTGTGATTCTGCTGTCATCCTGAGATGAAATATTATCTGAGATCAGGGAGGTTATTTCTGGGTATAACTGATTTTTTTTTCCTCTTTTTAGTTAGTAAAAAATATTTCTATTTGAGACACATGTGGTTTAGTTGACAAAAAATGCCTGTTAATGTTCTGCCATGTGGGGAATCTCAGGCTGAGCTCAGGCTGTTTCTTTTCCATCAGTGGAAAATATTTATGGGAATTTTTTAGGGGTCTTACCTGCTGTGAATTCTGTTTCCTATTAAATAGGATTTGTGTTTGTAGTTGGAGAGAGAGCAGGAGTTGTAACCCTTCCTCTTTTAGTACAGGCTTTTATCTTCAGAAATATTTGTCCTGCTTCCAGTTATACTGAAAATAAGCAGCTTTTTCTTGTCCTGGTGGCTTCCCTCTCTTCCCAGCCCCTCAAAAACCCTGAGTTTTCCTCATAAAATGAGGTTAATTCATCCAAACCATTTGCTTTTCTATGAGAACCATAAAATGGAAAAAAGAGCAATATTATGAATACATAAACCCCAGGTGAGCATCAGGAGCCTTTTATTTGATCAATAATTAGCTCACTTGTTACAGAGCATTATTTAAAGTACCTGGGTGAACGTGGGGTTATTAAAATGTAAATATCAGGGGATGGAAATGCAGAGCTGAATCAGCAAAGTAGGTCAGGACCCCCAGGCTCAGGAAGGAACCAAATCATCATCAATGGAATTCTGTCACCAAAACACAGAAAAAATGAGCAGGAAATGTGCAGTTTGAGCTCTTAACTGAAGGCAGATTTTCCTGAGCTGGAGGAGAGGCTGTGGGATGACAGTGGTGACATCTGAACCAGGAGCAGCTCCAGACTTGCTGTCCATCCTGTTCATGCCAAAGCAGCAGGATCTGTTCGCTGGGCATGGTGGTGCTCGGTCAGAGGTTGGATTTGGTGGTCCTGGGGGGCTTTTCCCCCTTCAGAATTCTGGGATTCTGTGATTGTTGCTGACGTTGTGTGCTAAAATGGCAGAGGAGCTCTTTCACCAGGAGTGTTGTGCACATGGTGGAGCCCAGCACCCTGGAAGGTCCCAGAATCCCAGAATAGCTGGGGGTGGAAAGGACCTCTGGAAATCACCCAGTGCAACCCCTGCCAGGGCAGGGTCCAGGTGTGTCTGGGATGGCTCCAGAGAGGGGAAATGTCACCTTGCTTTGTGAAATAGCAAACATGGAGAGACAATATTTACCAGGGCCTGGAGGGACAGGGAATGGCTTCCCACTGCCAGAGGGCAGGGATGGATGGGAGATTGGGAAGGAATTCCTGGCTGAGAGGGAAGGAATGAGGGTGCCCAGAGAAGGAAGGAATCAGGGTGCCCAGAGAAGCTGTCAGCTGGTCAGAATCAGCTGGGTTAACTCGGTTGGTTTAAGTCACACAAGCCCATCTGAGCTCCTTTTCCCTGAATCCAGGGGGGATGTTTGCACAAAGGGCTTCTGCAGCAATATTTGGGAAGTGAGACCCTCCAGCAGAAAGATGGGAAGGAAGGACCTGCCTGGAGAGGAGAAGGCTCCAGGGAAAGCTCAGAGCCCCCTTGCAGGGCCTAAAGGGGCTCCAGGAGAGCTGGAGAGGGACTGGGGACAAGGATGGAGGGACAGGACACAGGGAATGGCTTCCACTGCCAGAGGGCAGGGATGGGTGGGATATTGGGAACTGGGAATTGCTCCCTGTCAGGGTGGGCAGGCCCTGGCACAGGGTGCCCAGAGCAGCTGGGGCTGCCCCTGGATCCCTGGCAGTGCCCAAGGCCAGGCTGGACACTGGGGCTGAGAGCACCTGGGACAGGGGAAGGTGTGGAACAAGATGGGCTTTAAGGTCCATTCCCACCCAAACCAGTCAGGGATTCTGGGGTTCTTGATCTCCAAGCTGTGTCCTCAGGGTCTCTGCAGCTCCCTGCATCCACTCATGGGGAATTTCTGAGCCAGGAAAACATTTGAACAGAGCAGTGGATTAAAAGATCAATCTGCTGAAGATCTTGGCTCTCAGAGCTGAAGAAAGACTGATGAGAGCAAGGACTTCAGATTGGTTTCTCACTGAAAAGGTTACACAGAAACCAGTCTTAGTTAAAAGTCCAGTTGATGGAACATATTGGGGTTTTTTTTTTTGTAGGCATTTGACATTTTAAAGATAGACCAGATAAATACCATTGCTGAGAAACTGTATCAAAGGGAAGATATTCTAACCTTGGAATAGAAGTTCATTTTTATCTCTGTGTGAAGTGGATCAAGGACTTTCTGCATGAAGTTCTCTTTTCCCCTTTATCTTTCTTGCAGCATTTGATATCACAGAAATTGTTAGATAGCAATTACAGATTCCCAAATTGTAGGAGATGATTTACATTGTAAAGTACACAAAGTTTCTGGTCCAAAGAGCTGTGTGTTTATAGCTGTGTAGAAATAAATTGGTTTATGCTATTAAATTAACTTGTTCTTGGGCAGCTTTTTACTTGCAGAAGCAATTCCTGCTGCTCTCTTAGGGAGGGTCCCTCCCAGTTTTGAGATGTCCAAACCATTTTTGTCCTCTGCCCCAGGTGGAAGTGATTATTTGAGCTGGAAGATGTTTTTATTTTAATACATAAATAATCTCAATTTCTGAGAATATCCATGAAGGGAGGGATTATTCATCACCTGACTTCAGGGAGTATTCTTAGTGCAATCCTAAGAATGAAATGAATATTTAGCTTGGTTTTTTTTCCTCTTTCCATGAACCAATGTGCTTTTATCAACTTCCCAAGAGTGTGTCATGACAGGTGTGTCACAATACACGAAGGAACTGAGAGGTTTTGTCCGTAGTATGGAAAAAAATGATGTTTTTTCCAGTAAAAACTCCTTTTGGATAATAGGTGAACCAGTGCTTCACCTTGATGAATCCCATGGGTTGCTGAAATGTGTGATTTCTGTTGTTACAATTTCTGAAGTGGAATTACTGTAGGATTTCTGGGCAACACGTGTAAATGTGCTTGAGTAGGATTTAGGTGTGTTTTAATGAAAAATGTCTTTTTGAGGAAGCAGAACACAAACACCCCTTTGGAGTGCAGTCATCAATAATTACCACCACCCCTTGGAGTTCCTTGGTCCGACTATCTCAAATATTATCTCTTCTTTTAGGATTTCCTGATGGAGACATTCATCATGTTCAAGAACCTGATTGGGAAGAACGTCTATCCTTTCGACTGGGTGATCATGAACATGATGCAGAACAAGTGAGTACAGAGGGAGAGGCTCCAGAGCTCTCCTGAGTGCACAGGGAGAAGCTCCAGAGCTCTCCACAACTGTGGGGTTGCCTGGAAACAGCAACTGCAGCCAGCCTGCCCTGCCTTCTCCTCCTCCTCTGATGCAAAGAATTATTGAAGTATTGGCTCTGGAGCAGCATTGTAGTGGCCTGGTTTAGGGCTCTTGGAGGCCACCTAAAATTTAGGGTGGCGTCAGTTTGAGAACCTGGATTTTGGAGCTGACTCCAGGTGCAGTAAAATTCTATCCAAATCTTAAAATAATTCAGTTTATTCTTTGGAGGGTGAATTACATGTTTTTCTATCCATATCTTAAAGTAATTCAGTTTATTCTTTGGAGGTGAGTTGCATGTTTTGCATATGACCTCACATTTGGTGGTGTTGTATGAAGTTGTATGTCCAGGAATGTTTTCACTGGTGTTTCAAGAAGAATTAAGAAAGCTTTTAAATCCAAATTCCATCACCCCAGTAATGTAGAGAGAGGCTGAAAATGTTCCTAATGCTCATTTTTTCCCCAGTAATTGCAGTTCTGTCATTATTTAGCATTCCTTTGTGCAGTGTTTTATGCTGGTGACATTTTATTAAGTGTGTCAAATGCTTTTATGTGTACTGAGATGAAAGTATAAGGGAAAAACATTATATTTACCAGTTGCCTGGAGAAATCTCTTCTGCATTTACTGGAAGCTACCATGGCTGTAAAGTTGTCAGCGTTTCCTTATATAAAATCCTGAACCACAGCTCCTGCTCTCCTTATAAAAATGCACCACAACTTTAATCTTGGCTTCTGAAGTCTCCTTAACTCCCTAATAAAATCTGTTCTGAACAAGTAGGAGTCAGGAAATTGAGCCATCTTTGGGTTCTTCCTGCTGGTTTGGAATGCTTGGGAAGCACCTGGTGTTTGAAATAAGGAGCACATTGAGAGCTGATGAGGAACATGTGAAGCTCTTTGGATTTATTTCTTTTTTGATTAATTTTGAGAGTGGTTGTGCTTCAGCAGCTCCGAGTGCCTTGGGAGCTGTGTTGGAGGTGTAGGGAAACCCTCCCAGCATGTGTTACCTGTCAACAGGAGAACTCTGGGGTTCCTGAAGTTTGGGAGAGATTTGAAACAGGATTGGGAAGGTTTGTGTTTGGGCATTCTTAATGCCTTAACTGACTGTGCTGAGTGGAGACAGGGCAATTACAGTGTGGTCACTAGTGCAGGGAGTGTTCTTGTGTCAGCCCAGCACAGGAGGGACAGTCAGCTCATGGACAGGATCCAGGGGGCTGCTCCAGGGCTGGAGCCCCTCTGGAGCCAGGCTGGGACACCTGGGGGGGCTCACCTGGAGAGGAGAAGGCTCCAGGGAGAGCTCAGAGCCCTCCCAGGGCCTGAAGGGGCTCCAGGAGAGGGACTGGGGACAAGGCATGGAGGGACAGGACCCAGGGAATGGCTCCCAGTGCCAGAGGGCAGGGCTGGGTGGGAGACTGGGAAGGAATTATTGGTTGTGAGGGTGGTGAGGGGCTGGGATGGAATTCCCAGAGCAGCTGTGGCTGCCCCTGGATCCCTGGCAGTGCCCAGGGCCAGGCTGGATACTGGGGCTGGGAGCACCTGGGACAGTGGGAGGTGTCCCTGCCATGGCAGGGGGTGACAGTGGATGGGATTTAAGGTCCATTCTCACCCAGTCCAGTCTGGAATTGTGTTCTCTTCACATTATTGCCAGGTGACCTCTCAGTGTTCACTTGGGTAGGGATTTCACCTTGGGTTTTTTTGGCACTGTGAAATTCTGGCCAAACAAATGAAAGAGCAGAGGTACAAAATGAACCTTTCCCTGCCCATGGTTTTTTCCTTAAAGCACAAAGGGATTCTTCCCCCAGGCAGTTCCTTGTGGAAAATCTGGAGCAGTTCAAAGTATGATGGTTCACAGTTAGGACAGAGACTTGGAATTTTTATCCTTAAAAATAGTCTTGTCTTTTTCCATGCTGAACATGGAGTCCTGAGGAAGCAGAAAAGGGATGTGTTGATGATCTTTGATTCTTCCTGACTTCCCTCAGAGCCTGCAGAATATCTGAGTAGTATTTAAAGTTAAAAACAAAAACACTTCTCAGTCTTTTTGGTGTTGAAGAGGATCTTCAGATGTCCTGAGGAGGGTTGTTCATCCCTAATTCCCTCATTCTTTCATTCCCATTGCACCAGCTCCTTTGGAAGTTCCCTGTTGATTTCCATGCTTTTCATTTCTCCTGTTGGAGTTAACGTGGTTTCCTAGCCCAGAAAGCTGCATTGTAAAATACCTTGTTTTGTCCATCTGCTCCATTTATTTCCACCCTTATAAAGTTTCATTGAAGAAAACCAGATGAAATTTAAGAACAAATTCTGTCTTTTAAAGCTGTGGCATCCCCTCCATAGAAATAATTCCAAATGTGCAATTTTGTGTTGTTTCTGAAAGCACCTCCTTGGGCAGTTTTGTGCCATGAACCAAATCAAGGGAACTAAATTTTAAATGTATCCATAATTTCATTTGTTTCTTTGCGTGGAATGTATCTGGTAGTGTGAAACAATGGGAAAAAGAATAAAAATAGCTGGAAAATGGAGTTTTAATTCCTCTTTTAGACCAGTCCTTTAGGAGGTTTCTCCTAAAGCTCCTCTCCATGCAGTGCTTTGCTTCCAGATTAAAATACTCTGGATTAGGCAGTGGCTTCAAATATTCTGGATGAGATAAAGTTATAGGCATGGGGGAAGAGGGGAAATGGAGAAATGCATGTGAACGACTGGATTACAGGAAATATTTGCAAATATAAGTTTAGTTCAAATTTAGTATTCTATTTTTGACCTTTACCAGTGGGATAAATATATAGAAATATATATATTTTATATATATATTTATAAATTCTGCACATTCATTAATAGTGACAGAAATTATTCTGAAAACTTTGCCTGCCTGGTTTTGGTCCAGTGCATGAAAACACGAGGGTCCTCTCTCTTTTCTGCCTCCCAGTTTTGCTGTGCCAGGCTCAGCATCACATCCCAAGTTCAGGATCACATCCCAAGCCTTTGTTCCAACACCTCAGGGAGCCACGCTCTGTTCCCACCTTTCATGCCAAAATGAACACAAGAAATCTTCATACCTAACAACAGAATTCTCCCCTTTTTTGTACAATATTTTATTTGCTGACTTGTCTCATGTTGTAGAATTCTCATTTTAGCAAAGCAATTTGTGATTCAGAGCCCAAGGTGTTGGTGTTCCCAGTTTGATGGAATTGCCACCAGTGTGTTTGAGGGGACATTGGTTTGCAGGTGGCTGATCAGCATTTTGGGGGTAAAGGAAGAGAATATTCAAAGTGATGCAGTGGCTTTTCCTTTCACTTCCAAATTTTGGTCCAGATCAGCCCCAGGTTTACTGTAAACAACAACATCCAAGGAAAGGAGATGGAAAAAACCACTGAGGGATGAGAGAGATGGATAAGGGACCATTAAATGCTCTTTTGAAACAGCTCCTTGTAAGGAGGAGCTGGAAATGTAACCCTAAATTCCTTTTGGGATACTTATCCACTGTTGGGTTTGTCTGTGCCCACATTCTCAGGAAGAGTTATTCCTATTCAAACCACAATATCTGCATTTAACAGTTTTAAGCAATCAGAGAGTTTTCCTGTGTTTCTGGCTAGGTCTGGGAAGTGCTTTGGAGGCAGATTCTTCATTCCAGGCATCTCCAGGAAAGCACACACGAGGAGCTGGATCTGTAAAAGCAGTTACAAGAAAAGGCAGGGATTTTGTGATTCTGTCTTGTTTCCATTTCCCCCATCGAAAGCATGTTTCGAAATGATTCCGAAATGTTTTAGAAATTGTTGTTAACTTTTGTCAGAAGCTGACAAGCTAAACTTAGGTTCCTCCTAAACACATATCTCAGAACATGAAAGCAATTCCTCCCTACGGTTCCGTAAATGAAAATAATTTAGTCTTTGGTCTTACTTTTGGCATTTGAGACAATTCAGTTCCTTTGGTAAGACCTTATGATATATTAATTTGTAGCTGCTACTTTCATCTGCAGCTGTGCCAGTGGAAGCTGAGTTGCCTATGAAAAAAGAATTTGATGTTTGCTGTTCTATTTTCTGTTTCTAATGTCCACATTTACATAAAATACCTGTTTGTTTTGCCTTTTGAAGTCAGAGAGAAAGGGATGAGATGCTCTCAGTGAAAATGAGGTTTCTTGTCTCCATTGGTTATTTTTTCCAGAGGAAATAGAGCTGGCCTGGGGAGGGAATCTGGAGGGTGTTACCTGTTGTGTCAGGGAGGGTTAGGTTGGATATCAGGCGAAGATTCTTCCCAAAGGATGGCTGGGCACTGGAAAAGCTCCTCAGGGAATTATCACAGCCCCAAACTCTGCTCAGCAGCAATGGAAATATTCCTGTATTATGCCCCTTGTTACCAGCACAAATCCAAACCACCACCCCACACCTTCCATGGAGAAAATGCCCTCAACCCCACCCAAACCCAGCCCAGCAGCCCAGAATTTCGATGAATTTTCTGTATGAAAAGCCAAAAAAAAGCCTTGCAAAGAGGAGGACAAAGGACGGGGGAGCCGCTCCCGATAAACATGTCCTGGAATGTTTATTTTTGGAGCTTCCAGGGAAATGTAGGCAGTTCTGCTGCCTGGTTGTCATAGCAGTACCTGTCAGATCCGTGCTGTGCTCTCAGAATTACCTCCAGTGATGTTTGTGACCATCCATCAGCAGTGGGCAAACCCTGACGTGCGTCAGGAGCCGCAGCAACTTCTGCGCAGCTCGGGACCTTCACGAGCAGCCTCTGAGTTTATCCTTCCTGACAAGGCCCCCAAAGCCACACTTAAATCTGGGTTTAGCTTATGGAAATTTGGCTTAATGGTGATATTGTGCTGGGTTGGAGGCAGGCTTATGGAAACAAAAGCAGGATGGTTTTAATAAATGTATGAAAATAGGCTCTTTGCACTTACATAATTGAGCAGTCAAGTCGCATCCATCAGATGAGTGCAAGTGCAAGAGCTCTGATTTAAAATCCATCCCGAGCTCCTGCTGGATGAGGGGTAGTTTTCATAACAGGGGAAAAGAGGCCAGAAGGATGGCAAAGATCCTGGCAAACTACAGGAAAAGCAAGGCATCCCAGTTTCACAGCCTATCAGGTATTATTGAATCTTTGGGATTGGGGTGGAGGGAGCAGAAAAAAGCTTTAAAATCATCATTTCGTTTCCCAGATCCCTTTGTGGGTTCAAGCCTGTGTTAATTCCATGTTCAAAGACATTATTCATGGCCTTAAATTGCTCCAGGGGAGGTTTAGATTGGATTAGGGAAAACTTCCATGGAAAGAGTTGTCAGGCATTCCCCAGGGCAGTGGTGGAGTCCCCATCCCTGGAGGTGTTCCAAAAACATCTGGAACAAGGTGGGTTGAGCGTTGGACTCAATGACCTTAAAGGTTTTTTACCAACCTTAACCACTCAATTTTATGATTATTGGATGTTACTTGAAATTCCAAGTCTATAATTGGGGCCCTGATCACTTAAATATTTCCTCAATATATCTTTTAGTGGAATAGGGTAACTGGTTTACATTTCTAAATTGCAGTTGGGATGAAGGAAGGGTTTGAAATGCAATTATGTTTTTGGAGGCCGAGGGATGCATTGTTTCAAGAAGAGTTTGAACAGTACAAAAAGCTTGGATTAGAAGGAATTGCTGCTACTTTTCCTGACTATTAATGCATTTCCTACAGGACTCTGCTTACTTAGAAAGTTTAAGAGTCCAGACATGCAGCTTGAACAATCAAATAATTTAATTCAGGGCTGGAATGCAATAAGACTTCAAATGGGAGCAATTTTGTTTTTCTTTAGTGCTGAATATTTCTCTGTATAGAAAAACCTCCCACTATTTCCCATGTATAGACCAAGGATAACAATTTTTAAAGCTTGGAACTTCCTTAGAAAAGAGCTCTCAAAATGAACTCGTGGGCCCCAAAGTTTGCTCTTCATCTGGGAATAAAAGACACAAATGCACATTGATAAATCATCTAAAATTTCTGTAGAAGGAGAGAATTTTTTTGCTGTCCATAAAACCCCGTTGCATAATGTACTGACCTTTTCAGGAAAGACCTTGCAGGATTTTTGCTTTAGCATTGTACCTGTCAAATTAACTGCACCTGGGAGGAAAATGAATATACTTGACTGTGTTTGAAATAACAGGGTATTTTCTTATTCAAAGAGCTGAGATTCCTTGAAGGAATATTCTTCAGCAGGTGCTCTTTTCCCTTGATGGTTTCCACCCCGTAGCAGGTGGTTTTCTGCCAGCCTTTGGAGTTAGAAATGTCACTGGCATTGGTGGAATATTGATAATGGTGTGGCTGTGAGAGCTGATGAGCAGTTGGGGCAGCCCACTGGATTTCATGATCTGGTTTTTTCCTTAATTTCTGCAATCTGTGATCATTTGTGATGGAAAAGTCATGGAAGGAGAGCAGGGTTTGATGGGATTTTGGGAAGGAATTGTTCCATGGGAGAGTGGGGAGGGGCTGGATGGAATTCCCAGAGCAGCTGTGGCTGCCCCTGGATCCCTGGCAGTGCCCAAGGCCAGGTTGGACATTGGGGTTTGGAGCAGCCTGGGACAGTGGGAGGTGTCTCTGCCATGGCAGGGGTGGGATGGGATTTAAGGTCTTAGCAACCCAAACCATTCTGGGATTCTGAGAAGCACCCAGTGAAGCTGCCAATCTTGGGATGTGGGTGTGAGGTGTGAGCCCTCCCAAATCCATCTGCTCCTTTTTTGAGCACTCCCTCCATCTTTTTGGGTCATGATTAATCCCTCCCGTGGTCTAGAGGCAGAACAACGATTTCCAGCACTAAAATAATTACCTTGTTGGTCATAATTGTATCATCTTAATTATGGTTTTTCTATGTCCAGAGCCATCTTGGGTTTTTGGGAAGATTTCCTGTGGCAAGGTGGGCTTGGGCTGGTGACCATGTCCAGCATCCACTGTGATGCTGCTATTTTCTGGATTATACTATTGTGCTTCCCTTGACAAAGACATTTTCCTGTCCCTAAAGGTGGATGGGATTTGGTGTCCTGCCAGGAATGGAGATCTCAGAGCCATGGCAGCTCTGTAAAAGCAGGAGAAGGCTATTGCAGGTCCTCTTCATCCTAAAGCACATCTTGCTTTTAACTTTGCTTCCAAAACATTGCTGTGCAGCATTAGCTCCACCTTCATTGCTCAGCAGCAACCCCATGACACCTCATCTTTGTTTTGCTGCAAGAAAATTCCAGTGACTTGGAAGCAAAGAACTGTGTGGAAGGGAACAGCTCCCTGCACTAGGAAGAAACACAGAGGGATAAAATGATCCCAACTGCTGCTGTTCTTGAGTTCAAGGGGAAAAAGGTGAACAAAGGATTTTTTTGAGATTATTTTTTATCTTCTGTTGAAAGAATGAATTTTTGCTGGTTTTGGCACCATGGAAAGTTTTAAGTAGTGAGGGAGTGGTGAGGTTTAGACGTGGAAAATTCCTGAGCATGAGCTGGTTGTCCTCCTTGGAGTGGGGACAGATTGAATCCCTTCAAAACCTTTTGAATGCTCCGTGTTCTTATAAAGCTGAGGAACGTCAAGGAATCTGTGGGTTTATTATAGAGTTGTTGAGGTTGGGGAAGAGCTCTGAGATCAGAGTCCAGCACCAACCCAGCAGCAGCACCTCATCCTCAAACGATCATTCCATGCAGTTTTTGAACATTTCCAGGAATGGTGTGTCCACCACTGCCCTGCTGGACAGCCCTTTCCATGAAGAAATTTTCTCTAATATCCAGCCTAATCCTCCCTGGCACAGCTTGAGGCCATTTCCTCTCATCCTGTCACTATTATTTAGAGTAATCTTCAATCCAGGGGACATCCCATGTTTCTGCTGGGGGTTTTCCATGGAGGATATTCCACAGGGAATCACAGGTAGGAGTGACTACTCCTCCCAAACACCTGCTGGTTGTCCCCTGGTGTATTTTACCTGCTCTAAAGTCACAAGCAGTTGAGAGGCACCTCCCAGTCTGTCATTTCCCAGACTGGCTCAGAAATGGGATATTTTAAGGAAAAACAGGGCACGGGATCTTCACACAGTGCAAGAGCCAGCGTGGCTCAACTGCTACGTTAAGAAAAAGCAAGAGAATGTTGAAGTGGCTTTTTATTCCTCTCTTTTTGGAACCATCACCCACAGGATGCTGTGGATGTCTGGTTTCCTTTGTTTTTAACAAGATCCTTGGAAAGCCAACTCATTTGTTTGGCTACTTGCCCTCTTTTTTTTTCCCAACTTGCATCTTGACAGTGTTGAGAACTGCTGGGTTTTACACATTGTTTAGACAGAAAGCTGTAAGAGGTTATTAGCCTGTGTGCTGTGGTAATTCTCTGCTGAGAGCTGACTGAGACCTGAAGAAGCTTTGCCAAAGTAATTTCAAATGGAACACAATGATTCCAATATTATTTTCCCTTCTGGAATCTAAACATGAGTTGACATTAAGATACTTTGGGATGATTGGACTCTGAAGCCTTTTAGCAGCCAATATCTTTATCAATTTGGGTTTTATCATACTTTTTATCAAATTAACTAAGAAGAATTCAATATATTGTGCCGTAAATGATGGATAATAATGTTGCTACATGTTTTTGGTTTTTGTTTTGTGCTCTAATTACTTCAGGAGCAGCAGAAACCCTTGGCAGATTACGTTTCCTCAGACAGATCCTTAGTGTAAACCTTCCTTTAATTTAAAGTTTTCTTACAATTTCCTAATTACAACTGAAAAAACCCTTAACTGTCATTTTAAATTTGACATTTAATCTTGTGATTCTAATGTTCTTTTCCCCACTGCTGCCTGAACCCACTCCAGAGGCCCTGGTGAGCAGATACTCAAAGTTTAGCTCTCTCTAAGATGAGCTCATGAACATTTGAATTCACATTATTGTACCAGTGTGGGTGTTTGGGTTGAAGCTGCATCCAAGTATTTGCTTTCTCATTTCATGGAGCTTTGGGGGCTTTTCCAGCTTTATTCTGCTTTTCCTGGCTCCTCACAGCCAGTTTTGGTGCCTGCAGCACCACATTCCTTGGGACCACCCAGAGGAGATTTGCTCTGTAAGTTCCCAAAGGAAAAATGATCCTTGGGACGTGTGACCAAAACCAAGAGTGAGAAATGATGATGGTGCCCTTTGGTGATGGGAATCCAAAGACCATGGAGCATCCTGGTGGCACCTGGGGACACAGGTCAGTGGTGACTTTGGAATGCCAGGTTGGACTTAATGATCTTACAGGGCTTTTCCAACCTGAATGATCCCATGATTCTGTGGTGGAAGGAAAAAACATTCTGCC
This sequence comes from Haemorhous mexicanus, assembly GCF_027477595.1. NCBI lineage: Eukaryota > Metazoa > Chordata > Aves > Passeriformes > Fringillidae > Haemorhous > Haemorhous mexicanus. The sequence goes on from NC_082347.1 coordinate 40,399,178, forward strand.
TGAGCATCCAAACCCACCTGGACGTGGTCTTGCAGTTTTTAACTGGAATTCTGGTGCCCTGAGTGCTCATTTTGTGCACGTTGAACCCCCCAGGAAGGGTGTCCACGTCACAGCCCCAAATATGAACGTTCTGGGATGATTTTAGCACAGGATGTAAGGCATGAGCACGATGTGGGAACACTTGGTGCTTATAAAAGCAGCAGAGTGAAGGAGCTAATTAAATAAAGCTGAAGGTGTTAAATCCCAAAGCAAGGCTCCATTTTTACCAAGTCAAAGCTAACACCACGTGATGTTTATTTTTAACAGGGAAGGTGTAGCAGCTTTCACTTTGAATCATTCTTTTTCCACATCAGCACCATTCCAGTTACTACCATTGCCCATTTAAAGATACCCAGGGATGGGCTGCTTTTTCACACTTGGGGTTTATTCATCTTTTTCAGTATTGTAAAAAAACCCCAATATTTCAGTCTTAAAAAGTAACAAAAAATGGTTGTTTGGATGTTATTTTCAGGCTTAAATGCATTTTTGGCTGTTAGTCTGCAATTCAGATTTCTGTAGTGAGCTTTGCTCTGAAATTCTGTGGGCTTGACCCACATCAATGGGTGACTTCAGGATTTTCAGTACTTAGAGCAGCTTCACTTAACAGAGATATTGTACATACTATAAAATAGTACTTTGATCTTAATCTATTATTTTTTAATGATTCACAAGAATAGTGTCCAACCCAATTATTAATTTAATACAATTTGGGTGAAATATGCCTAAACCCCTGCTTGCTCTTACCTTGCCAACATGTTCCTTTTCTGAGTTTTCATCTTTTTCAATGACTGACAGTGGTGCAGCATTTTGGCTTCTGAGAGCAGCAGCCTCGATGCTTAAAAAGCCAGCAAGGCCTTTTCTGGGGTTATTAAATTTTAGGATCAGAAATATTTCATGAACATATTCTAGAAAACAAGCTTTTACCGTGGGAGTATGAGAAAGCACAGCCACTATAGAAAGAACTGGAGGTTTTTTTTTAAAGAAGGAAATTATTCATGCTCCGACATAACAGATGGGTGATTGTAGGGCAGGAAGAGTTTAAAGCATATTTAGGGAGAAAAGAGGTGTCAGATCATTGGCTATCACCAGTTTGAAGGTTTATATCACTGAATATAAGCACTGAAAAGTCATCTCTCCCTCTCAGTGCATTGCAGGCAGAGCTTGAGCTCAGCCTTTTTTGATGGATGTTTCTCCTTTTCCATCAGAAGTGTTACAGAAAAGCTGGCACTTGCAGGTAGTAAACCAGAGATCTTTCTAGATCTTGGGATGAGCAGGCTGAACTGAGAAGGTAAATTCATGATTTTTTAGCTTTAACCAAAATGAAAGTGTCTTTAGGATATGGGTGATGGATATTGATTATCACTGGTGTTAGGAAATATCCATCCTGAGGCATACACTGTGCCTTGAGTGGCTGAACTTTAAACTTCCAGCATGTTTTTCATTTGGGATGTTCAAAGCAATAACATGAAAGATATTAAAAGCAAATCTTTTCCTTCTTTAAATTCCGTGTGCATAAACATTCACCAAAGGCCTGTTGAGCTGCAAAGGGAATTTACTGTCAGTGTGTTCAGGGATCTGTTTGGATTTGCTCTTCCTGGGACAGAAGCTTTACTCTCCCAGCTTTTTCAATTTTTTTGTCCTGGATGTATGGGAAGGGCTTCCCCCTGCACCTTCCATCTTCCCCTGAGCCTGTCCATGTTCCCAGCTGCATCCAGAGCATCCTGGCACTCTGGAAATGCCTCTGCTGTTCCTGCTCTGACCTTCCCCACCCCTGCCTGGCTTCAGCTCCCCTAAGCTCTCACCTGGAGACTGGGGAGAGCACCCACCTGCCCTTTGTGGGAGGTGTTTGCTGCTTGCCAGCAACTCCAGGAAAAGGAAAAAATAATAATGTGTGGCTGCTGCAGAAGCTGTGAAAACTGTCAGATCTCAGGTCACCGTGGTTATCAGTGGCATGAGAAGTTTCTCTCTCTCTCTGCAAGTGGCTTCAGAGAGAAGGAGCTGAAGTGGAGCACCTGATCCCTGATCCCATCTCTGCCCCAATTCCCTTTGGAGCTCCATGGTGACAGAGCCACCTCTCCATAACCCACAGCACTCCTGTGGTGCAGCATCGTGCCCTGGCTCCGTGTGTGAAGTTCTGGGTGGTTTGATTGGCTTGGGCAGCTCTCTGCTGGCTCAGGTGTCCCCTGACTCCTGCAGCTGGTGCAGAGCCAGAGCTAAAGCTCTGCCTGGTGGAAACCTGGGATGCAGCTGCAGAGCACTTTGGGAATGCACAGGGCAGGAGGAGTCTTCTGGAACATGAGCACTGAAATGCACCACGGCATGGGGTGAGTCAGCTTATCCTCAAAAACTCTGGGAATTGAGTCCACCAGATGGGCTCCTGCAGAGTCCTTCACAGGGATGGATGGATGGATGGATGGATGGATGGATGGATGGATGGATGGATGGATGGATGGATGGATGGATGGATGGATGGATGGATGGATGGATGGACGGACAAACAAACTGCACAGGAAGCAGGGAAGGCTTCAACAGCTGTACCCCCCCCCCCACCCTCCAGTTTTTAATTTCATTTCTTCTTTTCTCATCTTCCATGTGAAAATGTATTTTGGTTCTTATCTGTCAGAGGAGCAGTGATTCTGTGTTAACAAAAAAATCACCTTTATGACATTCTGTGTTTCTTAATGCTGGAATTTTCCTTCTGAGGGCTCAGGCACTCCCTGGGTTTGTTCCTCTCTGTGTTTGACTGTTGAAATGTAATTACTTTGTATGATTTGCCTGTAGCTGGCCTGGTCACGTCTGCACTATGTGAGGTGTAAGAGGAGTACTCAAAAAAAGATGCAGGAGAATATAATGAAGATTTTCTGACAGTTCACTCATGAAGATGTACAAACAGAAACATTTCTGGGATGAATTTCAGTTGCGTGTTTGCGTCAGTGAGGTTTTTAAGGGAGCTGTGATACAAGGATGGCTTTGTGAGGATTCACTTTCCTTCCCACACTTGTTGTCTCATGTTCTTCCTTCTGGACTGTTTTGCATCTTCTCATGCAGAAACCACGTTTCATTTTTAAAAATCAATGTGAAATTGCCAACTGTCAAAACCAAACATGTTTTCTTTAAGTTCCTCTTCAACACCAGAATAACTTTTTATTTGTCAGACTATTTTTGACAACATGCTCCTTCCACAACCACTTCACTTGTGTTTCCTCGAGGAAAATGAGGACAAAGTTTTCTTGAGGAAAAATATTTCCATCTTTGAGATATGAATCACAGATATTACCTTATATTTGGTGTCATGTGGAGCTGTACTTTCCTGTTTTGGTGCAGCACTTTGTAGACTTAGAAGTGTGCATTCAGCACTTGCCAGTGCTTGTATCCCTGAAAATAATGTTTCCTGGCCAGAGTTCCAGAGTTTTCTGTTCTTCAAAATCACAAACCTGTGATTTTCAATGTTTTTAACAGAATTTAAGGATTTTTAGGTTCTTTAAGAATTATTCTTCATCTTTTCCAGTTTGTCCAAAGCCTCCTTTTCCCTCACAATATTCTGACTCTGCTGAAGGAGCAGTGGGGCCTTGGTGCTCCTTGAGGGACCCACTCTTAGTTCTTCTGGAATGTCTCTTGAACAATGGATGTGGAATATAGCATGGAATTATAGGATCCCATGCTGGAAGGGCATCTCAAGGATCACCTATTGCTGTATTCCTTGGGAAGAGCATAGAGAAAAGCTCAGGAGGGGAGTTTGGTTCTCCTTGGAGAGCCCGTGCTCAGCTCTGCTGTGGTTGTCTGTTGATGAGAGGATTCTCATTCTGCATGGAATCATGGCACCACAGGATGGTTTGGGCTGGAAGGGACGTTAAAGCTCATCCCCTTCCACCCCTGCCATGGCAGGGACACCTTCCCCTGTCCCAGGTGCTCCCAGCCCCAGTGTCCAGCCTGGCTTGGGCACTGCCAGGGATCCTGGGGCAGCCCCAGCTGCTTTGGGCACCCTGTGCCAGGGCCTGCCCACCCTGCCAGGGAACAATTCCTGATTCCCAAGATCCCATCTAACCCTGCCCTCTGGCAGTTTGTACCCATTGCTCCTTGTCCTGTCACTCCAGTTCCTGGTGAATTGTCCCTCTCTGGTTTCCCTGGAGCCCCTTTAGTTCCTGGAAGGTGCTGTGAGGTCTCCACACCACCTTTTCTTCTCCAGGCTGACCAATCCCAGCTCTCCCAGCCTGTCTCCATAGCAGAGGTTCTCCATATCCTGTTTCACCTTTGTGGCCTCCTGGGGACTTGCTCCAGCAGTTCCATGCCCTCCTTTTGTTGAGGACCCCAGACCTGTGTGCAGTACTCCAGGTGGGAATCCATTGCTTCATTTTTCCTGTTTTAATTTACTGTTTTCTGACCTAGCCTAATGAAATATATGCACCATTGTAGTAAACTCTTGTCCCTTGATTGCAGAGGGTGAAAATCCCCCTCCCTGCTTTGCTGCTCACAACTCAGGTTTAACAAACGGGAATCCCAAACAAGGATTAGAAAACCTGAGGGAGCTGTGAGATGGTTACCAACCACTCAGGGATGAGGCAGGGTTTGAGATTCTCTGTATTGATCTTCAGAAGGCCCTTGCCCTCTTTGCTGTGTGTTCTGGGTGATCTGTAGCCTCACCAGGGCTTGTCCAGCACCACTGGAAGGAGGCAGTTGGCTTAATTAAAGCAGATTGACGTTTTTACAGCTTCCTATATTTTAGTTTCTGCCAAGACAACTGACAACAAGAAATGAGGAATTTATGAAGGAATCATGAAAAATTTATGCTGGCATGTGAGATTTATTCATCCAACATAGAAAGTGTGCTTTGAATTCTGACATCAGAGCTGCTAATAGGAAATTTGGAAATAGACTAAAACTGTTGATTGTTTTGTGTGAATGTGCAGATTCCACACTGGATTTCCATCCTGTGCTGTGCTTTGTATTTCACAGAACCATGGAATGGTTTGGATAGGGAGGGACCATAAAGATAATCTTTTCCCACCCCCTGCCATGGGTAGGGACACTTTCCACTATCCCAGGCTGCTCCAGCCTGGCCTTGGACACTTCCAGGGATCCAGGAGCAGCCACAGCTTCTCTGGGCACTCTGTGCCAGGGCCTGCCCACCCTCACAGGGAATAATTTCTCCCCAAAATCCCATAGAAATCTACTTTCCTTTTGCTTAATGCCATTTTCCCTTGTCCCATCAATGCAGTAGTTGTTGGATTTCTAGCTTAGAACTGAGTTTGTTGCTCTGTTAGTCAGGATTTCAGAGTTATCATTTGCATTAGTCAAAAGTCATGGAATTAAACCCCTCATAAGAAAACTGGAGTATTGCCAATGACAAATTTACATCAAATCCTTCAATATTAGATCTTTAAAAAAACCCAAAACTTCAACCCAACACTCACGTGCATTTCTGGGAAAAAATAAAAATTGGTTTAGATATTTACTTTTTCAGCTTTGCTGAGCACTTTCTGGATATTATCTTCACAAAGCAGAACTCGGTGTGTGGACGTACGAGTCCACAGGGAAAATAACAGCATTTTCCTCAGTCTCATTTCAGCTCGACTGTTGCATTAATTTCCTTTATAACTTCTGACATCTGTAGCATGAATTGCTAATTTGTTTGGTCTGAAAGTTGGTAGGAAATAAGGACTCCACTGAAGCCAGAGTGCAAAACCACTGTTGCATTCAGTATTTTTTGCCGTGGTTCTCCTGACGTGACCGACTCCTCCATTTTGTGCTTAACCTGGATTTGATTGAAATTTGTAAACTTTGCCCGTACATGGAGTTTTGTATCAGAGCTCTCTGTTCTCTCTGCTGTAAAATATCTAATCCCTTCTACTTACATGTTTCTGTTAAAGCTGTTCCCTTGTTCTGACATGGAAATCCTCCCTGTACGAGTGTGATGGATGAAACGCAGCGCTCGCCTTGATTTAACATGGGGAGAGCTTTGTTAGAGTTGATAAATAGAAAGGGGTTGATTTAAGGCACCCTGGAGTGGGTTTTGGGCTGAGATGTGGGTGTGGGATGAGCAGAATGGCTCCAGGACTCCCTGATCATGGAAATGAATCTCCAGATCTGGGGAAGCTCAGGTCAGTCTGTCAGAGACGTCCCACGGCAAGCAGGTGGAGGGAGATAACAATGCACCACAGTTCACCTGAGATGGGCAGCTCCAGGTGAGACAAGGCTGACTGGCACCTGAGGTTTTTCCACGTTTTTCAACTCATTCAGTTGAAAATCCAGAAGGGCTGGATTGTTTTTTGTGGATAGATGTGATAAATAAAAATAAATGCTGGTAAAGCTTGGTGGGTGCCAAGGGCAGGTTCTTGTGTAGTGGAAGAGATCCACTGGGTTAAGGAGTAGGACAGGAGAGGGGAATGGCCTTAAGCTGTAGAAAAGCAGGATGAGGTGGGATATTGGGCAGGAATTGTTTCCTGGGAGGGTGGGGAGGGGCTGGGATGGAATTCCCAGAGCAGCTGTGGCTGCCCCTGGATCCCTGGCAGTGCCCAAGGCCAGGTTGGACATTGGGGTTTGGAGCAGCCTGGGATAGTGGGAGGTGTCCCTGCCATGGCAGGGATGGGATGGGATGGGATGATCTCTGAGGTCCCTTCCCACCCAAACCAAGGTGGGATTCTGTGGTTCTGTGATTCTTAGGAACAGCTGAAGGTTCTGTTTCCTCCATCTGATTTGTGGCAGGTGTTCATGGGACTGTAAATGTGGCAGTTATTATGGTGAGGAAGGATGAATGCACAGGGTCCTGGAGCTGTACTTCAGCTTAGGTTGGAAAAGCCCTTCAGGACCATCAAGTCCAATTTCCCCAGCACTACCAAGGCCACCAGGTGCCACATCCACACAGTTCTTAAATCCCTCTAGGGATGGGATCTCCACCTCTTCCCCAAGCAGCTGTTCCAGGGCTGGGCAACCCTTTCAGGGAAGAAATTTTCCCAAATATCCCACCTGCCCCTCCTGTGGTGCACCTTGAGGTCATTTCCTCTTTTCCTGTCTCGTCCTGTCCAGGTACTCAAAGAGTTACCACCAGCTCATTTCCAGCTGTGTTAATAAATGAAATTGCAGTGATAAGGAACCAGTTTGCTTTAGGGTTTTAGGGGTTTTTTGCCTCCTCCCCAATGCTCCTTAATAATAAATGAATTCTCTCCTTGCAGTGAACAAGCCTGTTTGGGATGTAAGCAGTGCAATACATCTTACAGAGCCAGGGCTGGATTTGGGAATGCTGCAGGTTCTGTCAGGAGCTTTAGGCTGCAGAGGAGCAATCCTGAAAAAGCCTTTTTTAAAATAAAAAAAAAAAAAGGAGATTTACATGGTTTGGTTTCCTTATGCTTTGAGAGAAAATTACCATGTAAAGGTTTCATCTTGTGTTACTCTCTGGTTTTGTATCATTAAGTTTGGTGCATCAATCAGGAAATTCGGGGTGAAGGATGAACTTAGGATGCACCAACAGCAGAAAGAGAGGTTTTCTAGTGCTGGTCTCTGTTTGTCCACTGGAACACAGTAATAGCCATTTCAATGTGTTACTCATCTGATCATTGTGTGGATCTGAATTTCCCTACAAATTTTTCAGATGTCACTGGGAATAATTTGACTTTTGTTGGGTTTTTTGCTTGTTTGTTTTTTTGGCATTTTTTAGGTCATTTTTTTTCTGGTTTATTTTTTCTTTGTTGTTTTTCCCCCTTCTGGATATTGATTAATTGCTTGTGGTTTGATTAATGTATGTATTTGTTACCCTCTGAGTGGGGCATTTCAGCTGTTGAGTGCATGAGCAAAGTGCTCATGGTACAGTCACAGAATCCCAGGATGATCTGGGTTGGAAGGACCTTAAATCCCATCTCATCCCACCTCCTACCATGGGCTGGGACACTTCCACTATCCCAGGCTGTTCAACAGCCCATCCAAGCTGTGATCCAACAATGATCCTAATTTTTTATTAACTTTTATAACACACAAAAGAAAAAAAAAATTAGGAATTGAATCTTGGTCACCCCTTTTTTCCCCTCCATGCCCAATTTTTCTTAGATTATTCTCTATGTGTTGGTTACACAGACTTAAATTTCAAACTTAAATTCACGAGATGTTGTTACCCTATCATGTAAATCTTTTAATCTGCAATTAATAGGATAATTAAATTGTCATGTTTATGAAAATAAATTTTTCCTGGCTGTGATATTCTGCAATTCACTTACCAGCACTGGCTCTGGGTTTTCAGGTGAACTTTGTGTCCTTGAGCTCTCCTTGACTGCACGAAGCATTTGTTTTGTCCATTGCCAGCCCACAAAACATTAAACATTCCCTTTTTTCCCTGAATCATAAATCCCCTGGCTCTGGGAGTGCTGTTGGGATGAGGGAAGTGCTGAGGCTGCTGAGCTGCCCTGGAGCAGAGCACAGGGGCAGGGGAGGGACACAAAGTGCAGCTCAGCCCCTCCATCCAGGCAGCAGCACCTGGAGTCTGCACCTTGGTTATTTACACCTGAGTCAGGGCAGCTCAGAGACTAAAGGGAAAGAAGAAATGAAAGCCCAGGTTTTGAAAAGAGTGGGTGGAATTTTTGCTCTATGTCCTACTCTATGGATCATTGGAGGGGGAAAAAAGTGGTTTTTCCTTGCTCTGTGAAAAGCTGTAAACGTTTTGGCACAAGTTGTTTTTATCCTATTTTAAATTTATTTCCCAGATACAGAAGTAAGATGGTGCAAGTGAATAATTTCATGTCTTTTTCTCTTTTATCAGTAACTCAGTGTAAATACTTCCCTTTTTTTCTGTAATGAGATTTTGGTGAGTTGTATTGATGTGAAAGAAATCTAAAAAGCAGCACAAAGATCTGCTGAAAAAGTTTAAGAAGAAAAGAAGAAGCAACAACTTGTAAAACTTGCTCATCCCTGCAAGAATTTATGTCTGCACATACCTGAGCCAGTATTCAGGAGCTTTGCTTGAAGACTGGCAAGGAATCCAATAGAAATGCAGGAAAACTTCTGCAGGAATCAGATTCTGCCATGCAAATTCACTGGGTTAAGAGGGATGTGATTTGTGAAGGTTTTAAATTTTAACCCCTTTTTTATTTTTTTGAGTTTCTCGTTCCATTTGGGAGGCTGAATTATGGGAAGGCTGAGAAAGGGACAGATTTAATGTCAGAATTCAGGTATTTCCAGGCACAAACCTGGAGAATTGATAGTGCAGGTGTCAGGAGGGATGCCAGCAGCAAAGCCACGGTGATGTCAAGCAAGCAGCCAAGGTTTGAAATGTGCTGCAGCTCATTTTGGGGTGTGCTGCAGGCTCTGACAGACACAGGCTTCCAGAAAATGGGCATTAATTGTCCACACAGATGTTGCCTTTGGGCCCAGGGGCTGCTGCAAGGGGATGTGCTGTGGTAAATGTTGGAAAAAGGGTTTGTAGTTCCATTTGAGGGCTCTCCAAGAGATCAGAGGGGTTTTCTTAGCAGGGGTGGGGTCGGTGCCCATCCTGGAGCACAGGAGAGCAGGGAGGTGAGGAGGGTGAGAGATCCTTCTGCATGCAGGTGATGTGAAAATAAACACCAGGAGGAGATTTCCTGATCTTATTGAGGAAGGATTTGCTGGTCCTTAAATCTTCCTGACAGGGAGCAGCCAGGTGGGGTCAGGCTCTGCTCGCAGGGAGCAGGGACAGGACAAGAGGAGATGGCCTCAGGCTGTTCCAGAGGAGGGTCAGGTTGGATATTTGGGAAAATTTCTTCCCAGAAAGGGTTGTCAAATGTTGGAACAAGGTGTTGAGGGCAGTGCTGGAGTCCCCATCCCTGGAGGGATTTCAGGGCCCTGTGATGTGGCACTTGGGGACAGTGGTGACCATGGTGGTGCTGGTGATGGTTGGGCTTGGTGATCTCAGAGGCTTTTTGCATCCAAATCAATGATGATTCCATGATTCAGGGATTAGTCAGGCTGCAGTTTTGATTATTTTAATTTGCATTTCAGTTTTACTTCAGTCTTTGAACGGATTCTGAGGCTGTGGCAGAGAGCTGGGAGTGAGCTTGGTGTAAACTCCAACCTAATGTTTATATAAATTTCATGCCAATGAAAAATCAGTGATTTCTTTATCAGGAATTCAGGATGTGGTTTTCCATTTTCTATGAATTTTAATCTATAATGTTCTAATGACCTTTTTTTCAAGAACATTTTATTATGGTGCCTCATTTATCTTGCTAAAAGATATTTTTATTTTTTATGTGATGTTAAAAGTCACACATAAATTTGATCTTCCATTCACAGTCCACTTACTTAACTGGGTGTTTGATTTAAAGGTACTTCTGGCTTGAAAACGATTTAAAGGTACTTTTGGCTTGAATTCAGGTAACTTAAAATATTTTTTGGGATAATTATCACACAAATAGCAATGGCAAATGGGGCAAATATGATCTCGTGGGCAAGAATATATTTATAGAATTTTATTCCTGCATTTTAAACTGAAAAAATGATCCATTGGATTTGCTACTCAAGCTGCTGGGCATTGTGGGAAAATTAAACTTTGCCAACTTTTTCAGCTCTTCTTTGCTAAAGGGCCATTGTCAAAGATGCTTTGTTTGCCATAAAGAAAGATTTGTAGTGACAGTTTTATATAACAACAATAATATTAATTTGAATTATTTTTGGAAGAATCTCAGAGCAGCTGGGGAAGATCATCTGCATTATGTTGACCTTACAGATGTTCAAGTTGATTCATGGAGGAATGGAGTAATTTGCCTGTGCCCATGCAGTGAACAACCAGCAGTGAAGAATAGGAGTCAGCTCATAGATTATTTTCACATGGAATGTTCAGCTCCATTTTGATAATTTGTCCATTTTCCCTAGGAATATTAATCCATATCTCTGCTGAAATAGCCCAGTTCACATCTGAGGCTTAAAAGCTGAAAAATTATTTAAAATTCTATGCAAAATTAAGGAAGGTTATTGTAATACTTTGTTTTTTAGGGTCAGCAAAGGTGTGGGCAAATACTCACCCCAGAGAACCCAGAGGGTTCTGAATTTTTGGGGAGTTTAACCTTGGTGGTTATGGAATTGTCAGAGAATTAGGAATGATTTGGGCTGGAAGGGATGATCCCATCCCAACCCCTTGGGCAGGGACACCTTCCCCTGTCCCAGGTGCTCCCAGCCCCAGTGTCCAGCCTGGCCTTGGGCACTGCCAGGGTTCCAGGGGCAGCCCCAGCTGCTCTGGGCACCCTGTGCCAGTCCTGCCCACCCTGCCAGGGAACAATTCCTCATTCCCAATATCAGTGGGAACCATTCTTACAGTTTTAAACAATAGATTAAAACTCATAAAAATTTGAAACTGTGGGAAAAGCTCTGCAGAGACTCCTTTTCCTGGGGAAGAAGTGCTTCTGGAATAAATCAACCCCAGTGGATCCCATACCCTGGCACAGCTGGAGAGCTGCCCTTCCCCTGCCCCTCCATGAAGGAGATGTGCACTGAAAATGTTTAGGGGTTTTTTTTAAATCTAAACTACAAATATGTAAAATGATCACCACGTGCCTCCCTGCAAAAACCCACATCCAACTGGAAAACCCCAGCCACAGAGGCTTGAAGAGAAGAAGCTTGACTCTATAACATTTATTTCAAATTAATTTTCTGCCATCCAGCTCCAGCAGTTCATTTTTCCTACTGAATGGGATCTAATAAGACCTAATAGGTGATAAATCAGTTTCCCAGTTTTGGGCATTAAGGAACTGCAGTGCTGTGTTCTCCTAGAGCAGGAAGGTCTCCAGCTCTCTGTTCCACAACAAGCAGGGCATTAAATAGTCTTAAATCATCAGCCTGTCCCTTCCTCAGCTCCAGGACCACTCCTGAGGCTGGGAAATTTCACAATGAGGGATCATTCTTTATGGCAAACTCTGTAGCTGCGAGCAAAGCAATTTAAAAAACACTTTAGGAGAGTGGTTCCTACGTCCTGCTCCTGTTACAAATCACTTGGCCTCAGTGTTTACAAAATCTGCAGTTTAACCAATACAGATGGGTTATCAAATTATCCTGATGGAAACAGATAGAGAGGTTGTTTCCTATCAACAGATCCATTAGGAACTAACAACAAAATGGGATTATTTACTCAGCATCTATTCATTCCCACTAATTTGGCACAGTGTTATTAGCACTGGAGCTTTACGTGCAAAACACTCCAATTCTTGGGGTAATTTGATAATGCAAGACACGGTCCTGATCCATCATTTTATAGGATGGCTCCTATAAACCTGTGTTTTAACAACCCAAACCTTACCCAGCTCTTCCATGGCAAAGCACATCCATCCCAATTAGGAGCAGCACCAGCTCTAGAGAAGGTTTAGATGAGCCTGGGGTTTATTATCCTAACCCACGCTCCAAAAGATTTATTGTTCCAAGGGCTCTTTTTTCCCCCAAGTTTGAAGCTGAACAAGGCTTTAGGAAGGTTCAGAGCTGCTGCAGCTCACAGCAAAGGGGTTCACCAGATCAGCTGGTCAGAATCAGCTGGGTTACCTCAGCTGGTTTGTCACACAAACCCAACCGAGCTCCTTTTCCCCGAATCCAGGGGGGATGTTTGCACAAAGTGCTTTTTTGCAGCAATATTTGGGAAGTGAGAACCTCCAGCAGAAAGATGGGGATCAGGAAGGATCAGTTCAGCCCAGAGAGGAGAAGGCTCTGGGGAGACCTTAGAGCCAATTCTGGACCCTAAAGGGGCTCCAGGAGAGCTGGAGAGGGACTGGGGACAAGGGATGGAGGGACAGCACACAGGGAATGGCTCCCACTGCCAGAGGGCAGGGATGGATGGGATCTTGGGAATGAGGAATTGTTCCCTGGCAGGGTGGGCAGGCCCTGGCACAGGGTGCCCAGAGCAGCTGGGGCTGCCCCTGGATCCCTGGCAGTGCCCCAGGCCAGGCTGGAGCCATTGGGACAGTGGGAGGTGTCCCTGCCCATGGCTGGGGTGGAATGAGAAGATCTTTAAAGTCCCTTCCAGCCCAAACCAGTCTGGAGTTCCATGGTTTATGGTCAGCAGAGCCCTTGCACGTGGGACTTGCAGCCCAGGCCCAGCAGGTTTTGGATGATGTTCCCCTGGGATGAGGAGCTTCCCACGTGTTTGTCCTGCCCTCCTACTCCTGAGTCAGATAATTCTCTCTGGGCAGTGACGTGTCCATTGACTGCCCTGCACATAAAAGCAGAAAATATTGGATTCAGCTGGAGAGGAGGAAGGGAAGCACAGCTTTGCTTCTCACCCTGATCGATCCCACTCTTGTGGGTGCTGAGACTTTCTTAAAGGAGAAAATGAAGTTTCAGTTGTTGTCAGAGGCAGCAGTGAAATTACCTTTGCAGTTCCAGCTGAATGAACCAGGTTTTATTTATTCTCTAAAACCAAGCAGAAGATAAAACACTCACAGCCTGTATTTTGTTTGTACATCATCATAGCAGCATTTTCCTGCTTTAGGATTAACACCAATTGTGCTTGGATTTGTTATTTACAGGTTTCACCTCAGGGTTCTTTGCCTTTATTGAGTAGGAAAATCAAAAATTGCCCTTGTATGACATAAAGGCAGAGTTTTTAACATGGGAGGTCACTGGCTGCTCAGTGGCACCTTCTGATGCACAAAGTGGGGTCAGCACAAAACGTTTCAGAGTTCCAGCTCTGCCAGACCTCTGCCCTCCCTGCTGGGGCATCCCCCACCCGCTGCAAGAGGGGCTGGAGGGTGTCCAGGGAAGGGAACAGAGCTGGGAAGGGGATGGAGAATTCCTGAGGGAGCTGGGCAGGGGCTCAGCCTGGAGCAAAGGAGGCTCAGGGGGCCCTTGTGGCTCTGCACAGCTCCTGCCAGGAGGGGACAGCCGGGGGCTCGGGCTGTGCTCCAGGGAACAGGGACAGGAGCAGAGGGAACGGCCTCAGGCTGGGCCAGGGGGGCTCAGGGTGGATATTTGGGAACAATTTCCTCCTGGAAAGGTTTGTGCAGGCCTGGCACAGCTGCCCAGGGCACTGGTGGAGTCCCCATCCCTGGAAGTGCTCAATAAATGTGTGGATGTGGCAATTGGGGACACAGGGCAGTGGTGGCCTTGGCAGTGCTGGACTCAGTGATTTTGGGGGTTTTCCCAACCCAAATCATTCCGTGGTTTTCTGTTCTTTTTGCTGCATTTCCCTGGCTCCATGCAGGGCTGGAGCAGGTGGAGTAAGTTAAAGATTGTCAATAGAATCATGGAATTGTTCAGGTCAGAAAAGCCCTCCAAGACCAATGAGTCCAACCATTCCCAGCACTGCCAAGGCCACCACTGCCCCATGTCCCCAAGTGCCACCTCCCATTGGTGGAGTGCTGTTGTCATTAATTGAGGCAAAGCAAGGTGCTAAAATACTGGTGTGATTTCCAAACCTCTGTGAATGTGTTTTAAAGGAATTCTGAAAGAAACCAAATGACCCCCCCCAACTTCCTGTGCTGTGCAAAAGCTTCAAAAAAAAACCCAAAAAATCTGTGTTTGTCACAACCTGAAATTCCCTAGCAGGAGTCAATTTAAACAGCTGTGACCACCCTGTAATTATGATTTGTCACAGACTAATATTTACTTTTTTCATTCATTTAAAACCCCATTTGTTTTACTGTGTACAAATTAAGAACAAAGTGTCACGTTGGTCCCTGAATGCATAATTGCAATTAAGGTGGTGTCTTGCAGAAATAATACATGGAGGGTTAATTTGGGCCACGAGCTGGTTTTAATTCTGCCTTTGTGTTTCTCTACAAGTGAATTATCCTAGGGTGGCACAGAGAAAATCACAGTTATTTGTAGCTTGGCTGTAACGTTGTGTTTTTAATGGGAGTATTTTTAATGAGGGCTTGTAGCCTGAATTGTTGATGAAAAGCAGATTAGTTCTGTTTGCTCATTCCATGAGAGGTGAGAGGCTCTGGGCAAGGTTTGTGGCCCCAGTTGGGAACTTTCCTGAAGGAAATTAGGGAATTTCTGATGAAAATGTCAGCACTTGAAGAGTTCAGTCACAGGGAGGGCTCTGCACAAGTCTCTGTTTCTCCCTTTTTAGTGACATTTGGCTTTTAATCATTTGGTGATACATTCAGAATAAAAATATTATATATTTTGTAATGAATTACAAATGTGGGTTACTGTGACCTAAATGAACACACTCCCTATTACAGGAGCACTGGAGTGGTGTCATCATTTAATTCTCCCTTATCTCTTGGACTAAATCACAATTTTTGAAGCCCATTTGCACCATTAAATGATGTGTGCGGGGTAGAAGAAGCATCTAACTTAAATATTAATCAAGTGAGAATTTCCCAATTTTAATACAGCAAAATTAATAACAAGGTAGATAAATAATTAAAAAAAAAAAACCACAAACCCTTTACTATTTTCCCCAGTAAAAGTTAAATTACTCAACCTAAACATCAAGGGGGAGAGGCAATTATTTCTTAAAAAGTGAGAGAAAAAGGAAGAAGGTCTTAAAATATGCAGGGGAAAAAAAATCTTTATCTCAGATGACACTTTTAGGCAAAAAAGTAAAAGTTTTAAATCTTTTGCAATAATTTATGAAACTCTTATTGGGTGTTTTCTTTGAAAGTACTGCTTTTAACTGAAAACCAGGCAGAAAAAGCTAATTCCTGAATTTCTCAGTCCCTAGTTCTTCAGCAGTGACTCTCAAACCTCTTTGGCCTCTGGGTGTGATCCAAAGCAAAAGCTTTCTGAAGGCTTGTGTGGCTCCTGTAACACCATAAATTATACCCCAGGTTTTGTGCTGCCACTTTTAGTATCCTTTGGGATCCATTTTCAGGGATCAATGTCTGGATATTGCTGATGTTAAAGATGAAATTACTTAAAGTCTGGACAACCTGTGTGTGCCATTCTGCTTTTAATTTCTCTGGAAAAACTCCAGGAAATGGAGCTTTTTACCTTGTATAAACCTTTGATCCTATTGATCATTGCTGGCCTAGATCACTCCTGGCTGCTGCCAGGCTTTCCATAATATCTGCTGCAGATGGAGCTGAAAACTCTGGCAAATCTGCTCTGCACAAGCATCAATATCCTTTGGAAAAGCAGATTTTTCCTTGCCCTTCATGGGTCACTGGATGCCAGCATCCCTCTGCATCCCAGTGTTAGTCCCTGCATCCCTCTCAGCACATTCCCAGCTTTGTTAGGCCCAGCTTTGCTGATATCCTGAGTTTTTGGTGACCAGGCACTGCTGCCCATCCCATGTGGATGCTCAAATATCACTCAAGCCAGGGAGGAAGGAATTGGGAATTGGTTTAGTCCTGGAATGGTGACTTTGGAACAACCTGGGCTGTGGATCATGTCCCTGCCCATGGAATTGGAGGATCTTTATGGTCCCAAGCCAGACCATTCTGGAATTCTCTAATACAATCCTATAAAATGAGATGGCTTTAGGTGTTACTCCATACACAAGCACTGGGTGAAAAAAATCAACCTGAGCCTTTGCTTTGGTTGTATTTTCTGGGTGAGAAAATCTCCTATCAGGACTAATCTGAATTTTTCCCCACTTAGGTTTTTTTTGCTTCTATGAGCCCATCAGATAATTGCAGTCTACTCCCAGAGAAGCTGCTGGCTTTCAGTGCCATTGGCATTATAAATCTTCTCTCTGGAGAGAGCCAAGCTGTGTAATTCAGGCCAGGGAAGAAGATAAAAAGGAGCAGAAATGGTGCAGAAATGCTATTTGGGCCTTGTACCCAACTCTGCCCCAGTGCAGGAGAACCAGGCCAGGGGCATTGATTGTTGGGAAGGGACTGCCTGGTTTGCTGGTCTTTGTGAGGCTCAGGAATATTTTCCACATGGGAATTAACTTCCCTGGCACTGCATCCCCCGTGTGCATCGTGGGATTGATGGTGCTCCAGTGTGCTGGTGTCCAGTTCCCAAACTCCAAGGAAATAAGCCTTGCACAGTTTTTGGAAATTCTCTTATTGCTGTGTCCATATTGAAGCAAACTTTTCCATGGCTCTGCCTTGGGAAGGGGAGGATTCACCCAAGGGCAGCTGTGCCTGGGGGTTATTGCACTGTCTCAAACTCACCTGTCAGAAATCCAGTTTTAGCCCTGTGGTGCTCTAAAGCACTGTTTGTGTTTCAATAGCCACAGCATTTCCTGCAGTTCAACAATTGTTTGGCCACACAGCGTAATTTAGTAGCTTAAAGAGCTTTCTTGGGATTAACAGAGGGAATGAAATTAAAGTAGTGCATAAAAGGAATCACAGAGAACCTGATTTCAGAGAATCCCTGAATGGTTTGGCTTGGGAGGGACTGTAAAGCCCATCCAGATCCACCCCTGCCATGGCAGGGACACCTTCCACTGTCCCAGGCTGCTCCAAGCCCTGTCCAGCCCAGCCTTGGACACTGCCAGGGATCCAGGAGAAGAGAAGCATTTACATCCCCAATTCTATTTCATTGCTGGTGTGATATGAACCAATTTTTGTCCCAGCCTTTGTCCCATTGACACACTTGGCTGTGTTTTTGTCACCCTGACTGTGTTTGCCTCTTGGCCTTGGATTTCACCAGGCAGAAACTAATCCCCAGCTGGAAAATTCTGGGAAGGATTGGCATGCCCAAGGCAGCACTGAATCCTGCCTGGAGCCCATGCAGAGGCTGCAGTGCAGCCCCCACACCTTGCTGTGGTCCCTGCTGAAAGGCTGCAGTGGATCTGTTGGTGGGCTTGGCAGTGTCCCTCTGCTGTCCTGCAGAGCAGAAAACCCCACATGGTTAATGGCATTGTGTGCCCTGCCAGGCTGATTTCTGTGCTCTGTCACCTGGGACTGTTTGTGGGGTGTGCAGGGTGATGGAACCTTTCCCACAGAGCCAGAAAATCTGCTCAGAGCCACCCAGGGGCTGGGCTCCTGTGACTGGCAGGTGTTGAAGCATCCCAGTGAAGCATTTATTCCACTCCAAAGACACCAGGCAGGGTGCTGAGGGAGCTCTGGGAAGAGCAGCAAGGCAGGGATTTTGTGCAGGGGGTGACAGCTGGGTGAGGCAGGCAGGACAGGCACAGGAGGCAGGCACAGCTCCCATCTCGCTTGGCTCCCTCCTTCACACACCCCAGTGCCTCCCTAAACCTTCTGTGTCACTTTAATATCTGAGAGCCACCCTGTGGATCAAACACAGGCTTACCTAAAGCTCCAGCAAGGTGGGGTTTTACTTTGCCAGCATTAGTGCTCCCTCACAAAGCTGTCAGCAGCTGTGGCACAGCCCAGCAGAGCAGCTGCTGTGCTTTATCCCGCTCATCTCTGACAAGAAATCACATTTTAACCTCTTCCCAGGGAGTCTCTGCTTGCTGGGGAGATGGACTCTGGTTTTGGGAAGGTTCAGCTCTTCTGGGCAGTGCCTCTGTGCTTGTGATTGCTTGGGTTAGGAAGGAAAAGTCATGGTAAGGCATTGGGATAATTCAGCTCCCTTGGAAACTTTCTGCCATCAGAATGAACTTCACATTTTGGGGGAAACTTCAGCAAATGGAATTTTTGAACAACCCTGATTTGTGACCCCAGCACTGAAGAGGTGATAACCCAACCTTTGCAGATTGCTTTTTCCTCATTGCTATTCTCTGGTGGAATTTGATAAATTAAGTACCTGCAGGAAAAAAGGGAGATTCTTTTCCAAGCGACATCAGGACATTTGTTTAGCCAGGTGCAATTGTCTTCCCAGTTGATGGCAAGATGGATGAGAATGCCAAATAATTTGAAATGTAGCAGATCAATTCTATTGATTTATCCATAAGTAGCTAAAGTGGCCTTAATCACCTGCAGTATCCATGGAAATGGGGAAGGAGCAGAGGCCAGTGCTGTCGGCACAGAGCAAGGGGGGTTCCCCTGCTGCAAACCCTGAGGCACTGTCAAATATCTGAAAACATTTTGCCAAATTCAGCCAGAATTTCCATGCTTTGCAGGAAGATTTGCCTGTCATGTCCTTTCCCAACCTTTCTGTGGATTACTTCTCTTTAATTATTTCTCTTTCTGCACTGAATGTGTGTGTGAAGAGCACTGCAACAGGGAAAAAAACCCCCAAAACTTCTTCTATGTTGATTTTTACCTCTGCAAAAAGTGGTTGGATTCCTTTGTGAAATCAAGTCCAAACAAGAAATGAGGTGAAAAGTTGAGTGGTGAGGGCCTGGCACAGAGAAGCTGTGGCTGCTCCATCCCTGGCAGTGCCCAAGGCCAGGCTGGAGCAGCCTGGGACAGTGGGAGGTGTCCCTGCCATGGCAGGGTGGCACTGGATGGGCTTTAAAGTCCCTTCCCACCCAAGCCCTTCTGGAATTCTCTGATCTTGGTAAGGGGAAGGTGATGATTTCTGTTCCTAGCAAAGGCTTTCTGCATTTTACTGAGCATTGCACTACAATGAAATGCTTGTTTAATAACTCACCTGATGGCACAGATCCCTTCCAGCAGCACTCCAACAAATTACATTTGTTTGAAATTACAAGCTCTGCCGGGAGTTTTTGCCAGCTGCCACAACAGAAATTCTCTTGGAATTCAGCAAGTCTGCCTCCTTTAGAATAATAACTTTGGAGTAGAGGAATAGTAACACTGTCCACTTGCAAGAGATGCTACTTTGCCAGCATTGTAGCCTTAGCTAAAACCTCCTAAATGAAATTGTCTGCTAGCATTTCCATTAGAAAACGTAATTTCCAAGCTTTTATTGCTCTGCCATAAAATTCTCCAGGTGCTAAAATTGAGTATGGACGGTTCTATCCATGGAGATAAAATTCCAGGAGGCAAAGTTGCTTTGAGAAACAGGACAGAAGGCTAAAGCCTCTTCTCTCCTGCACTCAAAGTCATCCAAAAACCACAGCTGAGACCTCAGACACGTAGGCAAGGCAGGAGGAGAGTGAGGGCAGTCAGATCCGTGGTTATCCAAGCAGATCCCAACCCTTGGAGAGGCTCAAACCCCACCTGGACACAGCCCTGAGCTGTTCCACAGAGGCACCTTGCACACAGAGCCTGTTGTGCCTCTTGGTTGTTGGTAGTCAGCCCACAAGTTTGTCCTTCAGCTTTTGTAACTCAGTTATTTCTCATTCATCTGTCCCCTTTGTTTCAGAGGGCACCAGCCCAGAATACAAATGAGGGGAGAGCTATCAGTGATTAGAGATAATGTGCTAAAGCTGGGGCTGAAAAATTTGTTAGAAAATAGGTTAATAAAGTGACATGGAGCACCTGTGCTGCTGTGGAGCAGGCATTATGAGGAGATTATGCTAATGTGGGTATTTAGTAGCAAGTCTTCTTTGGGATTACTCTCTGCTATTATCATCCTCAGCCCAGGAATTGTAATTCAAAAGGCAGCAAATGATCAAGGATTTAGGTTTTATTCTTTTTTTTTTTTTTAAGTTTTGACTGCTCTTTAGCCTGCTGAATTAGAGGATGTTGCAAGGAATCTTTTAAACACTTTTCAAATGTTCTTTAAGGGAAAGAAGTGGACTGGGCAGGGATATGTAAATATAAAGAAGTGTTGAATTAAATTAATTTGTTAGTGGTGAGCAGCTGGTGGGCCTGGAGGTGCAAAGGCAGGTGAAGAGGGAAAGAAAAGAGACAAAATTTGGGAAAGGAGAAAACTGGGGGAGGTGCAAGGGTACCTCCAGGCTGAGCCATGAAATGACTTTGATCTCCTATGGTGAGACACTGGTGAGGCACCTCAAATTCTGGGGGCAGTTTTGGACCCTTCTCAAGCAGATAAACATGGAGGGGCTGGAGGGTGTCCAGGGAATGGAATGGAGCTGGGAAGGGGCTGGAGAATCCCTGAGGAGCTGGGAAGGGGCTGGAGAATCCCTGAGGGAGCTGGGCAGGGGCTCAGTCTGGAGCAAAGGAGGCTCAGGGGGGCCCTTGTGGCTCTGCACAGCTCCTGCCAGGAGGGGACAGCCGGGGGGTCAGGCTGTGCTCCAGGGAACAGGGACAGGAGCAGAGGGAACGGCCTCAGATTGCACCAGCAGAGATTTAGGTTGAACACCAAGGAAATTTTTGTTTTTTAATTCATAAATAAGAAAAAAGCTGTTTAAAACAGTGCTTTGCAAGAGGGATGGAGGGGTTGGAGGTGAGGGTGTTGAGAGAAGGCTTTGCTGGGCTGTTGGTGCCTTCCTAAACCTTTGTGGGGTTTGGGCTCTCTCTGGGCTTTCCAGGTCTGGGGCTGTTGTTTCCCTCCCAGGCTGACAAGAGAAGAGGACTCTGGCTCCCATTAGCACAGGGAATTTGTCTCCCAGAGAAGCAGAGCTCAGGCATGGGGAGCATGATGATGTGCAGGAAGGCTGATCAGCTGCAATAGAGCATTCATTATCCTTCCATCTAAATTAACTAAAATGACATCATAATAGTGCCTTTTAGAACCTCACTGCAAATTCCCTCTCTTTTATCAAATTATCACCTAAACCAAAATTATTTTAAGCTTTTTCTGTGTATTCTTGTTTAGATAATCATTCTGCCATTAAGGAAGTCATTTTCTCATTCTTTTTCTTTCTTTTTTTTTTATTTTTTTTTTTATGTTTGCTTAAGGAAAAATAGTGGGGAGGACATTCCTAGTTTGTATTGTTTCTTTTTCTGTCAGAAATTTTCCTGTCAGAAATATTTTGCATAAACACAGTACAAATCTAAGTCCTTGGGTACTGGAGCTAACTAAATAATGTGCCAAATGGCATAGGCTGTAAAAATATTTCCACTTTTTAAATATTTCTCTTTGGATTATTCCTCCAGAGCAGTGTTTCTGCAGAGGCAGTTGGATGGTGTTACATCCTGCACCCAGCTTTCCTCAGCTCCTGGAGCTCCTGCAAATACTTTCCAACAATGTCAGAACTGAGTGGGAGAAAACAGGGCACCAAATGTTTTTAAACATGAACAAATCAGGGCACTTGACTAATTAGGAGGGAGAAGGGCAGAATAAAAAGTGACTGAACCTGAGAAAGGGCTAAAAAAAATGAGTTGTTTGGCACAGTGACTCCTGTTCCATTTATAAATCAAATCTCTCTGTCCCTCCTTCATTTACAATTGCCACTGGAAGTCAGGGTTTGATGTATGTTCCCACCTCCTGGAGGCAGTGAGGTTGTTTGGAGGGAAAAAAGGACCTTTTGGAAAACTACAGCATCCAACCATCAATTTTTGCTCTGTTTGGTGAAGCAATCTCTGCATCCACAAACCAATTAAGCACCTCTGGAACCAGTGAAGTGAATAATAATCAATAACAGGAAATACTCCCAGGAGTCAGGGGTTGAAATTGAAGCCAGTTCATGAACCAGCAGCACACTCCTGCGTGGATGAGCTCTGGAGTGAGAGCCATAAAGGGGAGAAATCACTGGAGAAATGAGAACTGCCTGAGGCAGGGCAAGGTGAATGGACCCAAGCAGGTCACTGAGGTTTGGTCACCTGGATTTTTCATTTGGTTTTTTGAGAATTTCTGCTTTTTATGGCCTGTGTTTCCTAACTGACCTTTGCCATGGTTTCTCCATCTCCTTTTCTCTGGCTTCTCTCACCTGAGCTCCCAGCCATACTTTTATGTCATGTTCAAAAGGTGGTGGGCAATTCTCTGTTCCTGCTGGATCATGGAGAGCTGGTCAGGAAATGCATAAACAGGGGTCAAATGCCAAAAAATCCTGGTGACTGAGAAGAAGTTTTGGGGACACCTTAAAACCTCTCTCAGGGCCTCCAAGAAAGCTGGAGAGTGACTTGGGACAAGGGAGGAAAAAGGGGAAATGGCTTTTAGCTGAAAGTGGGTGGATTTAGATTGGATATTGGGAAGGAATTGTACCCTGAGAGGGTGGGCAGGCCCTGGCACAGGGTGCCCAGAGCAGCTGGGGCTGCCCCTGGATCCCTGGCAGTGCCCAAGGCCAGGCTGGAGCAGCCTGGGACAGTGGGAGGTGTCCCTGCCATGGGTAGGGTGTGAATGGATGGGATTTAAGGTCCCTTCCAACCAAAATGGTTCTGATTCTGCTCTGTGGAAGGTCTCTAAACACAGAATAAGAGGGCAGTCCCTGCCTCAGAGGATCAAACTACAGCAGAAATCTCTGGATGCCCTTGGAGCCATCCCCACCCCCCCTTCCCCAGAGCTCACACAAAAACCTCCTCTGTCCAGGCTGTTGATTTTGTTCTTTGGTAGATTTTTATGCCCTTCTTTCTTCCACATATCCTGAAGTGACTTCCTTCTGTAATCATATTCCTCCTATTCCAATCACATCATAGAAAATGTTAATTTCCTGCTTTTAATTGGGTTGATAAAGTCTTTTGTCTCCCAAATCTTTCCCAGTACATTTGGATTAGGTTTTGTTGTCTTACATGGCAGCAGAGTCCATTGTGTTGGGTTCCAGGCTCTGAACTTCTCCCTTTTTCAAAGTTTAACTTCTGTGCCTCTTCCTGACATGGATAATAAATTCTTTTGTTCATTGAAACTGAATTTCAAGAAGAGCACTTCTTTTTATGCACACGCAACTGGGAGCCAATCTTGGTTATTAATTACAGCGAGATAAGGGCTGGCACTGCAAGGGATGCTCTCCAGCTGAGAGTTTTGATTATTTATCCCTTGGCCCAGTGATGTCCAAGTCCACCTTTTATCCTTGAGAGTGTTCCAGCAGCCAGTTCCTTTCTTCTTCAGTACAGAACTGTTGCTTTTGGGTTAATTCCACTTATTCTGAAGAGCCTCTTCTTGCTTCATTTTCTGTTTTCTCCAACTTTTGACAGTGAAGTTACTGAAAATTGTCAGGACCTGCTTTGGAGGAGGATTTAACTAACACTGGAATGATAAAATATTTCAGCTTCCTCTTTCATTTTTAATTTGGGCATAGACCTGAACCATTTTTATATTCATGAGCTGCAGCAACTTCCCAGGTGATAACAAAGCATTGCCCAGCTTCCAGCCAAGAATTCATCCTGCAGGATTTCTTCCTATGGAAATTCTCTCTTCAGAGTAGTGATCTTGCAACTTGCTACTTCTTCTTGTCAATATGTTAATAAATATATTTTTTAAATTACCTTCATTAGATAAAAAACATCTTCATTTTGCTGTTTGCTCTTGGCACTAGAGGTGCTGAAATATCCTGCAAAGTGCTGTCAGGTTTGCATGACATTTGATTTGCAAATGAAGATAGACTGTAATAATAGTTGTAGTAGTGGGAGTAGGAGTAGGAGTAGAAGAAGAAATAATAATAATAATAATAATAATAATAATAATAATAATGGTGATGGTGGTGATGATGTTCTGTTGACTGTCACTGGGATTTCTCCACTGACCTATGTAGGAAGTATTTTATCCAATCACAGAAAGATTGATCAAATCAAAAATAAATTGGGATTTCAGTAATTCAAAAATCAACATTAAGTCTCTCTATCTCTTCTTTGGGATGTTCCTTTATGGAAAATTA
Source organism: Haemorhous mexicanus (assembly GCF_027477595.1). Taxonomy (NCBI): domain Eukaryota; kingdom Metazoa; phylum Chordata; class Aves; order Passeriformes; family Fringillidae; genus Haemorhous; species Haemorhous mexicanus. Next base: position 40,423,527 of record NC_082347.1, read on the forward strand.
GAGGAATTCCTGGCTTCCTGAACCCCCTTGATGCCCAAGGGTTGTTTAATTCCAGCTCAAGTTGAACATGTTCTGTGCTCTGTTCCTTTTCCAGGGGCAAACACAGCAGAATTTGTATTATTTATTCTTTGTTGGTATTCCCTGGAATTAATATAAGGGAAAAATGAGAGTTACAATTTAAAGGAAAATAATGGTATATGAAGTAATGAGATTGTGCCAAAGCTTAATTAGATGGAGCAGATTGAATACATTGCAGTGATGTCTGAAGGCAGCATCATTAAGCTGGAGGCTCAGTCCTGCCTGAGTTGGAACCAGTTTTATGTCCATGAGGGAGCAGCCTGGGATGGCCCTGCACCACGTTAAATTGTTCATTTTGGGGGAAGATTTACAGATCTCCTGGTATTATCAGCTAACAAAAGCACAAGGCAGAGCAGGGCTAAGGAGGGGATAAAATGGTGACTCTGATCCCACAGATAAGCTCGATTTCAATCTTAGTTTGTGCTACAGCTCAGTAATTGAATCACAGATCTCCAATCCATATATTTTGGAGCAGTGCAGGGTGTTCATTTGTGTGCTGGATTCAGCTCATTTATAAAATCTCTTAATGAAGTGCTTGACCAAACACTGACAAAGACACTGAGGGGCTGAAATTCCTCCTTGGCTGTGCTGGGTGCAAGTGCAGAGATGTCTCTGTCATCTCAGTTACAAATAACAATATTAGAAAGCACACCTATATATATGTATATACTTGATTTTTATGTATATTTGCTTATATCTTAAAAATACTTTCATATTTTAATTCTTTTTCTCTTTTTCTTTCTAAATTTAATTTTAGTTTTCCCATTTAGATCCTTTCTTTCTCCTCCATAATTCTGCCGTGGGGATGATCTGACCTTACACTACAGATACATCCCAGTGGCATCCCAATTTTCCCCTTTATTAATTTATTTCAATATATAAATAAATAAACTCTCTTAGCATCCTGATAAATTTATGTACATATTGAAATATTTATGAATGTGTGTACATATTGATATATTTATATAAATACATCAATATGTTCATAAATAATCACTTGGCAACATATTGCCCATATATAAATATATAAATATTTATAAAAATGTCTCTTTCCATCATGTTGGATTATCTGGAGGCTTCTTTTCTCTTGGATACCAAACTTCAGCTAAATATTAATTTTTTTTCAGGAGAAATTGCTAAGTATCTGCAATTCAGCCAAACCCTATCTAGCTTGTTTGTTTTAAATAATTCTGCCTTTTTTTATTTTTAATTGACCAGCCTGAAGGAAAATAATATTTTTATTTGCAGTAGTGAACTTTCTTTTTCAGTATTGGTTTTGGGGGTGGGGAAAAACCAAACCCAGAACATGTCAGGAGGGGTTTTCATCATTTTTGGGGACTCTGAGGAGACACAAATCTCTCCCCCAGCCCGCTCCAAGGAGCAGCTCGTTTGTCTGGGCATTAGCTGGCAGCTGCACAGCATAAATTTGGAGTTTGCAGGGGGAATCTCATGTTTGTTTTGAAAATGGAGATCAGGCTACCAAGGAATAATCAGTTTCTTTTGCAGCACCATGAATATGTAGTGCCCTACTTCTCCTGTGCCATTTGGTTCTCTCTTTCAAGCTTGTCAGGCCAACTCCTTTTGCAATTTAAGAGATGTTTGAGAAACTCTAGAGGTGTTTTAGAAACTCTATAAGCTACAGTGGGTACTGAATTAGCATTTTGGAAATAGAGCAGTGAACAATGTTCTAAAGACTGTCCTTCACCAGCATTTCTGTTGTGCTGTAAGTGGAATTTTTTTTGCTTCATGTTTTTCTTGACCTTAAAGTTAAAATACAACCAGTTGCACGTCTGGCTTAGACACAACACTTTAACTTTAAAAATTTATGTCTATATAGTGCTAATAAACTGCATTTTTAATGATCTCTTGATTATGAAAAGATATTTTAAAGACAAGTGATTTTATCCCAAACACTCCCTCTGTTTCTGCATATGCTAATTTACTTGATTAATTTGGAGAACATCTGCATAGAATTCTGTACACTTACCAGTGGTGAGATCACACTGCTTTTCAAGTATCAGCCTTGAATTTCACTTTCCAGACAGACTCAGATTTTGTGTCTAATTGGGATGCCAAATATACAAAGGTACCCCAGAAGTGTGTAATTATGTAATTTTCTCTTGATCTTTCAGAGTCTTCCTGCGAGCAATTAATCAGTATGCAGATATGCTAAACAAAAAATTCCTTGATCAAGCCAACTTTGAGTTACAGGTAAGAAAAGCCTCCCAGTTTGAATGGAATAAATGATATTAATGTGATCAGTTTCTGCTCTGTGTAGTTTTGGGGGTTATTCATGGCTGTGAGCCCCAGTTAGCCCAGGTAAATCATTCCAGGCTCAGCAGGTGTTGTGATCCATTCCTGACTTGTGGGTCTTGTCACAGAATCACAGAATCACAGCAGGGTTTGGCTTGGGGTTCTGCCTGAATCATCAAAACACAAAGAATTGGGATTTGTAGCTGGGAAATATTTGTTGGAAACATAAAGGCAACGAGGAGCTGTATTAAGAATTTATCAAGAAACACCATCTCTGTGGTGTCTGCTCTTTTCTCCTTTAAATATTTATGTGCATAATTTAGAGACTTTTAAGTTGTTTTGTAGGTGTGTAGAGAAACATTTCAGAGAATTAATGGAATTTCTTCTTGTCATTTTGGGGGCTTTCAGCTCTGGAACAACTATTTCCACCTGGCTGTTGCTTTTCTCACACAAGAATCTTTACAACTGGAGAATTTTTCAAGTGCTAAAAGAACAAAAATCCTTAACAAGTAAGTCCTGCTCGTCATCTAAATCATGGCCAAGAACTCGAGGCCTAATGCCGTAATTTCAGTTTAATTTCTTTGCTAAATCTATTCAAATTGAGATGCAATCAGGGGATAATGAAAGGTTGGGTTGAAAAACATGAATCAAGTGTTGTGTGTGTTTCTGCCCTGGCATGGAGATCTGAATTTCACCATTCATTAGGGATGAGTTCAGTGTTTGCTGCTGCAGGATGCTCAGAAAGTCAAGATTCTCATGTTCACATGTTATAAAACTGCATTTTGAAAGCACTTCAGCTTTGTGCTTCTTCTCATCTCATTTTATGTCTGCTCTCTCTCTATGTCTGACTTTGCTGAGTGGGAATTTTGGTGCTCCAGCCTTTCCCACTGGGCTGTCCCTGAGGGATGGGGTGGGGTGGGTGCAGCCATCTCCTGCTTCTGAGGGATCATTCCCTGCCTCCAGCCACCCCACTGCCACTCAGAGTCCCACAGCAGAGGAAAGCTGTCAGAAGGGGGGGAAAGCCTGGAAATGAGAGTGGAACATGAAGATTCTGTTTAAAGAGAGTGATTAAGGGTGGAAAAACCTCTAAGATCATGGAGTCCAAGGCCACCACTGCCCCAAGTCCCCCAGTGCAACATCCTTACAGCTTTTAAATCCCTCCAGGGGTGGGAAACTCCACCTGCACAACCAATTCCAATGCCTGACCACCCTCTGAGTGAGGAAGTTTTCCCAGCTCTCCATTTAACCTCCCCTGGCACAACTTGAGGCTGTTTTTCCCTTCTCCTGTTGATATTTCTCCTGCCTTTTATTGGTGTTCCACAGTAGTGACCTTATTACTGCTTAACTAAACAGCAAGCTCTGAGAAGAGCCAGTGTTGTGGTTCCAGACAGAGTGTGTGGATTCTTTTTCTCTTTGGGAAGAGCAGCTGGAAAAGCCAGGTGTTCCCACAGCCAGTGAGGTCACAAAAATGGGGAATTTCCAGGCTGTGATTCCCTGAGCAAGCACAGCTCAGGCTTCTGGTGTGTACATTAAATAAAATGTGTCTATATAGAGAGAGAAAATGCATTTTGTGTCCCTTCACCTTCCCAATCCAGGCCTTTCTATCTATTATTATGATAAGAGAAATCCCAGGGGGAGTGGGGACAGTTCAGCACTGCTGCAGTGGTTTGGTTTTAAAGGCTTTTTGCTCGTGTGGCTTTTGGGTTTTGACCAGAAAATTCAGGAAGGGCTCCACATCCCATCCCTTTTTATGGGAGCCAAGTTTTCCCTGCAAACTCCACCACTCCTTCTGAGTTTTGAGGTGTTTCCTTTGGAAGCTCTGCTCTACCTGAGCCTTAAAAGAGAATTTTAAAGCACTTTAGGATCTGCTCTACCTGGGACTCGTGGGGCTTCCTTGATGAAACAGGAATATTTACAAGTTCAGTGGAAAAGTGGTGTCAAGCAGAGCTCAGGGTTTGGGGCTTGAGCTATAAATACCATAAATAACATTATAGATAAAAGGTTTTTTAAGGAAGCTGAGCTGGTGTTGCAGAGCCAGGTGTATTTTATTTGAGCTGGTATTGTAAAGGCAGGTATATTTTATTTAGGATATTGAGATGGTGTTGCAGGTAAATTTTATTTAATTAAATTTAGAATCCCTTTGCTGTCTCTGCCCAGGGTTAATGAGCACCTATGAGAGCATTTTTGTCCAGCTCACACTCCTGACCTGAACAAAGAGCCAAAAGCTGAGCTGGAAATTGCTGTCAAATACATTTGTGGGCTGATAATTCCTCTTTGTCAGGATGGGAACCACAGGCACAAATTTTCTTGGAGTGATTTTTATAATAAACAGAGCAGTTTATCTCACTGAAGGAATTCAAGGAATCAACAGGCATTTCTCACTGCTATTAAAAGTAAATAAATTAAGTCGTTTCAAGTGGTTGCTTAATAAAGTTTGCAAAATTGTAAATCTTTGTTTATAATGAATTTTCAAATTGTTATTTTTAGTTTAATCAGGTTTTGGAGACAGGAATCAAGACAATAAATTTGAGCTTCAATAAATGCATGGTCTGGAGGCACTTTCATTGCTGTGTGAAGGCACTTCTGTGTCAAAAGGGATGTAATTAATCAGTTAATTCAATATCACACTCACCCATCTTTTTAAGTACATATTTCAATTAAAACGTCAAATATTTAATAATTAAAATTTAATTATTGTAATTTGTAGGTTTTGCTAAACATTGCATTTAAGCATTAGATAACAGCAGATTCTTAATGATGCAGAAGATTCCCTTTAATCCATGTTAATGACTGGGTGTCTCACTATTATCCCCCAGAAATCCTACAAGTTGCCAGATATTAGAGTTTGGCTCATCTTGTTATTGAAGTAATGATCTTTAACTTGCAGATATTCCATGCAGCAAATGCTCCTTGGAGCTCGTTAGGGTTCTGATCCCATCCTTCATGAAGGCATTGGGATGATTTCCACTCGTTAAAGCTTTCCTGTGGAGAGGGAGAGGAGTGAAAATGACCCTGATGGGACATGGGAGGTGTTGGTGCACCAGCTGTAGGGTGGGTGGGCTCCCACCTCTGCCTGGGACCGTGGAATGTTGGAATTGCTGAGGCTGGAAACCTTTTTTCCCCAAATTTTGATGTTGACAGAAGCATTGCTGAGCTGGTGGGGGTAGCCAGGTAACCTCAGTAGTGTGGGTCCCATTTGAGAGCCTGTTCTGGAGTTTCTTCCCTTTTTGAAGGCTGTGAGTGTGATTTGGAAATGAGATTTATCTGCTTGTAGGTCTTGGATTTGTTTTGATTTAATGCTGGTTTTGTTTTCCTTTCCAAGGTATGGGGACATGAGGAGGCAGATTGGGTTTGAGATCAGGGACATGTGGTACAACCTGGGTAAGTATCCTGAGCACGTGTTCCCTTCTGTGTTCCCAAAAAACCATTTAGAGGGATATTCCTGGAAAAATTCAGTGCCTGGTTGGGTTGGATGGGACTTGGAGCAACCTGCTCTAGGGAAGGTGTCCCTGCCCATGGAATGAGATGGTCTTTGGTGTCCCTTCCAACCCAAACCATCCCATGATTCTCTAAAATGAATTTGCTTTCTCTTGGAACAAAAGTATGCCTGCAGAGAGCTTTTAGAAATCAGGTGGTTTAAGAAATCAAGCCACCTCTGCACATTTAATTCACCATCTGGGTAGGCACATCACTCTTGTTAATATTTGTTTGTCTGTGTTTTTTTGTGAGTTTCAGCCTCTTCTGAACACAAAGCCATTGCTATGGTGATACCTATTCAGTGGGGAATTTTTTCCCCATAAAAATATCTATATACACACATATTTCTGTTTACTCACTTGAGGATGCAGTACCTGCACATGTCCAAGGGTTCTCAGTACCTCAGCCTGGAATTCTGCTTAAACTCTGCTTTCCAGCCTCAGTGTCTCAGGAAAGCCTGGAAAGTTGGAGCTCCCTGGAGCTCGTGTGTAAGTGAGGCAGCTCTGCCTCTCTCCAGCCTGGGCTGCTCCCTGGGTATAATTTGCCTGTACAGGGATTGAATTTCATGAGAAACTCAGTATTTACTGTGACCTGAGTGTACTCGTCTGCCAGATTTCATTTTCCTGAGCTTAACAGCACAGACACTTCAGCTCTTCTGAGTTTTATCAAAACTTCCTTAAATGATCAGAAATAAAGCGTTTGCCACTTCACTTCTATCTCTGGCTGAGCTGTTGTTGCTGGGAGTTGAAAAACCCCAGCATTTCTAAGAGAAGAGAGTGCCAAGGGTTCATAAGTATTTGATATCACAGAATTTGCATCCTATCTGCTGGAATGATGAAAAAAGGCTTCAGAAAGCAGCTGAGTTCACTTTTATTAGAAGCATCTTTGGTGAATTAAGTGTCTGGAGAACAGATTAGAGCTTAGTGCACAGCTGAGATGTGACTTGACAGGCAGGTAATAAAATCAGTGTCGTGCCTGCTGCTGCATCACCCAGCGTGGGCTGCTGGCAGCCTCTGGGTGAGTAATTAGCCAATCCATCCCTCTTCCAGCCCCACAGTCATGGAGCCATGGAACTGGTAAGGTTGGAAAGGCTGGTCATTGGGAGGGTCTGAGGGCACACCTGGAGTGCTGTGCCCAGCTCTGGGCACTCAGCTTGGGAAGGACCTTGGGACACTGAGCACATCCAGAGGGGACAGCGAGGCTGGAGAGGGGCTGGGAACACAAACCCTGAGAGGAACCCCTGAGGGAGCTGGGGAAAAGGAGACTCAGGGGTGCCCCCATCCCTCTCACAGCTCCTGAAAGGTGCCTGTGCTCAGCTGGGGCTGGGCTCTGTCTGCAGCAGTGCTGACACAACCAGAGCACACAGCCTCCAGGGAAATACAGGTTGGATAGCAGGGAAAAGTTTTTCACAGAAAGGGGGATAAAGTTCTGGAATGGCTGCCCGGGGAGGTGGTGGAGTCCCCATCCCTGGGTGTGTTTGACAAAGCCTGGATGTGGCACTGGGTGCCAGGGTTGAGTTGAGGTGTTGGGGCTGGGTTGGACTGGATGATCTTGAAGGTCTCTTCCAACCCAGGAATTCTGGGAATTCTGTGAAAAGGTCGAGTCCAGCCCAGCACTGCCAAGGCCACCACTGCCCCATGTCCCCAGGTGCCACATCCACATGGATTTCAAATCCCTCCAGGGATGGGGACTCCAAACTGCCCTGGGCAGCTGTGCCAGGCCTGCACAAACCTTTCCATGGAGGAATTTTCCCAAATATCCACCCTGAGCCCCCCTGGCCCAGCCTGAGGCCGTTCCCTCTGCTCCTGTCCCTGTTCCCTGGAGCACAGCCCGACCCCCCGGCTGTCCCCTCCTGGCAGGAGCTGTGCAGAGCCACAAGGGCCCCCTGAGCCTCCTCTGCTCCAGGCTGAGCCCCTTCCCAGCTCCCTCAGCTGCTCCTTTTCTCCTCACTAATATTTCTGACCTCTTTGGATTCTAATGGGTTCTTAAACTTTTCCCAGAATTTACTGGACTGAAGGTAGAAAGTTTGACACAGACTTTTCCATCCAGCTGATGTTAACTGAGGTTGTTTTATCCAGGCTGAGCTTTGTGAAGTGCCTTGTGCCTTTCACTACTGCTGCTGTCCCTGGCTGCTCTTTCCAGGTTATTTAGTTGCTCCAGGGTTCAGTTTCTCACCATTAACAAGGATAATAATTTCCCCTGCAGTTTTGGGAATCGACTGGCTCAAGGGGTAGTGTTTTCTTCAATATTTCTTTCTGTGCTGTCATGAAAGCCTTTTATTTTTAATGGATTTTTTATAAATGGAGATTATCCAGGTAAGATCCCTTTGTGATCTCCTCAAGCTCTAATATTTGTTATTCTCCAAGATCCAATAATGGGATCATTAATGCCAAAATCCCACATGTGGAGGGAGTCAGGAAATTGCTGCTCTTCCTAAAAAAGCTGGGAGGAAAGGTAAATGTGAGGCAGGACCCCAGTCTAAGGCAGCCTTTGTGCTTCTCCTGAGCTGCACCTTGATTTTCCTCTTGTCACACAGAGAGTCCATGTTAAACTCATGGATTATGTTTCACTTCTGGCCCCTCACCAATCTCATCTGTGTCACAGCATCAATTAAGAAGGAATTCCAGCTTCTCACTGCATGGGAATCGATTGGAGGGTGCCTGACACTTTTATCTTGGAAGCTGCACTGCATTAATCAAATTATTCATGTGTATCTTCAGAAACCAAACCAGAAGGGAAGGGCTGGAATTCTGGAATTCTTGAGCACAGGTTTTTTACGTCTGTGCCATTGTGCATGAGATGTGATGAAACCAAACCACCCTGACTTGTGATTTATGGATTAAAGGGTATAGAAAAGCCTCAAAAATGAATGTTTTGTCTCATCAGGTTTTGTTTCTAAATACCATGATTAACACACGATGCCTGCTGAGTTAAAATTCCCTAGCTGGGAGCAAGGCAGTCCTCCAGCCATAATGCACATTTAAAAGTATAATTTTTTTTCTGAAATTCAATAGTATAATAAGAATTCTTAAAGTTTTCACTTGGCTGCCTGTTTCTGTTGCAGGGGAGGCCTCAATAATCACACCTTCCTATTTTTATGAGCAGGAAAAAAAAATAAAAGAACATTTATAGTGCAGAACAGCACTTTAGAGGCTTTTTTCCTTCCATACCACAACCTGAACTTTAAAATGTGTTACTTTGAGTCAGTGTTTTGTTGAAACTGGGGCTTCTTAAACCTTGCTGAGACATTAAAGCATCAAAAAAGCATCAAACAGGCCGTGGCCTGTCTTGGAGATGCAGGAACTCAAAAGCCACACACTGGAGAGGGTTTTGTGATGCAATTTAGCAAACAGAACCTGTGTACAGGCTGCAGTGGTTGTTGGCACTCAGTCACGTGGCAGAGGAATTGCAGTGACATTTCAGGTGGCATCCTGGTGGGAAGGGTGGTCAGGGAAAGGCAGCTCGGAGGTGTTGGTGACGTCTGAGCCAGCTGGGGGGAGAGGGAGAAGAGGAGCTCCTCAAGGTGAAGGGGAATGGTTGCTGGTGTCCTCCAGTGAGTGCCACCATCCCTGCCAGGGCTTGACGTCACCAAAGGTGTCTTGACAGGGCCCTTGCTGTCGTTGGAGGGAAGGCCAGGCTTAAAAATAGCCCTGAACTTTGGGAGTTACATAAATAGAAGTCATTGCACATAACCCTCTCTGGATTAGTCAGGCGTGTTCCCAGCCTGCCCAGGGCACAGAGGAGGCTGCTGGCAAATTACTCACAGGGTTTTGTGGCCCAGACTGAAATGGGGAAGAATCTGGGAAATGAGAATTACACTTTGTCCAGCAAGGAGAGCACCTTGGGTTTGGTTTGTGAGGAATCTGGGAAATGAGAATTACACTTTGTCCAGCAAGGAGAGCGCCTTGGGTTTGGTTTGTGAAGAATCTGGGAAATGAGAATTACACTTTGTCCAGCAAGGGAGAGCACCTTGGGTTTGGTTTGTGAGGAATCTGGGAAATGAGAATTACACTTTGTCCAGCAAGGGAGAGCACCTTGGGTTTGGTTTGTGAGGAATCTGGGAAATGAGAATTACACTTTGTCCAGCAAGGAGAGCACCTTGGGTTTGGTTTGTGAGGAATCTGGGAAATGAGAATTACACTTTGTCCAGCAAGGAGAGCACCTTGGGTTTGGTTTGTGAAGAATCTGGGAAATGAGAATTACACTTTGTCCAGCAAGGAGAGCACCTTGGGTTTGGTTTGTGAGGAATCTGGGAAATGAGAATTACACTTTGTCCAGCAAGGAGAGCACCTTGGGTTTGGTTTGTGAGGAATCTGGGAAATGAGAATTACACTTTGTCCAGCAAGGAGAGCACCTTGGGTTTGGTTTGTGAAGAATCTGGGAAATGAGAATTACACTTTGTCCAGCAAGGAGAGCGCCTTGGGTTTGGTTTGTGGTGAGGTCCCCTCCTGCTGTGTGAGCACGTCCCATGGCCAGGCACAAGGTGCTGCAAGGGGAAGGTTTTGCAGGCTCAAGGGGGGCTTTTTTTGCATGTGGTTCCTAAAGCAGCTTCACAAGTTGGTTTTCAGAAGAGACTCCTCGATTTTCTCCCAGACTTGTCACATTTGGAGTCTCTGCGTGGGAGTTCCCACATTCCCTCAGGGAGGAAAAAGGTGAATTCCTGGCTGGGTTGTTTACCAGACAGGGTCATGGATGCCCTGGGGGGCCAGGGGAGGATTGTTTCACCTCCTGCTTTGCTCCCAGTGCTTTCTTTAGTGGCCCAACATGTCCTAGGATCACCTGTCACAGCAAACCCATGTGTGTCACCCAGGGCTCCTGCTCCAGGGGCTTCCCCCAGAGCTGCAAACAGATCATCATCTCATCGAAGATTATAATCTTGTGTGGATTGTTCACATCTCAGGTTCAAAAGATGTTCCTCTTCTGAGGGAATTCCTGTGCTTGAGGCAATGGAAAAGCCCTCTGTGGCACTGGGAGAAGTCACAGTGATGAACAACTTTTGTCACCGTTATTTGTTTTCTGCAGTCTTGACTCTGACACTCCTCAGGCATAACACAAGAAATCTGTCACCTGAGAGATGCAATGTAATCATCCTTGCAGGAGACTGAGGGAAGCTTTAGGCCTCTCACTTGATATTCCTGAGCAGCCCCAGCACTGCAGCAGCACCCAAAGTCACCATTTTCCTTGGGTATTAATTTGCCCTGATCCGATTGCTAATGCTAATAGGATTCAGGAGTTTGCCAAATCAAGGGACTTCAATTATATCTGCTAAAAAAGGAGCGTGTTTTGGTGGTAAAGGATCTTTCTTGATTACATTTGTTGAGATTTATGTTAGTTCTGGTCAAAGTGAAACTACCAATTAAAGACTTCACTGGTTACTTCACAGTGGTGTAGTGCAGTGGAATAAAAATGAGTTGAAACCTGTTTGTGTCCTGAACCACTGGTAACTGCAGTGGGAAGGAAGAGTTTGAGAGCTGGAGGGAACTGAGGACTGGACTCCAAAGAACCTGGTCTGAAGCACTATACTGGGCACAGGAACAGTGTGTGAACCTGGGTGTAAACATCCCTAAGAGGGCATTTGTGAGGAGCATCTCCAGTTGTGTCCTGAGCTCCCAGTGGATCCCAGCCTGTTGCTGATGGAGAAATGTCTTTGTGTTTCCAAAACTTCTGCCTGGAGCTCTCAGGGCTGTGCTGCTCCAGCACCATGGTCCAGTGAGGTGATGGGACAGCAGCACAGGGTGCCCAGAGCAGCTCTGGCTGCCCCTGGATTGCTGGGAGTGTCCAAGGCCAGGCTGGAGTCACCTGGGACAGTGGAAGGTGTCCTTGCATGGCAGGGGTGGAACTGGATGAACTTAAATGTCACTCCCAACTCCAGCCATCCTGGTGATTTTTCCATGGACTTATTCAGCAGATAATTTGCAGCACACACATTCTGCATCCATTGAGCCAATAATATAAACTGTAACCTGCTCTTTTTTCCAGGATTTATTAGGCACCACGCTCCTGTTAGGCTTTAATTTCCCTTCCCTGTGTGGAGCAGAGCAGGGATGGGGGGAGGAGCAGCTTCCTCTTGGGAAGCTAAATCTGCAGTCAGGTTTTGCAGGCAGCTCAGCTCCGAGGAAAGGAGACATATTGTGGGCTGGCTGAGCTGTGCTTTCATGTCTCGAGGCTCTGTTAGGCTGCACTCGTGGTGACACTTTGATAGACTGACACCGAGAACATTTTGTTCACACAGGAGTCTAAATAAGTTAATACAAGTGATGTGCCTTTTAGCCTCCCTCCCTGCCAGCCACACATTGTGTTTTAAAATAAAACCTGGAAATTTGGGTGTGAAAATATGTCGTGGGAAATGTGGCAAGTCTCAGCTCGACGACTGATTCAACTACTCCTCTTGATTTGGATTTAGACAATACCTCCTCTCCTGTGGTAATAATTATTAATGATTAAATTAATAATTTAATAATAAAATCATTAATAATTATTATTATAATGGTGGTGATCATCATCACCAAATAAATAAGAATAATAAAAAAGTGTTTCAGTAGAGCCAGGTATTAAAACATGCTTTGGTATGCTCCATAAGCATATTAAAACAGCTTTTACATCTTTTACCAAAGCCAGGGGTTGTTCACTCTGAAATGCATCTTTTCTCCTAAAGGTCAGCATAAAATCAAGTTCATCCCAGAAATGGTGGGGCCAATCCTGGAAATGACACTGATCCCAGAAACGGAGCTGAGGAAAGCCACCATCCCCATCTTCTTTGACATGATGCAGTGTGAGTTCCACTCCACCAGGAGCTTCCAGAGGGTAAGCACAGAGCTGCAGACATTTAAAGTGAGGAGCATTTGGCTCTTCTTTGACAAAACATAAGGAGTTTTGTTATTTCTCATTTTTCTAAGGGATAATATAATTATGGATTTGCTTATTTCCTACAACTCCTCAGGGGCTGTGCAGTTTTCATCTGTTGGTTTGAAGTGGTTATTGAAGGAGAAATTTGCATGTAGTAAATGAAACCTTTGGTTATGGCACAGGAGCAAAGACAGATGTCTTAAATTGTCACTGTGACTCACACAAGGAGTTTGTTCCTGAGATAAATTGGACATAAAGAAAGCCTGATAATGTGGCAAAAGTATAACCTGTAAGGATTTATCATCTCTTCTCTCTTATAATTCTGATTTTCCTTACCATTTTATGGATTTTGAAGAGGAAAAAAGCAATCCAACACTGTCAGTGATTCTTCTTGCTCTACAGGCACTGCAAAATCTCAAATAGTAATGGAGCATTTTTATTCTATTTGATTTGAACCTGCTGAGGGGAGCCCTTGAATACACACACACCATCTTTTCCTGATAGCTTCAACTTTTGAAAGACAAGTGGAGAGAGAGAAAGTTTCCTGAGATCATTCATCTGACATTGCTTCCCTTGAAACTTTGCCTATGGATTGAGTTTAAGACTAGTTAGGCCAGGTGGGGTTTGGACTAAGCCAGTGGAGCTCCTTCCCACTGTGAGATTCCTGTCAGTTCAGGGTATGACCTTGTGAATTTTGCAATAAAGCATGATGTGTGTTGTTTGCTTTTCCCCCTTTCTATTGGCAGTTTTCTTTCTTGGATGAAAAACCTTATCCTTTTCCATACTTTCCTTGTGAACTGCTATTGAGAAGCAGCTCTTAATAAATCTGTAGGCAGAGTAAATGAAAATCTGCGTGGAGAGACTTAAGTGAGGGAAATGGCATCAGCTTTATTGCTTTGATTTGTTTTGTGCTGGATGGTGTGTGGAGAGGTTGTGAACTGTGTTTTGGCTTCATCCAATTACTGCATAATCATTTTTTCTCATGTTTGACTCCAGTGCTACTGTAAAGATTGAAATGCTCACTGGGATGCCATTTAAACAGTTTCCTGTCAGATGCTCTCTTTTGTTGCTTGTCATTTTTTATTTGTACAATTATATAGATCATGAAAAATCCGAGGGTGACTTTATAGCTAAATTTATGGCCCTCAATTTTCCTGACAGAAGGAAACCAGCTTTGTGTGGAATAGCTGGCTGATTTTAATAAATGAATGTCTTAAATATTTCACTTAGGGAGGTTTTTTTGCCTTTTAAGAAAAATGCCTCATCCTTAAGTCAGAGATGTCTGGGGTTGTACTTGTCATAGTATTTCCTGTGGCAGTGTAGCTTCTTTATGGATGTAGCATTGACAGGACAGGAGCAGGAAAAAAATCCCTTTTCCATGGGTTTGGAGGAACCAGCCACATCCTCCAAGGAATAATCAATTCTCCATTGATCATGCACTTCTGAGTTTGCTGAGTTTCTCAGGTTGACCTTTGGGGAATGAAGAACACAGGCTTGGGAAAAGCAGAGGTTGAAGGAAAGTCTGGGCTGGGTGGGACCTCTGGAATTCATCTGGCCATTAGGTTGGGTTGTCTGGGACCACCTGAAGCTCAGTTTGGAGTATTTCCAGTGGGAGTTGTTTGAGCATTTCTCTGGGTGAGCTATTCCAGTGTTTAATCCTGGCCTTTGGAAGGTGTCCTTGCCTGTGGCAGGGGGTTTGGGGTGATAAAAGGTCCCTTCCAACCCCAGCCATCCCAGGATTCTATGATTCAGACTTGCTGCTTTTTATTTCCTGATGGAATTCCCTTGGGTCAGCTTGTGCCTGTTTCTGCTTCCATCTCCTCTCTCAGCACCTTTTAGGTGTTGGAATGTTTGAGCTGGATTTTCTCTGGGCTGAGCAAACCCAATTCCTTCAACCACTGCAGGTTCTGCAGCACTCTGCCCTCCTTTAGACCATCTCCAGCTTGCCAGGGTCTCTCTCAGCTGGTGGATCAGAGCCAGACATGGAATTCCAGCCATGGTCCAACAAGTGCAGTAGTCCTGTTGCTGCTCTGGCCGTGCTCTTGCTGCTGCAGTCCAGGACACGTTTTCTCCATTCAAGGGGGAGACTTTTTTCGTGTTCACCTTGGTAAATTGGTTTTTTCAGTCACTTTCTGGCCCTTTGTGTACCTGGAAAAACCTTCCATGAGATCTTGGTCTGTGGTTTCCTTGGGAACTGAAGTGGGGATGCCTGGTCTGTAGATTCCTCACTCATTTTTTTTGTCTCTTTTGTGTGAAAGTGATAGAAATAGATAAAATCTATTTTTTGTTTTAATATTACCAGTACCTAGGCAAGCTTTGATGCTTAATGGGTCGATGTAATGTGCTGCTTTATATCCTTTAGATGCAAGTACCAATTATCCTTGTCCAGCACTGCTTCCAGAGAGAACTTCCAAATGGCATGGTTGGCTGCTGCTAAACTAATCTGCCAGAAATCCAATTATCTAACCTTATTAGTCACATCAACAAGGGTTTAGGTTGGCTCCACTTCTCCAGCAGATGTATCAACCTCATGATTTGTGGGGGAGGAACTGCAGTTTTTTGCAGGCCTCCGATGCTGTGATGGTTTGTGTGATAAACAGGCAGCTTTCCCTGTGGTGGTTTTCATTTCAGCAGGATTTGGGTTTGCCTGGTAAAACCAGGAGCAGAGAGAAGAGTTGATTTTTTTTTCTTCTCCCAGTGTATTTAGAGACAGAACAAGATAAATACCCCTTGTTTTTACTGAACTGTAATAAGGCTGACTGAATTAAAAGCTGGAGTTGCCCATTTTGTCCTCTCCCTCTGAAGGTGCTTTGAAGCCTTTATAAGACTTCAAAGTAGCCTGTACCTCAAAGCAGGAATCCCATCCTAAAAACAGTGTGGGACTGAAGCTTCTCTGTGGAAGGAAACACCTCCTCCTCCTCCCCTTGGCTTCTCCCTTGGCCAGTTTCAGGAGCAGAGCCTCCAGATCAAAGGGAATTTGTCAGAGCCACAGAGTGATGAAAGAGAATTGGTTTGATTGTTCAGGGCCTGCCCAGGTGAGTGGGATGGATCCCGTGGTGCCAACAGGAGGGAAAGTTCAGGTGGAACAGCCCCTCAGCTGGAATGTGGAATTTGGAGCATGGAGAGCTCCTGGTGTTGATGTCTGTTGCTCCCAGCTATATCTTCATTCCTCATTTCCTACCAGCACTCTTGGCATAAATCTTAACTCACCTTTTCTGGACCTGTGTCACTGCTGATGCCACGTTCTGCTTGTTTGGAGTTGAGCCCATTTCTGACATTTAACAATAAATCTCAGTGCCACCAAACAGTCACACCAGCATTGTGATTTTCATGTGCTGGTTATTGGTGAATTTCAGCTGGATTTAATTCCCCCTAGTCAGAAGTTACCCTCAGTTCATCAGAATCTCTCTTGGCTTTCAGAACCTATAACTCCTTATTAAGTTTTTTTGCCACCTGAGCCCTGGGTTAACCTCCCTTTCCCTGTGCTGTGCATTTGCAGATAGGACTCAAGTAAATGACTCTCCCAGTTCCTTCACAGGATCCCACTGAACACTGAAATCCAAATAACTAATCCCTCACAAAGGATTGGTTTCAATAAGGAATATTTTTTAATTACCTACAGTTGAAGTGTAAATGTGTAAGTTTTTTTGGTTTCTGGCCTTTTGGAAAACATCAGTAATCCTCTCTGACTCCACCTGGGGAGCAAGGGAGAAAGGTAATGCAGTGGCCTCCAAGGTGATCTCATCATTTTGAATGGCTCCAGATCTGGTTCCCAGCTGGAATGCTGTGGAAAAATAGGAAAGAAAACAGATGAAACCTTTGGGAATAACCACCAACTTTCACAGAAACCTCTGAGCAAAGTTTTGCTGTACTTGGGTGCCATTTCTGCATTAGAACTAATTTCTGCTGGTGTGATCTGTCACTTGAATTTTATATGGCAAATTATTATTAGCCCACATCAAAATGAATTTATAGCAGCTTGGAGGGCTGGAAGTCCTCCTCATCTACAGCAAAATTAACTTGTCAGCCAGTGCTACAAATTCAGCCTTCCTTGAGGTAAACCCAAGCCCAGAAGTGATCAGTTGAGTGGACATGAGATGGCTCACCCTGATTTATTTGCTCCAGGTGGGAGATTGTCACAGACAGAGGAAGCACTGGAGGTGCTCTTTGCTCAACTTCAAACTCTCATCCTAAAGAGAGGCTGAGATCTTGATCAGCTGCAAGGAAAAGTGGATAAAAATGTCCTGTAATCTTCCTGGTATCACCCCTCAAGCTTTCAGTGTCAACAGGAGGATGTGAGTGTGGCTCCCTAAGCCTCCAGAAAGAGCCTCAGCAAGTGGCATTGGCTCTAATGGATACATTGGAGATTTGGCACTTCTTCATTTGAGACTAAATCCCATCACAGTAATTGCTGGCTTATTTATGCATTAAATTAAATGTAATGCATTTATAAAAACTCAGTGCATTAGGGAAAAAAAGAGAGAGAAAAGGAAAAATGGAGTTTATCAAAAACAGCTGTTAGGTGCAGTGTCCCAGAGGCATTGGCTTGTGCAGCTCCAGGGTCACATTCCTGCTCCTATCATGGGAAGTGATAAACCTCCAAAGCTCCATAAACCTCAGCTGGTATTGCTAAAACCTTCCTCCATGGAAAGACCACTGAAGGAATTGTAACTGATGTGAAATAACATTTATTCATTTGGCTCAGATGATCAGCATCACAGTGACTCCGTGAGAAATACCAGGAATGACTGAAGAGCAAAGATCTTGTTAATGATCCTTAAAACCCCCAAAATGCCACAAGTCTGGCTCTGTTCAGCCCAAGAGGCTGTTAGGGGAAATGGCCCAACAAAGCATGGATTTACAGAGGTTTAAGTAAAACTGATAGTGGGAAGATCCTGGAGATCCTGCATGACAAATGTAATTGCTCTTCTCTATCTGAGTAATCTCTTCCTAAAAAATACATCACCTGCAGGGCTGGGGCTGGCAGCAAGTGTCATTTTTCACATTGGGTTAAAAAGTCAATTTTATTCTGGGCTCATTAGGGAAAAAGGTTTTTGTGACTTCTCTGTTTCATCATTGTGTTGTTTCAGTGTTTTACTCAACTCTGGGACTGTGGGAGCATGTTTGGCTCTGGGAGGGGGTGGATGCATTTTCCTGCCTTTTCTCATCTTCTGTCATTATTTTTATAATGGGTTCATTGTATTCACTTTGACCAGGGGCAGGACCTGAGGGAGCAGCTGGAGCTGTGTCAGGGGAGGGTCTGCTTGGATCTCAGGAAAAGGCTCATCCCCAGAGGGTGCTGGCACTGTCCAGGGAATGGGCAATGCCCCGAGGCTGCCAGAGCTCCAGGAGCCTTTGGACAATGCCCTCAGTGGGGTTTTTGGGGTGTCAGTGCAGGGCCAGGAGCTGCACTGGATGATCCCTGTGGGTCCCTTCCAACCCAGAATATTTTAATGATTCAGACAATGCATTCTTTCTCCACGGGTACATTATGTGCTGTTAATATCACCTGCAGATACAAAGTACATCTCTTGACATTTACAAAATGTTGGTACTCATTGTTCTTGTGCCGGGGCCCTTTGCTTCTCCTCAGCATCCTTGGGGGTGGCTTAAGGAAGTGACAGTGAAAAAACCTGGTGACAAGTGTTGTGTCACCCAACTCCCACTGGGAGCACTGGGCTCCCATTCCTCTGCCAAGGGCTCCCAGCTTGCCCAGCCTCTCCTGCTGAGATCTCTGTCTTTAATCCTGTGGCTGTCTGTGCTTACTTAATGAAGAATTAGGAATTAGGTGACTTCACTGATTCATGGCAGAGCAGCAGGCCTGGGGTGAGCCTTCCTCCACTAACAGTTCACATCCATTCCTAGCAGCAAGAGCTAAAACCCTCTGTAATCATAAAAAATCCAGGGAATTACCAGTTTGTATTTAAAACATATTCTGTTGGCCACTTAGGTTTGCATCCTTTTGATATTGCCCAGTTGTTTGAAACGACTCCCTTCCCTTCTGCAGGGTTTATTAACAGCTTGATCAGGCTGTGTCCTGCAGTCAGTGTCTGTGTGCTGAAAAGGGGTGTCAGGGATGCTGGGGGTGCACCCAGCAGGGTTCTCCAGCCTCAGGTGTTGCCTTTCCTCTCTGAGAGCTTCCAGTATTTTTGTGTTCAGTTCTGCTGCTGGGGACATTCTGTCTCCTTTCTCCCTGCCCTCAATTCCTGTCATTAATCTCCTTCTTTAGTTTTCCATAATGCAAATATTTACACTTCATTTAACAGCACGACCAATGATTCCTTTAACCAAAGAAGTCCTTGTAGGGCAGGAGATCGTCGTGGAGAGTCTAAAAACCAGAGACTGCAAACTCTAAAAGTCAGTCAGCCTTTAAACCAGGGGCTAAACGTCTCACCGAGGCACCCAACCAATCTGTGAGGCATTGAGGCTACAGTAATAAAGTGAAATATTTGCCAGCTGATTATTTACGCTTGCTTTGTTTAATTACAGTTCGAAAACGAGATCATCACCAAACTGGATCACGAAGTGGAGGGAGGCCGTGGAGATGAGCAGTACAAAGTGTTATTTGACAAAATGTAAGTGTTGATCAGCAGCAAAATTTATGTCACGGGGAAGTCAGGAGAGAGAGCAATTAGACTACAATGAACTTTGTAGCCCAGAAATAATTAAAATCTGTTAACGATGAGCAATATTTAAAACTGCACCTGAGTCAAGGTTTTTCTCTGCGTGTGATTAACAAGGCGAACTTAATTGGTTTTTCAGTCTCTTGGAGCACTGCAGGAAGCACAAATACCTGGCCAAGAGTGGGGAGACCTTTGTGAAGCTGGTGGTGAGGCTGATGGAGAGGCTGCTGGACTACAGGACCATCATGCACGACGAGAACAAGGAGAACCGCATGAGCTGCACCGTCAACGTGCTGGTGAGCAGCAAAACCACCACAAACCTCCACAAAACCTCCACAAAACCACCACAAATCACCACAAATCACCACAAATCACCACAAATCACCACAAACCACCACAAATCACCACAAACCACCACAAAACCTCCACAAATCGCCACAAAATCGCCACAAATCACCACAGAACCACAACAAATCACCACAAAACATCCACAGATCACCACAAAATCACCACAAACCACCACAAAACCACCACAAACCATCACAAACCACCACAAATCACCACAAAACCACCACAAATCACCTCAAAAGCACCACAAACCACCACAAAACCTCCACAAAACACCATAAAACCACCACAAATCACCACAAATCACCACAAACCACCACAAAAGCACCACAAACCACCACAAAAGCACCACAAAACACCATAAAACCACCACAAATCACCACAAACCACCACAAAACCACCACAAATCATCACAAAACCTCCACAAATCACCACAAATCACCACAAATCACCACAAATCACCACAAACCACCACAAATCACCACCAAATCACCACAAAACCACCATGAATCACCAGGAATCACTGCAAAATCACCACAAAATCACCACAAATTACCGCAAAATCACAACAAATCACTGCAAAATCACCACAAAATTGACACAAATCCACTATGAAACCACTAGAGAATCACCACAAAATCACCACAAATCACTGCAACATCACCACAAATTTGCCATGAAACCACCACAAAATCACCACAAAACCACTGCGAAATCACCACAAAATCACCCAACATCACCCAAAAAATCTCCACAAAATCACCAATAATCACCACGGAGTCCCCGCAAAACCACCAAAAATCACCACATAACCACCACCAAATCACCTAAAACCCCACCACAAAACTACCACAAAACCACCAAAAATCACCACAAATTCACCACCACATCACTCAAAAACCCACCACAAAACTACCGCAAAACCACCAAAAATCCACACAAAATGATGATAAAATCACCCAAAAATCACTACAAAACCAACATAAAAGCACTAGAAAATTACCACAAAATCACCCAAACCCCCATTACCCTCAGAATCCTGCTTTTTTAACAAAAGGCTTGTGTCAAGCAGAGTGTCTGTTGGGATTCTTGGGGAAATTTGGAATGCTTTAGGTTTTTTCCTATTTTTTTCTTATTTTGGTAAAGGCAAATCTGTGAAAACATGGATTATCCCTTCTTTAATTGTTTCTACAGAAAGATTTAAGCAGAAATGTTACAGGGCCTGTTCATTGACATTTACAGTTGGTGTATAAACAGCTCTGTGCTGAAAACCACTTGACATACAGAATGTTGGAGTTCTCTGCCATTTACTCCCAAAATTCCCATGGATTTGCCACCCCATTTATATTCTGCTCTCTGCTCAGCCCCTTTATTCAAATTATTTGGAGGAGTTGGAGGTACTATTTGATTCACAGCAGGAAAAGCTTGGCTTGTTTTCCTCACTGATGGGAAATTTCCTCCTCTTGGATCCTGAAGTTTTGGAGTGTCCACCCCATACACAAATCTTGGTCCATTTGGGCTGGAGTTGGAAGCAATAATTGTTCCAGTTGTACTCACACACATAATGAACTTTGGTGGAGATTTAGAAAATGAGATTTTGCAACCCAAAACTCAGCACCCATGAAAAATAGCTTTCAGAGACCCCAAAATAACATGAACTAAATATGATTCTTCCACTGTTTGCCTCTGAGAATTCCAAGCTTTCCTCCCCATGTCATCATCAAAGCTTTGATTTTGCTAAAATACATGAGGCACAGCCTGTGTTTATCATTTATGTGATCTGGCTGATGGATTTTGTTCAGGAAAGAGCAGAGTAAATAGTTTGCAGCTTTTTTTTTTTTTTTTTGCATATAATGTAGTTTTTAGCTTTTTTATTTTGCACTTAATGCAGTCCTGGCCTGGTGCAGTGCAGCATTTACACTGCCCCTTCTCATCAGCCATGAACAAAACGGTGCCCACTGGAGCAGGAGAGGAGATGGAGGCATCAAATCCGAAATTGGGCATTTATTTTTAGTTTGTTTTTCCTCTCTGCACATCAGAAAGCATCAGAATGTTTGGGAAATGGGCAAAGAGGAGGGACTTGGAGAGTTGTCACAGGCTGGTGATGCAGCAAGTGCTGTTGGGCTGCCTGCAGAAAGGTCACGGCGTCCTCCTGAGCAGAACCCTGCTGGAAAATCCTGCCAGGTCTCCAAGCAGGATGGGAAACAGCACATCACAGTCACCACACACTGTGTCAAACTGGGAAAATTCCCTTGGGAAGGTGAAGTTGTTTCTCCTTCCCTTCATCAGAGCACTCAGAGCCTCCCAGGAGCTGTCGCCATCCCCGTGGGGAGAGGAACCCTTGGGAGTTTGTTCTCTCCAGGTGTCTCCCAGCAGCATCTCCTGCTGCTGGCCTTGGGCAGCTGAATGTGGAGGCATTGGCAGAGGACAGATTTTGTGGGTGATTTGCTGCTGTCAGGTGCAGTCACTGTGAGACTCCAAGCACGGGCCTGTGGAGCTGCTGGGATCCTGGGAAGCGGCGCAGGGCGGAATTTTCCGTCGCTTTCGCTCGCCGTGATTCCAAACCTGAGCTTGATTTTCCACTCCCATTTTCCCTCCAGGGCCCACTCAGCCTTTTCATCATTCTCCAGGTACCTGAAGTGAAATTCATGCCTTTGCAAAAATCCAACCCACGGCTGAAACTCGGCACAATTCCCACGTGAGGTCTCACAGAGTTCCTAATTGGGACTTCATTGATCCTGAGCTTTTCCTGGGATTAAATTTATCGGCACTGACGGTGCTTTAACTGGGAGGGTTTGATCTGCATTTATGCCACTGCTGCTGGGAAAGGGCTGGAGCCCCAGGAGGGGCTGAGGGAGCTGGGAAGGGGCTCAGCCTGGAGCAAAGGAGGCTCAGGGGGCCCTTGTGGCTCTGCACAGCTCCTGCCAGGAGGGGACAGCCGGGGGGTCGGGCTGTGCTCCAGGGAACAGGGACAGGAGCAGAGGGAACGGCCTCAGGCTGGGCCAGGGGAGCTCAGGGTGGATTTTGGGAACAATTTCCTCCTGGAAAAGTTTGTGCAGCCCTGGCACAGTTTCCCAGATGGAGTCCCCATCCCTGGAGGGATTTAAAATCTATATGGATGTGGCACCTGGGTTCATGGGGCAGTGGTGGCCTTGGCAGTTTGTTTTCTGAATGGAACCCAAAACTGATAAGCAATTATATCAGCTGAAATACTGGAATAACCCACCAATCCTCTCTGAAATGGGGATTCTGTCTTGCATTCCAGTTCTCTTCTAAGGGATCCCTTTTGTGTTGGATTTACCCCTCTTTTAGTACCGGGTTGGTGCTCCTTTAGTGCCTCCTCAAACTTCTTTAATTTAGCATTGAAGTATATTTAATTCAGTGAAGAAGGACTTGCTTGGTATTTTGTTTTCTTAGATACATTTTAAATTTTGGAGGCAAACTTGAAATTAGATTCAGAAATGCCTTGAATCTCTCCCCCAGTTATCATATTTTGCATTTACAATATTTGCACTGTTAACCAGTTTATCTCAAGGCTGGAGGCACTCAGAGGAGAGTGATGCTCATGTGTGACATATGAAACCAGACAAATAACACTAATCTAACTTTGAATTTCCAAGGAAACTGTTAGAATCCAAGAGCAGATGATGTATTGCTGGACTAAGGTTCAGAGTTTTCAATCCATAGAACAACTGTTGCTTAAAAATTTTGGGTTTGTTGTATGTTAGAAAATTTCCAGTTGAAAATGGTTAATGATGTGTGACTTGCAAATGCCAGCAGCACATTTCTACCAGTATTGTTCTTGAAAATTCTCAACCTTTGCAATGAGACAGAAGCTCTAAAACATTGCAACATGAAACATCCCAGCATTTGATTTTCTGAGTTAAATGACTTGTGTTCCATCACTGGAGGCAAATTTCATTTTGCAGTTTGGAGGCTGACGTTATGCAATTATGAATTTTTAATTTGGAGCGTGTTCTGTGTACATTCCAAAGTGTGAAATCAAAGACTTTGTAACCAAATTATGTTGTTTTTCAGAATTTCTACAAGGAGATCGAGAGGGAAGAGATGTACATAAGGTTTGTAAACATGACTGGTGACAAACTGCCTGACGCAGGCTCTGTAATTGGGGAAATTAAGTTCATATTAAGCAGTCACTTGGGGGCTGGAGGAGAGGAGTAATGAAAAATCACACCTTGGCTGAACCTGAAGTAATTCAAGAGCTTATCTGCACTGAGAACAGAGTGCTGGAAGTGAAAGTCAGGAGATTATCTCTGTCCCCTTTCTCCAAGTCCTTCGGTTCCATTACAATGAGCACTGAAATACTCAGGAGCCAGAATTCTTCTGCTGGTGAAGAAAACAAATAAGCTGAGCAAAGAAATGATGTTACCTCCTGGTGAGGTACAAAATATGTGAC
This sequence comes from Haemorhous mexicanus, assembly GCF_027477595.1. Taxonomy (NCBI): domain Eukaryota; kingdom Metazoa; phylum Chordata; class Aves; order Passeriformes; family Fringillidae; genus Haemorhous; species Haemorhous mexicanus. The sequence goes on from NC_082347.1 coordinate 40,447,569, forward strand.
TTGGAATAAAAAACAACTGTGAAATAATACCTGACTGATACTTATTTTAAACTTAAAGCTTTCAAAATCTCTTTTCAGACCATTATTTCCGTGTAAACATGGAAATACTGTGCTTTGTGTAAACCTCAAGGTTCACAGCCCCCCATTTGTGCTTTGGCTGGCTGTTGCTTACACTGTTGTGCTCAAGTGATGAAGTTTGTGTTTGTACTGCTATTTTAGGTATCTAAATGTGACTCATTATTCATTCTCAGGTGCTTGTTATCTTTTTGGAAGAGTTTTCAACTTGTCAGCTCTCTTCCTGTTGTTCACATGGTTTTAATTGGTCTTTTAGAAGTTTGCAAAAAGAACAGGAAATGGCAGGATTGATAATTGTGGACAAACACACAAAGTGATTTCTTTTTATTTAGGGCTGCCCTGTTCAGCATCTCCCTAAAGACAAATTACCTCTCACTGTCAAACCCCCAGCCAAATTCTCTCCAATTTCTGTTAACAAACTCATGAATATGAAACTTGAAAGGATTTTCACTGGCTTTTTCAAAATTCAATTTTTAATAGTTTTGTGGGGATTTTTTTAATTGTCAGTGTAAAAATCATCAAACAAATGAAGAGAATTGAGTGAGGTGTGATGATATTGAAGGTAAATAATGAAACTTATTCCTGTCCCCATAGCTGAACTGTAAAAGTGCTCTGTCTTGCACAACATCTGCATTGGATTTGTTACTCACCACAAGTCGTGCTCATGGCCAAAGATTGGACCCAAAGATCTTGGAGGACTTTTCCAACCTTAATGATCCCTTGATTCCCTGAGTGTCCCTTAAAAACAGCACAGTGGAAATGCACATGGTCCTAAATGTTGTCTGCACACAGAAATGGGAACTTTAACCAATCCCACAAATACTTACTTGTTTGAAGATAGACTTGAACCCTTGTAATCTTCAAAATAAATGATTGAGTGACATCTTAAAGCCCCTCTTTTTAAGAGCCATTGTTTGTTTTGCTGGCAGGTACCTGTACAAGCTGTGTGACCTGCACAAGGAGTGTGACAACTACACAGAGGCTGCCTACACCTTACTCCTGCACGCAAAGCTCCTCAAGGTAAACCCCAAAGCACATCCCAGGTCTGGGAAATGCCAGCAGCAGCCGGCCAGGGGGGTGTTTGGCACTCAGAAGAGCTGCCCTTGAAGCTGATGAAGCTCTGGGTTCTTTTTTCATCCCCAGAGGAGAGCAGCACTTCACTGGATGGCAGAGGTGCAGCTGGAGTGAAGGGAATGTGGTCAGGTCAGCCCCACAAAATCCAAATTGCAAATATCCAGACTGTACAATATGTGAAAGCCTCTGAGCAGATATTTTAGTAAATGAGCTCTCCACAGATCTTTTGTGCAAGCTGTGCTGGAGCCCCTGCTCGAGTGCTCTTGGGTGTCTGGAACTGATCTCAGAAAATTGCAGGGAGATTCAAATGGCCTTCTTTCCAAGGTCATGCCTTTCAAAGGTGCATATAATTTTAATGCAGTGCTACCCAGTTTATAGCACATTTGGAGAGGCACAACAATATTGCTCCTCTTCAAGGAGTGTTTGGTGTAGCCTGCAATATGCACAAATAACATGTTACCTGCAGAAAGTGCCTGAGATAAAGCATTTGAGTGTTTAACACTACCCAGTGCCAGCCAGAAATGGAGTGAAGCTGTACTTCAGAAGCATTAATCTCCTGAAAACATTCTGGAGAGAAGATTTTGTCTCTAACATGCAGCTTTTTTAGGTGTTCATGTCACAAATGTGGCAGCAGGTACCCACTTTGCTCTCCTGGGTATCACTTAGGAAGGTGCTGCTCTTGCCAGCAGACACTTGTGTCATGAAATCACATTTAATACAGCTGAATCATCACTGAATTCCTAGGTTTGTGTTTTAATTTTGAAAAGGAGTTAATGGGAAAAGTAAAAAGCTCAATGTGATAAAAATAAGAGGTTTTGGAGGAGTTTGAGTTAGTCCTGTTTGTCTTCCTCACATTTCAGAACCAGCAGTGAAATCCTTCTTCCTCAGGGAGTGCTGGATCTCTGTCCACCCCCCTCAAGGACATGACCCCCCCCCCCAGGGGCAGAGAGTCAGGGACAGAATAAATGAGAATTTCATTTTCCCCTTGATGTCCTGCTCACTCCAGTGTATTGCAGCCTCCTGGTCCAGGGAAAGTTTCCCTTCCAATGGCAGGAGATGGAACCAGATGGGCTTTAAGGTCCCTTCCCACCCCCAGCAGCCTGGGATGGTGGGATTGCACCCTGCTGTGCTCATGGTGCCCCTCTTCATCCAGGAAATGGAGCTCATCCTCAGCAGCCAACTGTTCTTGGCAACCCTGGCTTTAATTTCAGCAATCCCCAGCAGAGTGTGAGTGTCAAATATCTATTTTGAAAAGTTGAAAAGGGGAAGGTGTTAAATGAGATCCTTCTGATCCGTGCACTGAGAATTATTCGTGCTTCAGAGCTGAGTAAACTGCATCCAAGCCATAAAAAGACTGAAAATGATGCAGAGTGTACATGTGCAATTTAAATTAAGACTCTCTGAAATGTATTTACTGTATTTTAAAATCATTAGAGGGTTATTACACGAGGAAACATCTCTAAGATTCATCTGGAGTGCAAAAGCACTGTGCCTACTTCACGTGGATGAACCTTTTAGACAGGATGAAGGATTCATTCCCTTCCATGGGGGCTGTGCTCCTGAATAAATGATGGAATAAACCATGCCATAAAACCTCACTCAAACTTCACCTGGCATGGCCTGCACTTGTTAGACAATTTCCTTCCTGTGACCTGAAATCAGAGTTTAGCCAGCTGTGGCTTTTCTTAGGGGATGTGTTCAGAGAGCAGGTGAGTGTCTCACTAAATGTGCTCCTTTGAATTCAGTGGAAGAACTCCATGGGAAGAAATACCCATTTTTCTCTCCTTCTAATGCAAATCGATAGCAAATGCCAGGGATGAATTTGTCACAGGTTTTCATCCCTGAGTGGATGTTTGTTTGTAAGTATAATTTCATTAGAGGCTGGAATTACTTTATTATCAAAGTGTATCAATCTCTGGCTCAGTCCCTGCTCCTGCAGCCCTGAGTGGAGGGAGGAGTTCAGTGTTGCCTGAGGAGCAGCAGTGCTGGGGGTGTGTAACTGAGCAATTGAGTTTTTCTGTCAAGCCTCAGGACAGGATTTTCAATGACACTCATCACGGGCAGGTATTTCATCCCAGGGATTTTAATGGGATCACATCGAGGGCAGGACTGAGAGTGGGTGAGAATTTCACCTTTAAATCTGCAAGAAGGCTCAGTCTGTGGAGGGAGAGAGGCCAAATTACTGCAAGCTGACGAAGCACACTCAAGAAAAGATCTTTTTGTTGTGTTTTCAACCCTTTTTCTCAGAATTGAGGTGTTCAAAACTAACAGAAGATAGCAGCTCTTAGCATGCTGAAAAAAATTCCATCACATTGCAGGCTCCAGCAGGTTTGTGTTACTCAGAAACAGAGTTCAGAACAGAGCTGTCAGAGGTGTCTGCATGACCCAAACACAAATATTTTGGCCAAATCAAGAAGTGATTGGGTGAAAATTAATAAGATCTAGGAGGTAAAGTAGCAGTAATTCTGGAAGTGAATGTGGGAGTTGCTCAGAGAAGCTGTGGCTGCCCCTGGATCCCTGGAAGTGTCCAAGACCAGGCTGAATGGGGTTTAGAGCAGCCTGGGAGAGTGGAAGGTGTCCCTGCCATGGCAGGGGTGGGATGGGATGAGCTTTAAGCTCCCTTCCAACCCAAACTGTTCCATGGTTCCTGTGATTGACATCTTACATTTGATCCATCAGGCACTTGCTGGAAGAGCCAGAGCTGCTAAGTGCAGACAGACTGAATAAAGTTAATTATGCTTTCCCTGCCTCCAAAGATCCTCAGTGAGTTGGAGCCATCCCATTTCCTTGTCTGCAGCCCTTTCTTTGATGCCCTGTGCAGGCTGCCCTAGAGCAGAGGCTGGACAGAGCTAAAGAATGAAGCAGGGATTGATTCCAAGGATCTCCTCCGTGGATGCACCTTGGGCAGCACCAGAGCCCAGCCAGGGCTGCACCCAAGATGACCCAAAATGGCCCCAAAATGCACGGCCGGGCACGGGGTCTCTCCCTGGGATCAGCTCTGCTCCATTTGCACCTTGCAGTTCATTGTCCCAGCCCAGCTTTAGCCCAGGCACTCCCACCCTGCTTGTTTTTCTCTCTCCAGCCCACGGGGTTTGTGCTCCTGGGCTGAGATTTGGCTCATTTGTCCTTGGTGCCCAGCTGGAGCAGGAATTGTTTTGTCTCCCTGCTCTGTGCACAGAGCTCACCATCCCCTGATATGAACCCAGACCCACTCACTAAAGCAGCACAGAACCTGAAAAATAGAAAAGCCAAACCTGAGGCATCACCTTTGTGTTGATGGATCTGGGCCCCAGGGTTTCTCCCACACAAAGGGAAGTGTTCATTGTGTCCCCAGCAGGTTGTACCCATCAGCAGGCCAAGGTCACTCTCATCAAACTCACCGAGGAGAGGAGGCCACCTCCAGAAGCTCCCTCCAGCTGATGGATGCAATTAGCCTCCAATTACAGCATCCAAATAAATGCTCCTTGTGCCCAAGGAAGCAAAGGGCACAGCTGTGAAAAAACCCTTTGTTGGTGCATTAACTGCAGTGCCACTCCTTTAAAGAAAACCTCTCTCTTTTAATTCACTTCAGAACTCATAGCTTTGGATTTGCTTTCACTTTTCCCTTTTTTTTTGTGTGATTTAGTGGTCAGAAGAAGCATGTGCAGCACATCTTACCCAGCGGGATGGATACCAAGCTGCTACTCAAGGACAGCTGAAAGATCAGCTCTATCAAGAAATTATCCATTACTTTGACAAGGGCAAGGTAAAAAGGGAGGAAAAAAAGTGCAAATGTATTTCATTGCTTTTCTCTCAAACTTATAAATTTAATAGTAAACATAGTTTGCATCCAGTGACCTTCAGGAAGCACTTACAGATAATGATATTACCAAAAAAAAAAAGTCAAGAGAAATCAATGGTACATTTATAACTCATCTCTTAAGGGTAAATATATGGGCATATGATGCCATGGAGTAAATAAAAAAGTGATGCATGTAATTTGGAGGACTTTTTCTGGCAGTTACAAGAGCTGAGAGAATCCTTCAGCTCCCCTTGTTTTTCCTCATGTACACAAAAATAATTCCCTCGGGGCCTGGATGTCTGTGGTTGATATCATAAATATCCTGGGATGAGGATATTTCATTGCAATTGCATCTTTTAATGCAGAAGGAAATTGCATTTGGCCTTGCTTGGTGTTGGAGAGGAAGGGGGTTAATGTGGGAGACAGGGATGGATCAGTGTTTGGGTATTTCAGGCACGAAATATTCAAGTGTGGAAGTAGGAATCTCTTAGAACATTTCAGAAGTGCAGACTTGGGGTTTAAAAGTAAACAAAAGTGGTGTTTTTTGGTAGAATTGGAATATTATCCAGCCAGCCCATCCTTTCCAGGTGTGTTTTTAGCAGAATCAGATTAAAATCCTAGAATAAATTTGATAGGAACTCTCATTTCTATTATTTTGTTAGAAATGTTGCTTAGAAAGTCAAATTTTATAGCTTATCTTAATGCAAGACTTAAAAGTTGTTAATGAGTGATGCTAAAAGTTGTAGTTCTGGATTGGGGTAAAAATTGTAATTCTGGACTGGGACTTGTGAAAATATAATTCTGGAGGGGTGCACAAGTGGCTGTTTGGGGCTGGGGCTGCTGGAGGTGACAGTTCCTGCTGCCCAAAAGGTTTTTCCTGGGTGAATGAGAAGAATCTCATTTGAATGAGGGTCACAGCTGATTCTAAATCTTGTTTTAATCTTACATTCCTGTCTGGAAGGAAAACCAGGAGTTGCCTGTTTTTATTTTGTTGGTTCTATTTTGTTTTATTTCATTTTGTTGGTTTAATTTTGTCTGTCTTTATTTCTTCCTGTTGGTCCTTTCTGGTGTCCAGGCACTGGGAATTGTTCTGCTGGACACCAGTTCTGTGCAGAACTCAAGTGCCAGGACTCCTGTGTGGTTTCTGTGTCTGTGAGGAGATGGTTTATTTCCAAAGTGCTCTTTCCTACTTACACATATTCCTTCTCTCATTTTCTGGTCACTCAAGCTGGTAATAATTTTTCACATTACTCCATGAAAAGGGAAATAAAAAAATCAATATACACTGAGAATATTCATCTTGTGTGATTTTGCAAATGTCAGGAAGCTCCAAGTGGAGGTTTCCAGTGTAGATGGAAGGTAATCCTCTCATTTGGGACATTCTGACATTAAGTTAAATCAACTTCTTGCATTCTTTGAGCAGTTTGCAAATGTAGCCCAGCAGCTGCTTTAGCTCTCCAGGATCAGTAGCACACCTGAACCAGCCTTTGCTGTGCATTTTTGGGACACAGAACCCATGCCCAAACCAATTTTTGCCTTTTTTGTGCCATTATCACCCAGCTGGGTCCCTGCCTGGCAGCTCATCCAGATCCCACTTGTTTGATTTCCCATCCTGTTAAGTTATCAGGAGGTGTCAGCAGGAGGTCACCAGCCCTGGGCAGCTGTGCAGACACTCCAGGCTTTTCCAGAAGCTCAGGAGTTTTGTTTTCCAGTTGTGAGCCTGTGCCTCTCCCAGCCTGCCTCTCCCAGCCTTCAGGAAGCACTTACAGATAATGATACTGCAAAAAAAAAAACAGTCAAAAGAAATCAATGGTACATTTATAACTCATCTCTTAAGGGTAAATAAATGGGCCTATGATGCCATGGAGTAAATAAAAAAGTGATGCATGTAATTTGGAGGACTTTTTCTGGCAGTTAAAGAGCTGAGAGAATCCTTCAGCTCCCCTTGTTTGCCTGATGGGAAGCTGTGGATTTGGAAGGGGAGGGAGATGTGGGACTTAGAAACATTGTGTAGAGGAAATGGAGCAAAGGGATATCCTAAAATTGGGTTTAAAACATTGGCTTTTTGTTTTTTAAAGGATGGTGTAGGTCAGCCTCTCAAAAGTCAGGATCCCTTTCTCTTGGCAGAGTAATTTCCCAGGGGAATTCACAGTTTTCTTGTCTATTGAAAGCCAGCCATGAGGCTTATCCCTTAAATATTGGCATTTATGGCAGGTGAATTTAGATTTAATCCTCCCCACACAGGCTGGGATGGAGTGAACACTTCACTGCTGGCCCAGAAGTGCCTGAGAAATTTGTAAGTGAGGAAAAAGGAGCCTGAACTTGCCCTGAAGGCAGGAATGGGGCACCTCATGTGGGCTGAGAGCAAAATGCTGGCCCTCAGCAGAGTATCCCTGGTACTGGGAGTTCCAAATCCATTTAGGGTTCCTCATTTTGATTTCTATTTTTAATCCTATTTTAAAAATTATTTCTATTTTTAATTTTAAAGGAAGTTTGGTTTTTTACCTGTTTTTGACTTTTGGTCCTTAAACCAACCTTTTACAAAGCTGAAGTACAACTTTCTCCTTTAAGGAAGGAGCATTTCCCAGAACTAGCTTTTGCATTTTGCACTTGTTCTACTTTTTGGATTAAATTCCTGATTAGTTATGCTCTTCATTCCTTTTCTAAGCTCCTTCTTTCCAAAAGGAAACTTGTTTCCATGATATAGGGATCTTCTTCTCTTCTGGATCATTCTTCACTGCACTGCACTTTCCCATCTCCTCTCCAACTCTCTTGGCTTTTGCCCTTAAAATCCTGATCCTCAGTTTATCCCAGCATCTGACCATCCTTTGAGCTGCTCTCTCTGTGCTTTCCTGAAGCTTTGTGATTTCCAACAAAGCCCTCAATGCAGGGACTTCGCTGGAAATTCTTGGGTTAGAATGTGCCAAGGTGAGAAGGGAAATAGTGATGGGACTCAAGGGTTGGGGGAAGGGGTGACATTCATTCCTGTGGGAAGGAGCTGATGGAATCAATGCTGATGAGCTCCTGAATCCAGGGAATGCTCCCTGGCAAAGATGAGGTCTTGTTTTAAACCAGGTTTGTTTGTGGAGCCACAAGGGAAGCAGCAGCATTCCTGTTCCTGCCTCCTGAAATGTGGGACCAGCCACAGGCTCAGGTTTGCTGGTGATGCTGCTGCTCATAAATCAGGACAGGTTTTCCTCTGCTCCTCCATAAATTGAAGGTGTTGGTTCTGAGGAGGAAAAAACCAAACAAATGCACACTGCTCATTTGTTTCTGCTCCTCCTTTTTCCCCTCCTCCTCCAAGAAAAAGCTTTTACTGCTTACAGCAGCCACAGAACAGAAAATATCTGAAATTATACAGCAAATGCCATGCTTTGGCTTATAAAGCCTTTTTTTCTGGCTCATAGGATGACATCAACTGGCTTTTTCTTCCATCTTAACAAGTGAGTGGAGAAATTCACCTGTCTGCCAAAAATCTGTGTGAGGCTGGTGGCCAGCTCAGCCCTGGTGCTGTCCTGAGAGCTGGGAAGGACAGAGAGTCTTGGGAGAGGGAGGATACAGAGTCTGACCCTGTTCCAAATGAATATATTTATTTATTTCTAGAGTTTCCAACCTGGCTGTATTTTGAATGCAGTGCTGACAATAGAGAAATGCTGAGGTTTAGCATTTTATTTAAAATATTAAACCTTCATGCTGGTTCATTAACACTGCCTGAAATTTAACCAGCTTAGGAAGTCCCTCACACGTCAGAACATGGCACCATAATATTCTTATCCCAGACTATCTCACTGCTCCTGACCATTAACTCTGCAGGAGCTCAGAAATACCCTGAGATCCTCCTTTGCTGCTATTAACCTCAAAAACTAAATTGGATGCTGTAGTTCTTTCTGGCCAACAAGCAATCCAGCTTGAAAAATAAATGAAATCTCCGGGTTTTCCCTAAAACAGATCTCCTGCATCTGCAAAGTCTTGCCCATAACAATTTGCAGCTCATGTCTACACAACTAAATTTAGGCTCTGCACATTTTTCTTACCCCCTGAGTATAAAAGAAGCATTTTCCTTCCAGTATCAGCAGCCTCTCTCCCTGGTCCCCTCTGCAGATAAATTGTTTCTCCCATTAATGAGTTGTACCTGGTACAAATCCTGTGTAGGAGCTCCCTGTACAACTCATTTCTCCAGAAGACTTGCCATGTCCTGGGCAAAGCTGGGAAAGCTTCCAAGGCAAGAAATCTGTGAGGCAGCAGATTGGGAGTTATTGACCTTCAAGAATACAGATTTCATTTATCAGGATCCTGGGCCACAGCCGTGCTGTCCTCACCTGAATAAATTGGCTCTGGAGCAAACAGCTGAATTTTTCAGAGGGTTGTGACACACAGTCCCTATTTCTTTGAAAATGGTGGGAAAATCTCCAGTTTTAGGTTGGTTTTCTGTGATGTTGGAGGTGTTGAGGTGCAGCTGCACGAAGGAAAAGCCAGGTAGTTCAGGAAATAGCCTCAAGTTGGATCAGGGCAAGTTTAGGTTGGATGTTAGGAAAAGTTTCTTCATGGAAAGGCTTGGCAAGCAGAGGAACAGGCTGCCCTGGGCAGTGGTGGAGTCCCCACCCCTGGAATTGTTTAAAAAGCGCATGGATTTGACACCTGAGGATGGGGTTTATTGTTTAACAAGGTGATGGTTGATGATCTCAGAAGTCTTTTCCAACATTAGTGATTCTGTGCACTCCTGGGCCTCTGGAGCTCAGGGCTCTCTCCACTCAAGAAACTGAGTTCCATAATCCAAGTTCTCATTGTTCCTCTGAAGGAACAACTGGACAGTTGGGAATTCCAAACAGAGATGTTTCTGGCACAGTGAGGTTTCTAAGAGGCACTAGAAACAAAACATGGGTGCTTTTTCTCTTAGGCAGAGGTCTTGGCTGGAGAGGAACCAAGTTAGACTGGCAAAAATGGAAAGAATCTTTTCCCCTTTCTCCCTTTTTTACTGTGCATGTGCAGTACAATAGATTTTCAGTACACTCCTGAAAGTGTTCCCTTAAAGATAATGTGACACCATGTCAGCAGGAGAACTTGTAAACTGACTTTTACAGAAACTTTGAAGGAATTCCAGTAATTTAAGCCAGAAACAAATGTTCTAATGGAAGCTGCTCTGCTGAGAGGGCTGGGATTATTTCACCTGGAGGAGGAGAAGGCTCCAGGGAGAGCTCAGAGCCCCTTCCAGGGCCTGAAGGAGCTCCAGGAGAGCTGGAGAGGGACTGGGGACAAGGCATGGAGGGACAGGACACAGGGAATGGCTTTAAGCTGACAAGGGATAGATTCAGATGGGATATTGGGAATTGGGAATTGTTCCCTGGCAGGGTGGGCAGGCCCTGGCCCAGGGTGCCCAGAGCAGCTGGGGCTGCCCCTGGATCCCTGGCAGTGCCCAAGGCCAGGCTGGACACTGGGGCTGGGAGCACCTGGGACAGGGGAAGGTGTCCCTGCCATGGCAGGGGTGGAAGGGGATGATCTTTAACCCAAATCATTCTGGTGTGATTCCATGGTCTGCTTTTCCCCTGTTCATCTCCACTTCCTTGCTAGGAAGAACACAGGGATTATGTGATTATTGTCTGTTGTACATGAACTAAATCTGGATCACATTTAATTTGAGGATTCATTTTTCAGGCTCTGGAACATTTACAGAATCCATTATTAATATTAATATTCAGTAACATCTAAAGGCTTTGTTCAGGCTAGAGGAGGTGCAGTGGAAGCAGCTTCTGCTCCAGTGTTTATGGTGCTGACAGACAAGGGTGGGAAGGTGAAAAAAAAAATCAAAGGAGATTTAATTCTGCTAAAGTTGTTATTGAATCAGTGGCAGTGCTGTGGTACCTATAGGCAGTGATGTGTAGGCAGAGTGTGTCTGCTTGCAGAATCACTGACTGGTTTGGGTTGGGAAGGACCTTTAAAGGTCACCTGGTCCCACCCCATCACAAGGACATCTATCAGCTCTCCCAGGTGCCTCCAGCCTGGCCTGGGGCACTGCCAGGGATCCAGGGGCAGCCCCAGCTGCTCTGGGCACCCTGTGCCAGGGCCTGCCCACCCTGCCAGGGAACAATTCCTCATTCCCAATATCCCATCTTAATGCATTCCCAGACCTGGTTTAGGAATACATCTCTGCTCAGCCAGGAGTCAGTGGGAAGAACCAAAGGAGTTTGTTTAGAGTGTTGATGCAAATCAAAAATGATTTAGGCTTCAGTTTATTTCCAGCCTCAGTTTGGAGAGGGGCTGGTTAAATCTGGAGCACACAACCAGGGAAGCAGGACAGGGGAAGTGATGGTCACACGGTTGTCTTTGAAATGAAAATATGCACAAGTTATGGATGACTGAAGTTCAGAAGAAAATGGCACTCAAAATGAGGGAAGGTTAAGTGATTTTGAAAGCTTTCACTTGCTGACTTAACAAACACCTGAATATTAGTTCAGTTCCTATAAATTGGTGCTGTATTGTCCTTCTGAATCAAAGTGAACTCATCTTGGTGTGTGAAAATGTCCCCCTTCTTCTGCAACTGTGCCTTTACTCTTAAATTCATGGTAATTTTTGTTTAAAAATAAAAACATGCTCTGTATCATCATGCTAGATTAGATCCATAATATGGATAAAAACATTCAGATCCTTCCATTTGCAAAAATTGCGTTGCAGAGCGTTCAGGCTGCCTTGTAATTTCCTGCAGACGTGATCCCTCATTACCGTGATTGTAATTAGTCCTTCTGATGCGTTTTTCACCTTCAAGGCACTTTACAAACATGAGGCAACTCATGCTCATTCCAGTCCTCTTCCCTGGATAAATAACATTCTGAACCTTGTTGGAGAAATAAGTAAAATCAAGAGGAGGGGTCGAATATCACGAGGAGCTGCAAGGAAAGGTTAATGAAGAACCAGACTCTGCTCCTTGTGAGCATTCATGGCTTTTTTATCTTAAATTAGGTCACCTCTTTGTCCAGACATGATCCCAGCTGGTTTTTGCAGGACTCAGAAGCTCCTTTCCCCTTGCTCAGCCCCAGAGTGCAGTTTTCAGCCCTTGTTTTGTCTTTACTTGGAGGGCAGAAATCTCTCTCCATTCTCCATGTGATCTCCCATGTTCTTCCCTCTGCATTTCCTCATCTCCTGCTCCATCAGCAGCTCCCTCCCTGCTCCTGCTGCTTTTCAGCCATTCCCACTCAGTTTGCCAGGATAACCTTTCAGTCCATCCCTCCCCTTGAAAATTGGCTCCTTTTTTCCAGAGAGGAGCAGGGATGGCCAGTGAACCAGTGGGACCCATCTTGCTTTTTGTGACATTGGCATGTTCCACGTGAAGACTTGCTGAGGATTCCTCCTTAATGTTTTATTCTTATTTTTCAAATCAGCATCTAGAACCAGGAATTCTTCTAAAAGTCTAATTTTTTCCAGGTTTTCCAGATATGCTAAGAAATGCAGTTTCACCTTGCCAATCAGTAGACAAAGAGAATTCACCTGGCACTGATCTTGAGCTTTGAGTGTGGAATTTCATTTGTGAGGTTTGGGGAGCTTTTGGGGTTTGGGGTGTAAAATATCTCTTATTTGCACAGTGCTTTGAAGAGGATGGGATTGAGGAATTTTTATGGGATGGATGCCAGGATCAGTTATTGTGAAGGTTTCCCCAGGTCACATTTCCTCTTCCTTCCCCAGCATCAACCTCCCACCATCTTTCTAAGTTGTGGTGCTTCATCCCATACTCCCTATCCCCAAAGGTGGATATTTTTGGGGAAAAATGGGGAATTATGTGTTCAGCCCTTCCCCTCAGCCCTTCTCCATCCACCTTCTCTTGGCTGCTGCATCCCCTCAGGATTCCTTGAGGGTGAGGAACCATGTGTCCATGTGTGGCCTCATGCTGAGAGGAGAATGAGGTGGTGTGGCCAGAGAATTTAAATTTAAGATGAAGGCTGATAAAATCTGCATTTCTAACTTATTCTGAAACTCATTTTTATAATAAAGTGAGGTCAGCAATGCCAACGAAATTTCAGCAGCAGAGGTAGATCATCAAGTTTGATCTTAGATAGCCTGGTGTGCTAATTTAAGCATATTTTTGAGTTGGAGTTGTTCTTTATCTTTGGAGTGGAAAAAATAAATGAAAAATGCACATTTAAAACCATTCTTGCTGCTCCTCATTAAGATTGTTGCCTTCTGAGGAGCTGAAGGATATTGTTAAATTTCTTTGGGTCACTTGAGACGGCTGCTGAATTTCATGGTTGAGGAACGAGAAGAAGAAGAACCAAAGGAAATATAATGAGTATTTGTTCAAAGCAATATCTGCAAATTGCCTGTCCTGTCTAATACAGATTACAGATATTAGAGGGAGGGAAAGGTGATTATGAAATATAATCAATCACCAGCCTTGCTCCAAAGCCTTAGGTCGTGGGTTTCTTGGTGGACAGGCTGTTTGCACATTACTGGATGGGCTGGCAGGAATAATTTCACTTCTGAAGCTCTTTGGTCATTTGGCTTGATTGGGATCCAGCACATTTGCATCCTGTGCCAGAGAAGGTCATGGAGCAGATCACCTTGAGTGCCACCAAGCTGAGAAGGGCGATGGCACCTGGGTTGTATTAAAAATGGTGTGGAGCAGGACCAGGGCAGGGATTGTCCCTCTGTACTGGCACTGCTGAAACATCTCCAATCTCATTTTTAAGTTTTGGGCTCCCCAATGTTAATAAAGTCATTGGGGGGCTGGAGCGTGTCCAGGGAAGGGATCAGAGCCCAGGAGGGGCTGAGGGAGCTGGGAAGGGGCTCAGCCTGGAGCAGAGGAGGCTCAGGGGGCCCTTGTGGCTCTGCACAGCTCCTGCCAGGAGGGGACAGCCGGGGGGTCGGGCTGTGCTCCAGGGAACAGGGACAGGAGCAGAGGCAACGGCCTCAGGCTGGGCCAGGGGAGCTCAGGGTGGATTTTGGGAGCAATTTCCTCCTGGAATGGTTTGTGCAGACCTGGCACAGCTGTCCAGGGCAGTTTAGAGTCCCAATGCCTGGAGGGATTTAAAATCCATGTGGAGGTGGCACTCGGGGACATGGGGCAGTGGTGGCCTTGGCAGTGCTGGGTGAGGTTGACCTCAGTGAACTTGGAGGGCTTTTCCAGCCTCAACAATTCCATGATTCCATGAATAGAGACATTTATAACCCAGCACAGCTCTTTGGCACATCAGATGCTCAGTGTTTTCAGGCATGTGACACAATTCATTTGGTTGCTTTATTCAGATTTATTTGATTCTAATGTTGATGTTTAACCAAGGTATGTAATTCAGCTTCTTTTTGTTGTTTTGTGATTATTTTTTTTCCAACAGATGTGGGAAGAGGCCATTGCCTTGGGTAAAGAACTTGCAGAACAGTATGAAAATGAAATGTTTGATTATGAACAACTCAGTGAACTGCTGGTAGGTTTTTTTAATGACATAGACACCGCAATAATTTATTTCAGAGTTGAATTTCTAAGCTTTTAAAATTATATAAAAAATACTATATCAATGACAGTAAAATTCGGAAACAAATACCCATCATGGTTTTGTTGGACCAATGTCAGTTAACTGGCTTCCACTGGATTGTGTGAAAAACATTGAATTTATTTTTTTTTAGCTGAAAGAAAAGCATTTCAGTAATGTTAAGCTGATTTATTTGGGGTATGAAAGGAAATTTTGAATTTAAATATAAATGGGGACATGAAAAAAAATCCCCATTCTCTCTCAAGTGTCTTTCTATATTCACATTTCTTTTTTTAGGTATGAATAATCCCCAAGCATTCATGTCTCCAGTCAGTTATTTTTGCCCTGACGTTACCCATTCATTATTCCTGCACCATTTTTTTCCTCCTGTTCTCTTCCAAGGAGAGAAATGGCAGCTGTCACTCCTCAGGTCCCAGCCATTTCCACAGGAGTTGAGATGTGATTCCAGTTTGTTTCTGAAAATTTTTGACTCTAAAGTTTTTGATGCCTTCCTCAATTTCTTTGAATTATTTATCTGTTTTCTTTATCCCAGTAGGTCTGAGCTGGGCATTCCTGTGGTGTTGAACTCAGCTCCACATAGCCCCAGCTCACTGCTCCTGGTGGGGTGGGCACAGAATGTTCTTCATTTCAGCATAAAGGGAATTGGGTAGGATTGTTCCTCAGCTAGAAATGGTTGTCAGAGGTGATTATTCACCAGGGGGTGGCTACTCTCCGAGTCCCTCAGTTTTCATTTTCCATCTCCTTTTTGCTTGCACTTGGGAATGTGAACGGGTTTGTCACAGAGGCAGCCACTCTTTAATTATCCTACTGGATCCATTTTGGAGTAGAAGTTGGGATTTGCACTGTATTCATTGTAGCCAATGATCACAGAGTGATTCAATGATTTGGGTTGGGAGGATCTTGAAGCTCATCCAGCTTCACCCACTTTGCCATGGGCAGGGACACCTCCCACTGTCCCAGGTTCCTCCAAGCCCTGTCCAACCTGGCCTTGGATATTTCCATGGAGTTTTTCCTTTTTCTAAGAAAGGAGACCCAGAACTTCCAGTCCTCACATCAGAAAATTGAGTTTATCTTCTCATCAGCCAAGAGGTGAGATGTCACAGAATTAGTCCTGGCGTGCATTTCTCTCACAAGACAGAGATCAAAATTCACTCTCCAATATGAGTCAGGTCTCACATACCCCATCGGCTTTTCTCATTGCTGCTGCTGAACAGCTCTTTTTTTTCTCCCACAATAAAATTTAGAAGTTTTTTGTTCTTTCTATTCTCCCTCTTGTCTCTTTTCTTCCAGCAATATTAAATATTAGCCTCTAAGACAATTCACAAATGACAAAATAGTTTTACTCCAGACGAGCTGAGAAATACTCGGCAGATCTGGGTCTTTGTAGTCTTGGTGCCATTTTGTTATCTGTCATGTGGGAGCAGCACTAAGCCTCCCCCCAGATCAAAAGTCATTCTATTTGCAGAAATAATAGACTAAAAATAAGTTAATGAACAGATCTTCTGAAGCTGCTCATTTGCTATTACTTCATCATTAGAGATAAAGAACTCGGCGTCGAAAGCAGATGGCGTCTGACGTGCATGTGTTTATTCCAACATTTACATTTTCCTCCAATTCTCAACTGCCTGCTTTCCATATGCAAATTCATGGTTGTAAATATGGAAGAGAAGTAGTAGCAAAATGTAATGAGATGTAAGAACCCCAGACTGACAAGTCAGCACCATTGGGATGAGCCGTGTGCGGCTTCATCCTTCCGGTGTTCCGGCATCGGAAGTGTCACTACTGGAATTTCAGATTGCCTTGCAAATTCCTGACCTTCACTGCCACTGAAATATTGGATGGCAATCAGTGAGGTTCACCAAGATGAGGTCCATCAAAATTGAGATACTGGATTTGGAACAGTAAGGTTCACAGTGATGAAGTTCATCAGTTAAGTTGTTGGAGTTGATCAAAATTGAGATATTGGATATGGAGCATTGACATTCATCAAGATAAGGGGCCTCAAAACTGAAGTGTTGGATATGGGACAGTGAAGTTCTCCAACATGAGGTCCATCAAAATTGAGATATTGGATGTGGGACAATGAGGTTCAGCAACATGAGGTCCATCAAAATTGAGATATTGGATATGTAGCAGTGAGATTCACCATAATAAGGTGAAATTAATCAAAATTGAGATATTCCTTAGGGAACAGTCAGATTCACCATGATGAGTAGGAAAATCATGGCTACAGAGTCTGGTATTTCCAAATATTGCCATGAAACTGATATAAAGGTGAAGAAAAGGAGGGGAATGAAGCATCTTTAATTTAGAGATGCATACAAGATCTTAAGTGTAAGGAATCTCCTAAAAGCTCAGGTCATTCAAATCCCTCCTGTTTATTTTGCAGAGAAAACAAGCCCAGTTCTATGAAAACATTGTGAAGGTGATACGACCAAAACCAGATTATTTTGCTGTTGGATACTATGGCCAGGGGTTCCCAACATTCATAAGGGTAAGTGTCACGTGTTTCCAGAGACTTTTCTTGCTCTGGAAATTTCCCTTGGCTTGGAGAAACCTGCCTGACGCTGACAGGTGTTTTTTAGGTGTACAAAACAAACACTGGTTTTTCCTTTCTGGTTTCTAAGATGGAATAGTTGAATTTTAGTAGAGAAACTTTCTCTTCAAACGTATTCAGTACTGAGAAACTTTCTCTTCAAACGTATTCAGTACTTTCTATTTCTTCAGGGTATCACTAGAAATGAAGATAAATGACCCAATCCATCACTCAGGGTCATAACCATCTGAAATGGTGACATTTTTCCCTGGCAGGTTAATATATATTTATATATATATAATAGATATATATATATTTGAGCATGGTAGAGAAGCCTTTTGTGTGTGACCATGTTTTCGGGTGAGTGTCCTGTCCAGCATTGTCACTAAAATTATGTTGACTGTCAAAGGTGTGTGTGACATCTTTAACAGCAATTTTTATCATTAATTTGTCTGTGTCATGTGCCAGCTTAAGACATGTGTCAGTTGGTTGATGCCAGGATCATAGCTTTAGTGACAGTTTAAGGGGTATTTTCACTACTATTAGGATTTTTATGGGTTGAATTAGTGGCTAAAGAAAAGTGGGGCTATAACATGTCTGAATTGCATCTGTATTATGATTCTCTGGCACTTGGCAGTTGCTGACACAGAAATAACCCATTATTATTTTGTTAACTTCCCTGGGCATCCTGTGCCCGGGCTCACCACCCTCACAGGAATTAATTCCTTCCCAGTTTGCCCTCTGAAAACCAGGCTGTTGAGTGCCCTGCTGTTTAGAAAATCCTCACTTCTCCCTCTATTCCAGCATTCCCTGAGAAGTACAAATGTATATACATAAATTACAGTTATACAGAGCCATCTCTTATTACCTTTCCTTCCCCTACTGAGCTTTTCAAAAGGCACCATTGCAGAACTAAACCTAACTGGGCAAATGTGAACAACTCCAGGTTCCTACTCCCAGTCAAAACACCCTTTTTTAATAAGTGCTGTATAATTTTTTCACCAAGTATTCATTTTGAGATGAGTAATGAGGTTAAGCATATTCAGATGCAAATTTTATCCAAACTTGCTTTAATATGTTTGATCAGTTAAAAATATGCAAGTTGTCTTTTACATTTTCCTTTAGAATTTAATGAACTCAGCATGCAAATGGACTGTATAAAATATCTCTTCATTTTCTTTATTGGCAAAGAAGAAACCAATGCTTACAAATACAATAAACTTAATTTTAAAGTTAGAGAAAGTTTTAAGTTTATAATGGCAGAAATCTAATACATTAATGTGAGTCTTTTTATAAGAGTCAGTATTTTTGGATATTCCTCCTTAAATCTACATTGTGTTTCTGTTTTTCTCTGCTGCTCTTTTCCGCTCACCTGAGTGTCTTTAAATAAATGTTTATGTATAAAAAGCCTAATTCAGTTTATTTATTGACATCCATTCCATCATTAGCTGTGGAAAGTGGAGGAGACATCTTGGATTTGGTAATAATTTCTCTTAATGTATTTTAAATGGCCACCAATGTTACAGACCCTTGAAATCATGTTTTGAGGTGATTTTAGTGTGGCTTAAAAAAATACCTAAGCGTAAACATGGGCTTAATGATCCCAGGATGGAATTGGAGGTGAGGAAAAGATATTGATGAAGTATTGACTACGACACAGTGTGAGGAGTGTGAAATTCCTCGCGTACTGGGAAGTGCGAACAGCGTTGGTGTCAGCGCTTCTGAGGCCTCAGTTCTGTACTGGGAGCACTGGTTTTAGCTCTGGGGGTGCTGGTGCCAGCTGTGGGTGCCCCTGTGATGCCTTGTGAAGGCTGCCCTGGAACAGAGACTGGACAGAGCTAAAGCATAAAGCAGGGATTGATTCCAAGGATCTCCTCCATGGATGCACCTTGGGCAGCACCAGAGCCCAGCCAGGGCTGCCCCCAAGATGACCCAAAATGGCCCCAAAATGCACGGCCGGGCACGGGGTCTCTCCCTGGGATCAGCTCTGCTCCATTTGCACCTTGCAGTTCATTGTCCCAGCCCAGCTTTAGCCCAGGCACTCCCACCCTGCTTGTTTTTCTCTCTCCAGCCCACGGGGTTTGTGCTCCTGGGCTGAGATTTGGCTCATTTGTCCTTGGTGCCCAGCTGGAGCAGGAATTGTTTTGTCTCCCTGCTCTGTGCACAGAGCTCACCATCCCATAATGTGAAGCTCAGACCCACCCACTAAAGCAGCACAGAATGTGAAAAATAGAAATCTAAAACCTGAGCATCATCTGTTTGCAGAACAAAGTGTTCATTTACCGGGGCAAGGAGTACGAGCGCCGCGAGGACTTTGAGGCGCGGCTGCTGACGCAGTTCCCCAACGCTGAGAAGATGAAGACAACGTCACCCCCCGGAGATGACATCAAAACCTCCTCTGGCCAGTGTATCCTTGGGCTGTACACCCAGTACAACCAGTACAACCAGTGCATCCAGCAGCTCAGGTCAAGGATTTGTGACCAGCCTGTTGCAGTTCTGCCCTGACGGGTGTAACGCATCAATTTTGTTGTTTTGTCCTTTTTTGTGTGTGTGCGTGTTCCTGTTGAGCTGTTTGCTCTGTGTGACTGAAATTCCCTTTTCACTTCTTAACCCCCGAAATTCAGATATTCAGTGCTTCACTGTAAAGCCCAAACTGGATTTACCCTCAAAATTTCACAGGCCGGTGTCAGAGCAAATTGTGAGGTGAGTTTGAGTTGGGTTTTGTTGTTTTCTCAGTCCCCTTTATAGCACATTATTGTGGTATTAGGAATCTGTGCACAGCCAAGGGATGTGGGCATTGTGAGGGCATTGAATGGTGATTTTTATTATTGGCACACAGTCCAACCCACTGGAAAATAGTGATCCCATATTTGTTCATGAACTTCCTCTAATATTAGAATTCAGTATCCATTCCTAAACAGACAGCATTTGATTTGCATTGAGCATTTGGGGCTTGGAACTGCATGATCTGTGAGGTCACTTCCAACCCAATCCATTCAGTGATTCCATGATTCTTTTCCCTCTTTGCAGTTTCTACAGGGTGAATGAAGTCCAACGCTTTGAGTATTCACGCCCTGTTCGAAAAGGAGAGAAAAACCCTGACAACGAATTTGCAGTAAGAAATTATGAAGAAAATAAACCAATTTTGGTTTGCTTGTTTATCCCCCTCTATTTTGAGCATCTGAGCCATTCATTATCTTTGCTTGTTGAGAATTAAATTCTAGGTTTAAAGGGATTATTTTTCATAGAAAGTTAATTAAGCCAATTTATCATGTTCTCATTTATACCACTAGGAAAAAAAAAATGGGCAAAGCTGTATTTATTTTGTAAAAACAGCTCTTCTGAGAAAGGATTTTAAATTGTTACACCTGAAACTTGTCTTGCCATGAAAATTTCAGTCAGGCATCTGAAAATCTTCTGTCGCTAATACCTTTTGCTTTTTCTTGCTTTTTTTTTAAACCATTTGTTTCATCTAATGGTCAATAAATGAGTGCTGTGAGGAGGCCCTGGCACAGGGTGCCCAGAGCAGCTGTGCAGATCCCTGAAAGTGCCCAAGGCCAGGTTGGATGAGGCTTGGAGCAGCCTGGGATAGTGGAAGGTGTCCCTGCTTCTAGAACTGGATGGGGTTTAAGGTCCTTTCCAACCCAAACCATTCTATGAATATCCAATAAAACCAGGGGATCTTTCCTTGGTATTCTCCTTCAGAAAGGGAGCAGTTGTTCCCTGCTAAGTCACATACTAGATTTAAATCAGTGCTGCTCCATCTTCCATTTGGAATTCCCCCCTGGCTCTGTGACATCTGCCATACCTTGGTCCTTGTCCTGCTGCTGATGTTTTAGGCTTTGCTCGGGGTCCCAGCTGTGCATTGATAACGTGAGACTTCTGTTCCCTTTGCAGAACATGTGGATTGAGAGAACCATCTACGTGACAGCCTATAAATTACCAGGGATCCTCAGGTGGTTTGAAGTCAAATCAGTTTTCATGGTAAGACCAGCTTGGCTGTATTGAGATTGTGTAAAACAATGGGGTTTTTTTACAGCCAGGGAGCATTTGTGTGTCTCAGTGGCTGTGCTGAGATCTGTGAACAAGGAATCCATGGGGTTGGACCTGGCACATCCTGAGGGAACCTGCTGAGGGTGCTGATTGCTGACTGAGGGTGACTCAGGCAATGCAGCCAGCCCTCCAAGGCCTTCAGCCCTTTTAGAAAGCCTTTATGTCTCTCAGCAGGTGCCTAGAATGAAGAGAGATCTGAAGTGGTGCAGGGAAACCCTGCTCCATCCCAGAGAATCTAGCCTGAACTTTATTGAAGAGGATCTGGATATTTTGATTGTCATTAATTCAAAATACCCCAATAATCAAAGGCATTGTATGTCTGCCTTTCTTACCACCCGTGGTTAAAGGTTGTTTTTGTTTCTTCTCCATATTTAGCTAAATATACCCTCAGCAACCTCACAGAGTAACTCCAAATTACTCATTTCTCTGTTCAACCATTTAGACTGTTTAGATAAGACATATCCATTAAACGCCTTTAAGATTAAATTATTCTTATGCAGCTGTAATTTTTAAGTAGCAATAAAAACATTGTTACTGCGTTTTTGAAATCTCTCTTGTGAGGCTTATTTTTAAAGGAAAAGAACAATTTGCATATGATTAATTAAAACCTTTTTCATTGCTCCATTGAGGTTATGTTGGACAGTTGTATTTGGATGAACAGAAGTAATGCAGAAAATTACTATGGTATCTATAGTAACAGAATATGAATGTGATGTGTGACAGTAACAGGCAGCTGAATAAAACACATTGAATTTTTAATGAATTTCGTAGTTTCAATATAACCCTGATGGAGAAGATTGTATTTATCTTCATGATGGCAAGAAGTGCTGTTTGTAAAGGCTGGCAGATCTGATGGCAGTCCTGATGAGCAGAGAGCAGAGCCTGACAGGCACTTGGTGTGCACCCCTCCTGCTCTGCCTGGCATCCAAATGGGCACAAATCCTTCAGCCTTTTGGGAGCAAGGATTGTATGAGTTGCAGAGCTGAGAAATGATAGCAGAATGGAACTTAATAACGTGTGGGAAGACTGCTACAGATAACTTCTGACCTCCTCTGGCACAGTTCCTACAAAATGGGTATTGACTTTCCTCAAGATCTCTGTCAGCTAAAATGCTGCAAGGAGGATCACAGGGTTTACATCCCTGTAATGCTAAATTGTGATTATGGATACAGATATTATTGATCCCTTGCTAAGCTCCAGGATACTCCAGCAGCTCTGCATGTTTCATATTTTATTGATGGAACTGGAATATCGTTAAAGGGAGAGGTGAGATTACATCAAATCAGTGCTGAGAGAACAGAGTAATTTCATAAATGCAGTGTATTATGTTACATAACCCATAGGAACACGCAGAGTTGCTTTAAATCTGCTGGCTTTTCCAATTCCTTCTGAGTGCTTTTAGGTAAACCTTTGCAATCTGTTCATTATCTGCAAGGAATTTGGGGCCAGCATTCCTTATTCTGTACCTGATTTGCTTTAGCTAGGCACAAAAAGTTGTAGGGGACAGAGACCAGCCAGGGAATTAGAAA
This sequence comes from Haemorhous mexicanus, assembly GCF_027477595.1. Classification (NCBI taxonomy): domain Eukaryota; kingdom Metazoa; phylum Chordata; class Aves; order Passeriformes; family Fringillidae; genus Haemorhous; species Haemorhous mexicanus. Next base: position 40,470,090 of record NC_082347.1, read on the forward strand.
TCAGATTTTGACTCACACTTGAGTTTGAAAAGCACAAATGCTAATCTCTGTTTTGTTTTTATCTTGGAATTCTGTACTGTTGCAAATGTCTCAGGAGAATGTAATTCCTGTTTTCCCTGGATAGAGTGAGGAGTGCCCAGAGTGGCCCTGGGAGCAAGGCTCTGAGTTTACACTTATCATAAATAGCTTTCACCAGGTTCCAAAGCCTAGTTTGTGGTAGTGAGATGGCAACTGCAATTCTCCATCTGCTTTTAAAAAACAGAGGGAGTGTTACAAGAGTAGTAAAAGAAAGGAGAATGAGAAAGAAAGCCATGATTGCTGCTACAGAAAAGTCAAAAAGCTGTCAGCTCAATGAGTGCTAATTTCTGGAGATGCTCAAGAGCTTTAAAAGCAATGGTTCATCAACACATTATTGCATAGTTATAAGGCCATTAATACAAGTGACAGAATACTAAATTTAGCCTGTGATGTTCCCAGCAGTTTTGCCCAATCTGAGCTGGATGTGGCTTCACTCCCCAGTCCAGATTCCCCCGTGGCAGGCTGGGCTCTGTCCGAGCCTGGCCTGCTCCCTATTCCCAGCAGAATCACCAGGCTCCTTCCCTGCCTTCCAGAATCATTCAGCAGGCAGGCTGCTCAAAATGCTAATTAAAACATCCTCGATGTAATCAGCTGGCAGGTGTAAGAGTAACAACTAAAGAGATTTGATTATAAGTGGTTCTCAGAAGCAGGGTAAGCAACTGATAGCCAGGTAGAAGTGCTGCTTTGTTTATGTAGCATTTATGTAAATGAGGCTGTAATCAAATATACACTTGCATTTTCCTCACAGGCCTCAATTAACCTTCCTTTCCTCTCCCTTCCACGTCATTTTTTTGGTACAAGCAGGCTGTGGCTTCCAGTGAGGACTCTCTGCACTCTGGGTCACTGCAAGTTACTGATTTTCAGCACATTCACTAATATTTAAAATATTTTAATACTTTTTTTTTCAACATGAAAGACACAGTAGCTTGGTATAAAAAGTAGCTGGAGGTCAGTCCATAAAAATAAAGCAAGTTTTGTACAGCATATGAGCTATACACTCACAAAGGCATCTGAGGAGACTCTTCATTGAAGTCCAGGTAGAAATAAAATTTCTCCCTTCAGTTCTTGATGGTCAGATGAAGACAATGTGACCTCTTGGGAGAAAGCACAGCAGATAGTTTAGATGTCATCTCATCAACACATTCAACTCAATGTCCTTGGAAACACACCAAAATAATCATTGCAAAAATATCTTCCTGATTTTTGAGCAGCTTAGGATTACATTTTCCATCAGAAAATCCACGTTCAAGTTATCATTTCTTTCTTAATGTTACGTTAAGCTGGATCTTCTTTGTGCTGCTAAAACTCACCAACCCTTAATCTCTGATGTTCTCCATAATCCTCCAAAAAACCTCACGTGATTGCTGCCAGAGCCTTTCTGGGTGCTGTGCTGGGATGTAATCCCTCCTGCAGCAGCAAAATGCAGTTAACTTCCTCCACTGATACCCATCATCATATCAGTTACTGCAGCACAGAGATACCAAATACCTCAGTCACTCTTTCTGGTCATTATTGGTCAAAAATCTCCCAGTAACCTCGTTCTGAAAAGTTCTTGAATGTTTCTGCCTGTGGGGTTTTGCTGAGCAGGTTAAAAACTCTGGCCCTGGTTTGAAATCTCCTTTTGTTTGGGTTTCAGGTGGAGATCAGCCCCCTGGAAAACGCCATAGAAACCATGCAGCTGACCAATGACAAGATCAATAACATGGTGCAGCAGCACCTGAACGACCCCAACCTGCCCATCAACCCCCTGTCCATGCTGCTCAACGGCATCGTGGACCCCGCCGTCATGGGGGGCTTCGCCAACTACGAGAAGGTAACGCCAGGAATCCCTCAGTTCCACCAGGATCTCCTCAATTCCACCAGGAATCCCTCAATTGCACCAGGATCCCCTCAATTCCACCAGGGTCCCCTCAATTCCACCAGGAATCCCTGAATTCCACCAGGATCCCCTCAATTCCACCAGGATCCCCTCAATTCCACCAGGGTCCCCTGAATTACACCAGGAATCCCTGAATTCCACCAGGATCCCCTCAATTCCACCAGGAATCCCTCAGTTCCACCAGGATCCCCTCAATTCCACCAGGAATCCCTCAGTTCCACCAGGATCTCCTCAATTCCACCAGGGTCCCCTGAATTCCACCAGGAATCCCTCAGTTCCACCAGGATCTCCTCAATTCCACCAGGAATCCCTCAGTTCCACCAGGATCTCCTCAATTCCACCAGGAATCCCTCAGTTCCACCAGGATCCCCTCAATTCCACCAGGATCTCCTCAATTCCACCAGGAATCCCTCAATTCCACCAGGAATCCCTCAGTTCCACCAGGATCTCCTCAATTCCACCAGGGTCCCCTGAATTCCACCAGGAATCCCTCAGTTCCACCAGGATCTCCTCAATTCCACCAGGAATCCCTCAGTTCCACCAGGATCTCCTCAATTCCACCAGGAATCCCTCAGTTCCACCAGGATCCCCTCAATTCCACCAGGATCTCCTCAATTCCACCAGGAATCCCTCAATTCCACCAGGAATCCCTCAGTTCCACCAGGATCTCCTCAATTCCACCAGGGTCCCCTGAATTACACCAGGATCCCCTCAATTCCACCAGGATCCCCTCAATTCCACCAGGGTCCCCTGAATTACACCAGGAATCCCTGAATTCCACCAGGATCCCCTCAATTCCACCAGGAATCCCTCAGTTCCATCAGGATCCCCTCAATTCCATCAGGAATCCCTCAGTTCCACCAGGATCCCCTCAATTCCACCAGGATCCCCTCAGTTCCACCAGGATCCCCTCAATTCTACCAGGAATCCCTCAGTTCCACCAGGATCCCCTCAATTCCACCAGGAATCCCTCAGTTCCACCAGGATCCCCTCAATTCCACCAGGAATCCCTCAGTTCCACCAGGATCCCTGAATTCCACCAGGAATCCCTCAGTTCCACCAGGGTCCCCTGAATTCCACCAGGAATCTCTAAATTCCACCAGGATCCCTGAATTCCACCAGGATCCCCTGAATTGCACCAGGAATCCCTCAATTCCACCAGGATCCCTGAATTCCACCAGGATCCCCTCAATTCCACCAGGATCCCTCAATTGCACCAGGATCCCCTCAATTCCACCAGGGTCCCCTCAATTCCACCAGGATCCCCTCAATTCCACCAGGGTCCCCTCAATTCCACCAGGGTCCCCTGAATTGCACCAGGAATCCCTCAATTCCACCAAGATCCCCTCCATTCCACCAGGATTCCCTCAATTCCACCAAGATTCCCTCCATTCCACCAGGATTCCCTGCCCTGTTGGGCCTCAGCTGAGCCCAGCACAGGGAGGATGTGGAGAGAGGCCAGAGCAGGGATGGAGCAGCTCTGCTGGGAGGGCTGGGATTGTTCACTTGGAGAGGAGAAGCTTTGGGGTGACCTCAGTGTGGCCTTGCAAGGCCTAAAGGGGCTCCAGGAGAGCTGGAGAGGGACTGGGGACAAGGATGGAGGGACAGGACACAGGGAATGGCTCCCACTGCCAGAGGGCAGGGATGGATGGGAGATTGGGAATGAGGAATTGTTCCCTGGCAGGGTGGGCAGGCCCTGGCACAGGGTGCCCAGAGCAGCTGGGGCTGCCCCTGGATCCCTGGCAGTGCCCAAGGTTGGACACTGGGGCTGGGAGCACCTGGGACAGGGGGAGGTGTCCCTGCCATGGCAGGGGTGGCACTGGGTGGGCTTTAAGCTCCTTTCCAACCCAAATCAGTGTGATTGTGTGATCCCATCATTCTCACTTTGTGTTTGTAGCTGTTACTTAGCAGAATTTTTGAGCTGTTCAATTTATCTTCGTTGTAGTTCATTCCTCATTTTCTGAAGAATGGCTCATTTCTCTCTCTCTCAATTAGGCTTTTTTTACTGAAAAATACATGCACGAGCATCCAGAGGATCATGACAAGATTGAGAAGCTGAAGGATCTGATTGCTTGGCAGGTAAAAAATTTGAAGTCAGGTTTGGCAGAGGCAGGTGGTGTGGAAAGACAGCTTGGTGTCACTTTGGAGGAAATTCAGACATTATCCTCACTTTGGATACAGTTCTTTGCCATTTAAATCTGTCTTGGAGCTTGAGTTAAAGTTCATCTTTTCAAATCTGACATAATTGCTCATTTTGATACACTTGCAGAGAACAAATATGATCAAGGTATTTTCTTTTTTCTTGTTTCTTTTTTTTTTTTTTTTTTTTGTAAACACAGTAAGTGACAATCTCCCATCTGTATCAGATGAGAAAATATTTCTCAGGGCAAACGAGACAATTCCAGTTTTTCTCTGTAGTCACATACTGGACATTTTTCTGTGGTCTCAGTATAATTTTATGATAACTAAGAAAAATACCAGGTTGATTGGAAATGGTTTTTTTTTTTTCCCACAGACAAAGAAAGTGAATCATTGTCTTTTCATATTCAGTTCTTTCTTTATAATAAAGGGAATAATTTACATTTCCGTAGATTTCAGTCTTAGAGGTAGTAGAACCAAAGCTACAGAATTCAAAAATAGAATATCCTCTGAAGGCTTTAAAACTATCAGTGAGTAAAAAACTCTTTAGGTCTGACCAAAAAAAAGAAAAAAGAGGTATTTTTAAATTTATTTTCTTGTGAGCTTTTAGAAAAGATTAGATTTTATAAGCTTTAAGTTTTATAGAAGAAAATAATTTGGTCCCAGAAGACTGACTTGGTGTCAGCTCTGTGTCTTTGCCTCTGAGAGTGATACTTCAAATGAATTCCAAACACACTTTCCCTCAGCAAAGGCTCACTTTGGTGACACTTGTGTATTGAAATAATATTACAATTTGGAAATAGGTATGGCAGCTGATCACATTGTATTGTAATTATTCAGGGCTTTTAAACACATGATTTCCCATCAGTTTTGTACCTCAAAAACAACAGGAACCAGGCAGGTAGAGAAAAGGGATCAAAATTTAGTTTTATATCTGAAAATTAAGAGTCACTAAAAGCCCTTTCAGTGCTTTTAAATTGCCTTGGATGGTTCATACACATTTAAGGGATCCTAAAATTTAAAATTCCTCTCAAAGTACTTCAGTTTCCAGCCAGGTGGGAGTCAGCTCCCAAATATTGGGAGAGGGATGTGTATGGAAGCCTTTGAATGTATCCTGGGCTGACAGGGATGGAAAGCAAAGAGGAGATTTCATTTTTCAATAATGTGGGGCTTGGAGTTGTGTAATCACATGGAATTTTCTCCCTGCTGCATAAATCAATCTGGGGATCTGAATCAGCAGCCTGACAATTGTATTACCAGCTGACCAGTTAAATTCAGTTTTTTTCATCTCCTTACCTGTTTCTCCACTGTGCTGTGGAATTCATAATTCATAATTCATATAATTCCTGTGAACTTCAAGTGTACATTTTGGTTCTGTCTCTTATTAATTCAGATAAATTCCATTAGCAAAGCAATGTCCATTTTTGTCCTTCTTGGTGCTTTTCCAACTTAGGCAAAAAATGTTCCCATGCAACTGCACCATTTCAAGCTGGTCTTTCATTTTAACATGAAGATAATGAAATGATTGATTGAAATTAAGGCAGAGAAATGAATGATTGATGACATTAGTCACTCTGAATTTAGCTAAAGTATTTACAGCACAGCAAAACAGAAAAATACCACAGCAAATCAAGACCTTGTGCTCCTTCTACAGAGATGAAAGAACTGCTGCATACCAAACTCAGGTTTTATGCTCATATTTTATGATCCCCTTGCTCTGAAAGATTGTTTTCAAAGATCAGTTTAATAATTCAAATCAATGTCATTTTTTTCAGTCTTTTCAGCCGAGCAGATCAAGATTAAAAAAAAAAAAAAAAACAAAAAGGGGAAACAAATCAGGGAATAATTTCAAGTTGCAGTGGAACTTTATAAAATTTTAAAATCAGCCAAGAACAGAGTTATGAAATAAGAAAATGCCCTTTCTTCAAGGCCAGGTTAATTTGGAATATCCTGAATGTGGCAAAATTCTGCCTCTGACAGGTGTCAAATTCCATGTCAGGCATCAGCACATTTCCCTGTGTCTGGAAAGAAGACACAGGAGGAGTTTGGAAGTTGGTAGAAGAAGGTGAAACAGAAATGGTAACACAGCTGGAAGATTCTTCCTGCACTTGATAAATGTTTAAGGATTAAGTGGTCTTGGACAGGGAGGCCAAATATCCTGACTCAGCAGCCTCACGTTCTGTAGTAAAGTCGTGGGACATTAATGAATTTCAGCTTCTGTAAAAGATTAACAAACCTCCTTCTCCTTCTCCTTCTCCTTCTCCTTCTCCTTCTCCTTCTCCTTCTCCTTCTCCTTCTCCTTCTCCTTCTCCTTCTCCTTCTCCTTCTCCTTCTCCTTCTCCTTCTCCTTCTCCTTCTCCTTCTCCTTCTCCTTCTCCTTCTCCTTCTCCTTCTCCTTCTCTTCTTCTTCCCCTCCTTGTTGTTGTTGTTCTTCTTCTTCTTCTTCTCCTCCTCCTTGTTGTTGTTGTTGTTGTTCTTCTTCTCCTTCTTCGTCTTCTCCCCCTCCTCCTTGTTCTTCTTCTTCTCCTCCTTCTTGTTCTCCTTCTCCTTCTCCCTCCCCCCACATTTTTCCTCCTACAAATAATGTTGTCATTTACTTCCTGTTCTTGATTTTCCAACCTGGAGGTGGCTGATCCCCAGGACAGGTTCTTCAGTGCGTTTTCTACCCATAAAATTGTCTCACATGCTTCAATTTGTAATTCCAGTTTGTTTTTTTTTTAAAGCCATTTCCAATGTCAACAGTTCTTTAAAATAAATGAGCCAAGTGACCACTTATCCCTCCAAAACAGGAGGGTCACAGTGTGGCCTGGTAATTATGTAAATTTAGAAATTCATTGACTTATTGAGAGCAGGGAAAACTTTCTGGTTTCATGTTTAATTTTTGTCAAGTGCAAATCCATATGCTTATACATAGAAGCCACTACATTGAAAAAAAAAAGGAAAAAAGTCATTATTCTTCTCTTTGTAGTCTTTTAGGAGAAGCACCTCTTCCATTTCCATAGTGCCAAATCATCTTGATAAGATTTCTCGAGTTTGTTCATCTGTAATTCATCTGTGTATTTATTATTCTCCTTACTAATAAAGCTGCTCCTTCTGATTGCTGCTCAGTCTTATTAGAAAAATCTGTTTTTAATCAGTATTATGATTTAATTATGAATTATTAAGAAGAAGCCTTTTAGCTTGATTGCTGCAGAGAATATCTGAGTTAGAATCAGAGCACTGTGTGGGCTGAAACGGACCTGGAAGAGGAAATATTTTTCCTGAGCTGGAGGTAGAAAACTCTAATGGTGTGTCTGGGTAGCTGTGGGAATGAAAATGTCTCTCTTAAAACATTTCCAAAGGTCAGCTACACCTCCACACTAGGAACTAATTATATAATCCTGTGCTGGCATGGATATTTTTGTGACAGAAGCCTTGAAGATAAATTATTATTTTCAGTTACAAAAGAGAATTAATTTAATTTTTTCCCTCTTCTGTTTTCTTCCCAGAGAAAATAAAAAAATTTTTCTAAGGAGAACTATATAGCATCTAAAACTGTATGTTTTATTAATAAATATTGCTCTGCAATATATATCTGTCCAAGGATGGAGCTCATTTGCAGCTTTAGAAAGAGCATTTATTAAAGAAAACATAAACTATTTTCATCTTCAGGGTTTTATCCTCATGGAACTGGGAAAGGATTTGATATTAATAACCTGGTGTGAGACTCATCATTCATCAGTTTGGTGTTTCAAAGTACAGAATCTGTGGGGGCTTGAGAATGGAATATCACAGGAGGGTTTGTGCTGTGGGATAAATCCAGCATGAGATGTCTGGGCTGATTGGGGCTGAATTGAATGTAAAGGACTTTGTTTAACAGAAAAAAAGGGAAATCCTGGAGAACAGGGGTTGAGGTCCTGTCATGCAGGAATGATGATGGTCAGTGAGACCATAATAATAATTCTTGTCATTTTTAATATTATTGTTGTTGCTATTTATTATTCTTGTTATGATTATTATTAGTGCTATAATTGCTATTACTATTGCTGTTATTACTAATATTATTATTACTGCACGAGCTCTTTCCCTGCTGTGGGAGCATTGCCCTGTCCCTTGGCTCAGGAGGGGCTGGGCAGGGTGGAGCATGTATACATGTATGTATATTTGATGCATATATACATGTATACATGTATATATACATCAAATACCCTCTGGTACTACAGAGGGAGGAGAGGAATGATTTTCAGTAGTATTTGGGCAAAACCCCCAATTATTAAGAAAAGCACCAAATGACTAACACTGACTCACTCTCTTGGCATGATGTCGGTAGATTTCCTACTGTTATTTGTAGTTGTGTTCTGGTCTGGTTATGACATGTTGTCAGTAGAGTGGTTTGGAAAGTGTTAGCCTGGGGTCCAATAGTTCTTCTGTGCCATTCTGCTTTCCAGATCCCATTCCTGGCCGAAGGCATCCGGATCCATGGGGAGAAGGTGACAGAGGCCCTGAGGCCATTCCACGAGAGGATGGAGGCGTGTTTCAGGCAGCTGAAGGACAAGGTGGAAAAGCAGTACGGCGTCCGCGCCATCGTAAGTTCCCTCTCAATTTCTCCTTTCCACAGTGTCTGGAATTCCCTTGAATGACAGCAACTCTCTCTTCCTGTGTGATGATTTAACAGAGCAGTGTAGATGCAGAGTTCCTGCTTGTTCCCAGTCATCATCAAGTTATGGAATACTGAGCAGATGAGAGATGTTGAGGAAGCCTCGGTGCTTTCATTTCCCAGCACGGGAGCAATTTCTAACCTGCCTGAGTCTGTTCCTTGAAAGTCAAGATAACCCTTCAATTCTGAAGGATTTGGGTTACAAAAATGAATTTAAAAATTGGCACTTCCAGAGCTAAATGTTACCTTTCCCTAGGTGGGATTCCTGTAGGGAAGGGAGATCTGTGGTGCTCCATGGTAGCGTGTGGTTGTACCTTCACTGAATGTAGGCAGGCAAGAAAGCTACACCTCCTACTCCATGAGTTTAAAAGGACTGAAATTCAGGCTTTTCTCATTCCAGCACCTTATTTCCAGTTGCTGCTTCATCCTTAAGGGAAAGCCAAGAATTTCATGGTGTTTCCAGCGGAGGTTTGTTCTGCTTTTCAGTGTTGAGTGTGAAGGTCAGAACAAACAAAGCCAACAGCTTTTTAATTCAGGATAGAATTGAAAATTCAATCAAAAATACATGGATGGGTGCTGTTATGAGATCCTATTTTGTCTGGAGCAAAGGAGGCTCAGGGGGGGCCCTTGTGGCTCTGCACAGCTCCTGCCAGGAGGGGACAGCCGGGGGGTCGGGCTGTGCTCCAGGGAACAGGGACAGGAGCAGAGGGAACGGCCTCAGGCTGGGCCAGGGGAGCTCAGGGTGGGCACAGCAGGAATTCCCCCATGGAAAGGGGGCTCAGGCCCTGGCACTGCCCAGGGCAGTTTGGAGTGCCCGTCCCTGTGGGTGCCCAAGGAATCAGCAGATTTGGACTTGTACTCTGGGCTGGGGACAAGGTGAGGACTGGGCACAGCTTGGACTCCATCTCAGACTTTTCCACCCTAAATAATTCTGGGGTTCTGTCTGTAGCAGTGACAGAACTACTCCCCTTTTTTTTAATGGGGACACAGATCTTACAGGGCACATTCCAGCCTTTGTGGTATCCTTTAACTGATGTTCTGTTTGTGGTCCTTCAAATCCCATCTTATGAATTTATATATTCAGGGAAAAGTTCAAACAGTAATTTATTCCCAGGGAGAACAGAAGTAATTAACATTAATGATACCTGCATGTCAGTCACTTCAGTAATATCCATTTACATCATCAAGGAGATGACTGGAAAGTGGTGTTATCTCTCTAATTTCACTCTACCCACCAGTAAGAATTTTCAGGATTGATGGAGTTTTATCTCTTCTGTCTTCCTTGTACAAGGCCAATTTACCAGTAGTTGACAGGGTGGAAAATATACCTGTAATTAAACAGCATGAGATTCTTATTTGTTGACTGCAAGAGTTCAATTATTTTATGCATATATCAGTTATTAATGACTAACAAAGCTTGGAGAAATATTCAGAACTCTGAAATTGTCTGAAACAAAACCAAAACTTTCATATATTTTCTTCTAAACCTGGTATGACTCTGTAAATTGGCTCTCCTGATATTTTTGACATAAAGTATCTCTTTGTGGGTTTTTGGGTTATTTTTAATGAAGTCCATTTCATTGAAATATATTGACAGGGCAGTCACAACGATGGCAAAGATGGATTAAAAAATTATATGTAAAAAGGTATTTTTTTAAAGGCAAGATGTAAAAAAATGTGGAGATACCTTGGAACAAAGGAATTCTTGGAATATACTTCAAATCATACATCTGCCTGTGAGGACATAAATATTTTTTTCTAGTCCTTTGGGTGGATTTCCTTTAGAACCTATTTCTTTGTTGGTAACATGAGGTATTGGTTTTTTATGAATTCATTAATGCTACCAAAAAAAATGAAAATCCACGGAACCTTCCCCTGTTCCCTTTGGTGTGTGGATATTTGTAGACACATTTCACAGTGAAAAGCAAGGCACAACTTCCCAAGGATATGTCTGGGATTCACATCCTCTGGATGAAAATCCACGGAACCTTCCCCTGTTCCCTTCGGTGTGTGGATATTTGTAGACACATTTCACAGTGAAAAGCAAGGCACAACTTCCCAAGGATATGTCTGGGATTCACATCCTCTGAACCCCAGAGAAAGAAAAAGCAATTCTTATCTCAATTGCTGCTCCTCTTGTTGTTCACAAGTAGAATGCATTGTTCACCAGAAGGGAATTGGTAATTGCATTCTGGTGTGAGTGTTTTGATTCACTGACCAGTTGAATCCATGTGTGTGTGTTGGGACTGTCAGCTGACAGTCACGAGATGCTGGGCAGTTGGGTTGGGTTGAGTTTTTGAGATGAACTGACAGGTTCAGTTTAGATGTAATGTAATACAGCGTAATACAATATAGAATAATATAGTATAATAAAGTGATTAATTATCCTTCTGATATGATGGGGTCAGATGCATCATTTCTCCCCTTTGTCAGGGTTGCCTGCTTTTTACAATAGCTGTGTTTTTTTGGGGTGAAGCAGTAACCTCTGGCCTTTCTTGGCTGCAGCTGGCGGGGCTGGAGGAGCGGCGGGGCAGCCGGCCGCGCTCCATGGTGCGCTCCTTCACCATGCCCTCGTCATCCCGGCCCCTCTCCGTGGCCTCCGTGTCCTCCCTCTCCTCGGACAGCACTCCCTCCCGGCCCGGCTCCGACGGGTGAGTGGGGAATCTCCAGCCAGGGATTGTCCCCAAAGCTCCCTGGGCTGGGGAATCCTCCACCAGGGATTGTCCCCAAAGCTCCCTGGGGTGGGGAATCTCCAGCCAGGGATTGTCCCCAAAGCTCCCTGGGGTGGGGAATCCTCTGCCAGGGATTGTCCCCAAAGCTCCCTGGGCTGGGGAATCCTCCGCCAGGGATTGTCCCCAAAGCTCCCTGGGGTGGGGAATCTCCAGCCAGGGATTGTCCCCAAAGCTCCCTGGGGTGGGTGAGTGGGAATCTCCAGCCAGGGATTGTCCCCAAAGCTCCCTGGGCTGGGTGAATGGGGAATCTCCAGCCAGGGATTGTCCCCAAAGCTCCCTGGGGTGGGTGAGTGGGAAATCTCCAGCCAGGGATTGTCCCCAGAGCTCCCTGGGGTGGGGAATCCTCCGCCAGGGATTGTCCCTGATGCTCCGTGGGCTGGGTGAGTGGGGAATCTCCAGCCAGGGATTGTTTCCAAAGCTCCCTGGGGTGGGGAATCTCCAGCCAGGGATTGTCCCCAAAGCTCCCTGGGGTGGGGAATCTCCAGCCAGGGATTGTCCCCAAAGCTCCCTGGGGTGGGGAATCTCCAGCCAGGGATTGTCCCCAAAGCTCCCTGGGGTGGGTGAGTGGGGAATCTCCAGCCAGGGATTGTCCCTAAAGCTCCCTGGGGTAGGGAATCCTCCTCCAGGGATTGTCCCCAGAGCTCCTTGGGGTGGGTGAGTGGGGAATCTCCAGCCAGGGATTGTCCCTAAAGCTCCTTGGGGTAGGGAATCTCCAGCCAGGGATTGTCCCTGATGCTCCCTGGGGTGGGTGAGTGGGGAATCTCCAGCCAGGGATTGTCCCTGATGCTCCCTGGGCTGGGTGAGTGGGGAATCTCCAGCCAGGGATTGTCCCTAAAGCTCCTTGGGATAGGGAATCTCCAGCCAGGGATTGTTCCCGAAGCTCCCTGGGGTGAGGAATCCTCCAGCCAGGGATTGTCCCTGATGCTCCCTGGGGTGGGTGAGTGGGGAATCTCCAGCCAGGGATTGTCCCTGATGCTCCCTGGGGTGGGTGAGTGGGGAATCTCCAGCCAGGGATTGTCCCCAAAGCTCCCTGGGCTGGGTGAGTGGGGAATCTCCAGCCAGGAATTGTCACTGATGCTCCCTGGGGTGGGTGAGTGAGGGATCCTCAGCCAGGGATTCTCCCTGGTGCTCCCTGGGGTGGGGAATCCTCAGCCAGGGGTTGTCCCTGATGCTCCCTGGGGTTTGAGGGTGGGTGGCATTCCCAGATCTTGGAGCTGGAAACAGCTGGGAGGGCTGGGGGTGTTCAGTTGGAGAAGGGAAGATCCAGGGAGAGCTCAGAGCCTCTTCCAGCACCTGAAGGGGCTCCAGGAGAGCTGGAGAGTGTCGTGGTTGAGATGGTCACAATACAAAGCAACACACTCCATTTTCAGAAGGCTTCAAACTGCTTTTATTGTACCTTGCGTGCTCTTTATACATTCTTATAAAACTCCTCAGTTTACACTTTACTCATTGGTCAGGAAAGACAAACCAAGTGCTCATTGGAACAGAGTAGCAGGTTTCTCTTATTTCTCCTTCTTTCTTTCTTAGTTTCTATGTCAACGACCTTGGTAGGAAATTCTTTCAGGGGTAAACATGGATCAAACTCCTCCTGGCTCACAGAAGTCACTGTAAAACCTCTTCCACAGGAGAGGGACCTGGGACAAGGCATGGAGGGACAGGACACGGAATGGCTCCCCACTGTCAGAAGGCAGGGATGGATGGGATATTGGGAAGGAATTTTTGGCTGTGAGGGTGGGGAGGGGCTGGGATGGAATTCCCAGAACAGCTGTGACTGTCCTTGGAGCCCTGGCAGTGCCCAAGGCCAGGTTGGAGCAGCCTGGGATAGTGGAAGGTGTCCCTGTCCTGGAACTGGATGAGTTTTAAGGTCCCTTCCATCCCAAACCATTCCATGATTTTTTTAAGTGACAGCCTAATATTGGCTAAAACACTCCAACCTACAGAGACATTTCTCTCAAGGTCTCTTATTCTCTAACCCAGATAAATACAATGTTCTTTTTTGCCCTCTAAGCGTCCAAACAACACCAAAAAACCCCAAAGAGGAGATCAGTTCCCCCTTTGCAGTGTCACAGGTGTGTGAGGGATGCTCTGCAGGCCGTGTGTGCAGCCAGCCCTGTCCCAGGAGCCCAGGGCAGGATTACCTGACTGCTCAATCACTGCTGCTCACTCCAGCTGCCAGAGGAAAAGCTGCTTATGGCAAGATTGTACTTCAAGACTTTTCAAGATATTTCACATGAGAACTGGGAATTCTGTTGATAAGCCCTGTCTCACAGTCACATACCTCAAAGAACAAAATAATCTGTTTGCTGTCTGGGCTTTCCATGCAGCCTCAGAAGTCCCTTCTCTCTCTTCCTCCCCTCAGGCACCCCTGTAATCCAGAAATGCAATATTTGGCCAAGGCAGCAGTTTTTTTAAAACCTTCTGAAGGGCTGCTGATTTACAGGGATGTGCTGGAAACTCCTGTGCACCTTCAGAGAGGAGTTCATACCTGGCTAGAAACTAAAGGCATCACGTAAAATTAAATCCAGCACCTAAGGACCAGCAGGATGCTTGCCTTGATTACAAAGAGTTTATTTAGTCCTTGGGAGGAGCTGTGAACAGCTCAGCTCTCACTCCACTGCCCTCTGGAATGCTTTCACACAGTGGTGTAAATGTGGGACAGCAGAGATCCTGAGTTTTGACTAATTCTGAACAAAGTTGTCTTGCTGGAACTTGGGCAGAAAAACTATCCCTAGTAAGTGAGCAACTTTGTTCTGTCTCAGAAGAAAAATCTAGATTCTTTGCCTTGCCTCTTTCTGGTTTATCTTTCAAAATTTTAAATGTATTTTACTTTGTCATTGAGTATTATTTCCTTCAGGTTCACCTCTCAGCTGTGTTGTGGTAGGTGTCACATGGCAGTTTTTGAGGCTCTGAGTCTCCTCAGGGTGTATTTTCACAAAGATCCCACAAAGATCACAGAGCAGCTCAGCTCCTGCTCTGAGCCCAGGGCAGTACAGGAAAATAGAGTGAACAACTCTTGTCACTGAGAAGACCTGAAAATACTCCTCATTTGTATGGAGGAGGAGGAGGAGAAGAAAAATCATCAGATGTAAATAATATCATGAAAGACCTCAAAAATTCAGGTGGCTGTAAAATCATGTGGGTGGTTTGGCACTGCTGGCCTGGCAGAAGTTTCCTCCTGTTCCTGCTGTAGTTGGTGGTGTTTGTGGTCAGTTCTCCTCTTGTCTTTCCATGTCTCTTCATAAATTAAATTTGAGACTAGAGATGGTCTAAAAAACCATTAAACGTGAAGCTAAAGGAGTGTCTTATCCAAATCACCCAGTTTCTGTTTAATGCAGTTTTCAGCTCCTGCTCTGGAGCTTTTTAACAGCAAAGACTCAAAGCAGACTTTGACACAGGACGTGTTTTACAACTCCCAACTCTATGTATAAATAAAACTGACTTCAAAAGAAGGCCTTGGGTTTATTCCCCACTTAAGATGGGACTTAGAAATACAAATGTGAGCACTTGCACTCAGTGGTTGGAAGCAGGAAAATCCTGGGGTCCAGTGGGATTTCTCAGCTCTTGGCAGTCCCAAAGTGCTTCCAGTTGGAGCACAGAGTGTGCTGACCCATTTTAGCACAGATGCATTAATAATCCAAACAATTAATAGTCCTAATACAGTGCTTGGAAGGGAAGCAATTAATCATTGTCTGAAGGATGGAAATTCCTCTTGTGAATTTGCAGTTGGCCTCAGAGGTGCTGGCACCACCCAGTCCAAAATACACAGCTCAGGTTCTACAAAGTCCTGGTGTTGGGAGAGCTGGGCTCTGCTCTGGGCTCTGTCCCTGGAGTTCTGTGTGACCCTGGGCAAATTGCTGCCTTCCCTTTTCCCTTTCTGTAAAATGGGATGGATAGACTTGTGGGTTTGTTCCCAACCCATGGCATTCAGGATTTGGGAAATGGCTCAGGGGCTGCAGTTGCAGGTGCTGCTTGGAGCATCTTCCCATCAAAGGAGCTGATGTAGAGTGGAAACAGCAGCAAAGAATAACAATAATTTGGGATATTGCTGCTGGGTACAGCTGCTAATGCTGGGGATTAGGATGATGTCAGTGCAAATTGTCTGAAATATGAATACACTGGAATTTCACAGCATGGACTGTGGCCTGTACCTGCATGCACCCCATGGCATGGGAAATGCTTTTCCAGCCTAAAAGTGTCCTTCTTTGGGAAGTTTTGGTTTGGTTTTGGTTTTGTAATGTGGTGGTTTGAGACAGTCTTAAAATCTGCCAGTGTGATTTTGTCTAGGTGTGATCTTACTGGTGTTTTTCATTTATAATATAAAATAAATGATAAAATACTTTGTCTAGCCAAGAGTGCTCCATCCCTGGAATTGTCCAAGGCTGGAGCACCGTGGGATAGTGGAAGGTGTCCCTGTCCATGGCAGGGGGTGGGACTGGAGTTTGCAGGTGCCCCAGCATGGAGAGTGGCAGTGCTGAATGAGAAACCCATTTCTTATGTGAAATTCAGGGTTTGTGCAGCCAGAAACCAATAAATTTACTGCAGAGCAGGGAAATCTGCAGCTCTGCCTCTCCAGCAGTCCTGCAGTAATTTTTATTATAAGACAATTATGATTGTGTGACCTTCTGCCCCCTCCTTCTCCCTCTAATGAGTTTTCCTGGATTAGCAAAGCCTCATTAACTCGGGTGAGACTTTGGGAAATACGTAAATAAAAATCAGTTGTTTTGAAAACAACATTTTATTGATCTGAGCAACAACATTTTTCCTTAGGTTCGTGCTGGAGCCCCTCCTGCCAAAAAAGATGCATTCTAGGTCGCAAGATAAATTGGACAAGGATGACCTAGATAAAGATAAAAAGGAAAAGAAGAAGGAGAAGAGGAACAGCAAGCATCAAGAGATATTTGATAAAGAATTTAAATCTACTGATATTTCTCTGCAGCAGGCTGAAGCAGTGATCCTTTCAGAAACGGTAACTTTATTAGCAAGGAAAGCTTTATCTAATTCTGAGCCATGTTCTCTCTTTTGAAATCAAAATGTTGATTTTTAGCATTTAGTTCCTTTGTAGGCCAGAAATAACTCTGAGGGGATACACCACAGTGTTAATATACATGCTAATGAATCAAAAATACAGATTTGATTTACAGTGGGGAAGAGATCCTCTGAAAATCTTCACCCAAAGCTCTGGGTGACTTTGATAAAGGAGCAGGTGGCACAGCATAGCTGAAATAAATGCTGCCATCCCAGCAGCCTTTGGGACTGCTGGTTCCCAGTAGGTTGGGATGGATTTGCCCACATCTCACTGCAGGACAGTGTTTGGTGACACATTCCAAGGTCATTCTGTCAGCGGTTGCGTGTCCTTGAAGGATTTTCAAGATCCCTGTTTGGAGCAGAAAATCCTGAGCAGTTCTTGTGTGTAAGGATATTAAAACCAGGGCATATCTCCCTTAAACCCTCTCTTCTTGGCTTAGATTTAATTCACTGGAACTGTCCTCAAGGCTTAGGTAACCCGAGAAGTTGGAGCTGGGAAATTGAAAGCAGGGATGTCTAAAGCTGGAGGAGGGAGAGTGTGAACTGGCTGTGACCTCCAAATCTCTGCCTGGACACCTGTTTGGAGGCCAAGAGTTTAAAATTGCCTCCCAGAAATAAATAGAATGTGCTTTTCAGGATCTGCACAAGTACTTGTAGAGGCATCTTTGCGCTCAGCAGAGTCTTGTTGGTGCTGTGTCATTGACACTGGATTGTAAAACAATTTCTCTCTCACCTGTGATAACTGCATCCTTTAATTCTTTCTGTTTGGTATCTACAGGGAGATATTTACTTGTTCAGCCACACTTCCTCTGTTTCTGGATTTTACCCTCTTTTTCCACTCAGAGATGAGTTAATCTCTCACACGTGTCTTGGGACATCCTGAAAAATCAGAGTCCTTGTGTCTGATGTGCCCAGTCAGAAACTCCAGTAAAATCCCATCTGAGGGTCTCAGGCTTTTCACCTTTGAAACCAATGAGTTTTTCCATTGACTTCAGTAAATTTGGCATGAGCCTTGGTTTGGTTAAATGGAGATTCCTCCTTCACAGATTTCCACGTTTCAGGATTTTGCTGCCATGCATTTCACTTTCACCTTGCAGCAGTTGTGTTTTGACTGATTGAGGACTGGGATCACCATGGCAAGACTTCCACTGGCATCTCCCAGATCCCAAACGGACCAGCAGAGCTGGAGGGATGTCACAGAAGAAGGAAATTGTATTTCAGGGCAGCTGAGTCAGCTGGAGCAGTTGGGAGGCATCCAAGGATGCTGGGGAGCTGGCTGGTGTCACTGTGAGGTCACTGTCAGCTCTCAGAGGTCTTGGACATTGGAAAAGTTTATGACAGAAAAAACACAAATTCTGCCTGGAAAGGAGGGCAAAATAACCCCTCAGTGCATATTCCCATTTGGCATCTGAGGAGCAAAAATCAGCAAAGCCCAACATGGTTTGACTCAAGTTCTTCCAATCTTCCCAGTCAGGAGCTTTCAGTGGCTGACTGGTGTGAGCAATGTTCCCCTGGTTATGGAGAGGGAGGGAAATTAAATGTCAGAACTGGTTACTTACAGTTATTTTGAGCTTCTTCAAGTCCACAGATCAATAATATGAAAAGGAGTTTGCTGTTGAGAGAAAAACTCTCCCTTTTCAGCCTCTGCAGAAGCCCTGATGAGCTCCAAGACGACTGAGTCAATTTGGGGCGTTTGGTGTGAGTGGGGTTCATTTTTAGGTGAAGCAGAAGAAACTCTTTTGAGATCAGTTTACACGAGTGCTTGCCCAATTCCCACTGCTGTCATCTGGAATTTTGAACAGATAATATCAAGGATGAGTTTAAAGATAAAATTTGTCTTAAAATGTTTGCGTGCTGGAGGCATCCCCAGTTAATGATGTGAAGGGAAATTTGGAAGGAATTCAGCTTTCCCTGTGTTCAACATTCATGGGCAAGTTCCTTTTTTAAGCTGAAATTACTCCCAAAGAATTTCTACCACCGTGCTGTATGAAGAAAAAGACATTTTGCTTTTTCTTGCATTAAGAACTTGGAAGAAGAAAGTTTGCTGGATTAAAAGTGGTGGAAAAAAAAAATAAGGATTGGGTTTTTTTAATAAGAAAACTTGGAAGTGCAGGTTTGTCTAGAAATGGAAATTAAACTTTAAAAAGTTTCTAAAGTGACATTTTAGTAATTAATACTTTTAGTTACTAAGTTTTTTTATTACAGATACTGGATTCATTGTGCTGAGAATTTTACAGCTCGTTGTGCTGTCACTCATTCCATTAAAACATTTCAGTTATTCGGTGAATTTTTTTTAACAGATTCTTAGTTCTGACTTCTGAAATATTTGGGGATTTCACAGCAGAAGATGAAATGAAGTGAGAGAAATGCCAGTGGCCATCCCCATCTCTGCAGAGCTCCTGCTGCTCTTCCCAGCAATGATGTTGTGTAAAGAAATGAGTGTTTCCAGTCTTTTGTGGGCTCTTCTTTTTTCCAATCAAATGAATCACCAAGAAAGAACATGGGAAAATTCTAAAGCTGCAGAATTATTTCATGGAGCTTTTAGGTTTGCATGGAAAAGGAGCATTCAGAGTCTGTTTAATTGAATGGTTTAAATACTCTTCCCCAAATTTCACTGCACTCACCATGAGTTTATTGACTGATCAAACCCCAGGCTTTAATTACATAAAACAACAAAGATAAATCAAGCACTTGATTTATCTTTGAGTGTATGAAGATATCAGTAATATCTTTATCATTTCCAACAGATTTATTATCTTCTTTTAAGCATCACATCAACTTCTCCAACATAAATTGTCCTTGTTGTGCTTTGATCCCAGGGGCTGAGAGCAAAGCCAGCTCTGAGGCCAGGTAGTTAGCAGAGCCCTGGGAGGCTGCTGCTGGAAATCAGAAGAACAGGCTGTGTTTTATTGATTTGGTGGTGTCTAACATCACTCACCATTGATCTGCCCTTGGCTAGACCAGGAAAAATTAGCAATGGCTTCATTATGGATTGGTGGCCTCCCAAGAGCTCATATTCCTCAGCAGATCCGTGATTTGTGTGGAGCTTTCAGAGGAGGCCCAAGCTGTCAATCACAGGAGAAGTTCACATTTATTTCACATTTATATATTTCAGTAATTACAGAGGGGGTGAACTTGGGGACCTGCCTGCAGCTGGTTGTTCTCTTGATCTGGCATGTTTCCCTCACCAATTAACCTGTTTTCCTTAGCTGCTTTTTTATAGTTATCTGCCCCTGAAAAAGTGGTTGCTTGACTTATCCATTCTACTAAAAATATGCTTGAAAGGATGTGGGAAGCAGAAACCTTTGGAATCTCTAGAGTTTTATTTTTAGCATCAAAACAATTTCTTAGAGGTCACCCTGAGGTCTTGATGAACTTTCCAAGAAAAGGTCCATATTTTTGGTCATTCATTTGTTGTAGAAGGGTCTAACAGGCACAATCTGTGATGCAAAGCCTTTTAGGGCTTTTTTCTGAAAAGAAAATTTCAGATTTCTCCTTCCCTATGCACTTCAAAATAATCCAAACATTGGGAAATGACAAAATTCTTTGCAAAAGCCTGAATTGCTCCTGGCACTTTCTGTTTTGTGCCACTGCAGCACCTTGGAGTAATTCCCCTTTTAACTTCAGGCTGCTGCTCCATTTTCTGGGATCTGTTTGAAATAAAAGTTTCATCTTTTTCACTATGATTCCTGTTAATATGGGGATGGTGAATGGGGAAATCAGTAAAGCTGAGAATTAAACTCAGTAAAAAGAATTGCCTTGACTAAAGCGTGAGTTGCCCATCAGACTACAAATATCTTTTGAGGGTTCCTTATGGAAAATTTGAATGAACTATGAAGCAGCCAGAGGGAAAAAAAAGAGATATTTCAATTAATGAAATAGAAGCACAGTCAGGAGCCACCAAGAAGTGTTTCTGGACAGGTGATGTCTTCATCACAAGAGAGTTTGATGAAGAGTGGGTTAAATTGGGGACCTGCCTCCAGTTGGTTATTCTTTTGATTCTGGCATGTTTCCTTCACCAATTAATGTATTTTCCTTAGCTGCTTTTTTGTAATTATCTGCCCCTGAAAAAGTGGGTGCTTTGCTTATCCATTCTACTAAAAATACACTTGAAAGGATGTGGGAAGCAGGATCCTGGTTAAATGGTTAAAGAGGTAAATTTTACCAGGAAAGTAGATCTGTGTGAGAAAAAATAAACCTTTTGAATGCTGTTAATGTGCTGTGAGACTCCAAAGTTCCTCAGGTGTTACTAAACAAGTGCTTGGGGAATTAGCTCAGCAAACCAGACCAGGCTGGGAGAAGGGAAGACCCTGGAGCTGTGAATTGGCAATACTGGCTGTTAGCACTGCCTTCACCCTGTAGGGCATCAAACCATGGCATTTCCATCTCTGGCACTCACTTCTCTGCATTCCTTGCCCCCCTCCCTGGTTGTGTCCCCCAGATCAGCCCCCTGAGGCCGCAGAGACCCAAGAGCCAGGTGCTGAACGTGATGTCCAGCGAGCGGCGATTCTCCGTGTCCCCAGCGCCGCCCAGCTCCCAGCTGAGCCCACCCCCCATCACCCCTCGGACCAAACTCGCCTTCAGCATCCAGCCCAGTAAGTCTTGTCTCTGAAATAAACTGCTTTTGGTGTGGAAATGCATGTCCTGAGCAGTTCTTCACACCCTGGTTTGAGTTTCGCCATCACCAGGGCAGTTCTTGCACCAGGTATTGATGCCTCAGGTTTGGCTTTTCTGTGTGTCACATTCTGTGCTGCTTTAGTGTGTGGGTCTGGGTTCATATTATGGGATGGTGAGCTCTGTGCACAGAGCAGGGAGACAAAACAATTCCTGCTCCAGCTGGGCACCAAGGACAAATGAGCCCAATCTCAGCCCAGGAGCACAAACCCCGTGGGCTGGAGAGAGAAAAACAAGCAGGGTGGGAGTGCCTGGGCTAAAGCTGGGCTGGGACAATGAACTGCAAGGTGCAAATGGAGCAGAGCTGATCCCAGGGAGAGACCCCGTGCCCGGCCGTGCATTTTGGGGCCATTTTGGGTCATCTTGGGTGCAGCCCTGGCTGGGCTCTGGTGCTGCCCAGGGTGCATCCATGGAGGAGATCCTTGGAATCCATCCCTGCTTCATTCTTTAGCTCTGTCCAGCCTCTGCTCTGGGTCAGCCCTCACAAGGCATCAGTATTACTTAACCTCTTACCTTTGCCAGCAAAAATTAATTCAGTATTTTACAAAATCATTGCAGTGGAGACCGTTTCTTTTCAAGTCATCATTAACAATTAATTAGGTGTAGAGTAACAGTCAAAAATTCATGTTGTACTTGATCCCATATTGAGTGTTTTGGAGCACAAAGGCTTAAAAAGTAATACTTTTTGTAATAGTACATTTTAAAAAGCTTCTCTTTGATATGTTGTGAGTACAAACCAGAAGGGAAAATAAAGGTCAGGCTTTTTGAAGTAGTTTTTCTTTGACATTGACATCTATCACTCAGCTTTTCTGTAAAGTATCATCTGTTTGCTTCAGTCTGCAGCAAACCCTATTGCAGAACTGGGTGTAATCCAACACCTATTTCTTTCCCAGTGCTCTTTCCCAAAACCTGTTATTCAGAGTTTGCAGCTGCCAGCATGTGACAAAAAAGAAAAAAATTATCTTTTTTATACATGTCCCCAAATCCAGCTCCAGTGGCCAAGAGTTCAGTGTTAGTAAGGAGGAGAAGAGATGATCAGGCTTCAGAAAAAAAATCTTTTCCATCAAGGTCACTGCTTTATTTACTGGTTGTGGTACTTCAAAAATTTTTCTCTTAAACAGTCAGACACACAGAGCAAATATTTTGATTACAGTGAACTTGTAACTCTCACCTTCCTTTACTATTTTATAGCCAGAAACTAAAAATGCTAAAAACTGGAAATACAGAGAACTAGGGGATATATATATACTTCTGCAAAAGATATTTTAATTGGACTTTTTGATCATATGTAAATTTTATTAACACTTAATTTGATTTCTCTTTTTTAAAAGTATCTGAAATTACCAGTTTTTCTGAGAATATTTTTATGCTAGAGGTTGGTGGGTGTTACATAAAATAGGATCAGCTTATTGCACCAGTCTAGAATCATTTCAGGAATTACAGTGATAATTTTTTTAGGAATTCCAAGGATAAAGAAGTTCCTTCAGAGCCCAAATTGGCTAAAAGCAGTTATTGGGTTGCTAAGCAATCCTGGCTGCCTGTTAGCTGGCCCTTGAGGAGAAGGGAGTGGGAAATGTGATCAGTAGGGTGAGAGGAAAAAAGGGAAGGGTCCCTTAACTGATCCTTTGTCAGCTCCAAGATCTTCCCAGTGGCACGTGTCCAGCAAGGAACAGATATTCAGAGCACACTCCTCTGATGAACCACCTTGAATAATGAATTTCACTGAATAATGGGAGCACACCAGAACTTTGGGGTAATTATTTTAGTGACCATCTTAGGGAGGTTCAGTTCAGCTGAGGAAATCAACAGATCTGCAGCAAAGAGATTTTCTTGGGACAGCACTGAGAATTCCTGAATTTGTTCAATACCTGCTGCAGGGTGGGTGCTCCCTGGATTTCACAGAATTCTGGCAAAGATCAAATCATTGTTTCTCAGGATAGAATCCACTAAACAGTTGCCAGAAAAATGCAGACACGTTGCTTGTGTATTTTATGAGCTCTTCCCGTGGGTGGAAATGCTCTGCCCACACTTGCAGGGATTTATTTATTTGGATCTGTCATCAGGATGAGGTTGGTGGAAGGTGCCACGGACAGGCTGCAGGAAATTCCAGCTGCAGCAGGAGCTGGGGGATGTAGGGAAAGGGGGAGAAGCAGAGCAGGACACAACTGCATGGACAGTTGTGTTCCATCCAGGTTCTTCAAGCAGAGTTGCCTCCACACCTTGTTCCCTCTCCAGCTCTGCTGAAAACATTCCTCAGATGTTTCCTGAAAACTTGCCTTTCCATGGATCTTCCAAGGATCTGTTAAAAGAAACAAAGGATTTGGGTTATTCCTAACAAAATGGGTCTCCCCATCCTCTTGGGAGCACCTTGGCTTAGGTGAAGTCAGAAGGTTTATCATGGAAGAAGTGAAATCTTGTTAGTTGAAAAAATATCATCTAGAATGCAAAGCTGAAGTGTTCAGGGGGGTTAAATTCACTTTATTTTGGGAAATTGTGTGTTTTTCCACTGAGTTTCCCAAGGAATGTCTACAAAAAGGCCTAAAAACATGGGTGGTTTCTAGTAAATACGGAAAGGTTTCTCTTTGTGAAGCAGGGTTCAAGGTTTTGGTAAAGCTCTAACTAAACACACAACAGAAAATGCCATTTCCCAAGTATTTCCCTGTGTTATCCTAAACTGCATGGAAAAACCAACCAAAAATTCAGATATCAATATATGTAGCTGAGATATAAATGTGTAGTAGTGAGGGAGATGTGCAAGATCTGTGCCAAGGAATTGTTTTGTGACATTAAAGATCTCAGATTCCTGAGCTCTTTAGAATGGATGGGGAATTCATCCAGAATGGACAGGGAAGTTCATTCCCAGCATCAGTCTTTAGGTACAAATGCACAGTGTGGTTTTCCAGCTGCAGTTCAGTTCCATGAAGAAGGAGATTCTCATGAAGATGCAGAAAGGAAACTCTGAGGAATGTCTGGGGAATGGAGAAATCCTCTCTGTAGAAAGGGAAGGATGAAGAACAGGAGCAGTGGAAAAAGCAATGAGAAATTCAGGTCCTGATGGACAAAAAACATTTTCAGCCTATTGGAAAGGAAGCCACTGAAAATGTGGAGTCCCAGGATGGAAAATAACCTTTTTTTCCCATGTAGTCAAGAGTTCAGGTGGAAGGATGAGGAATAAAATTACAGTTTTCAGTGACAAATCAATAGAACCACCTTAGAGTTAAATTGTGTTGTGAGAGGCCATTTTAGAGAACAATAAAATCACACTTTTAATAAAATATTGATATGAGCTTTGCAATAAAAACATCTGCATAAATAAGTCCTCTCTTGTTTCACAAATCACCGCAGTAAAATAAAATAGAAATCACCTTTTTTTTTTCCTAAATAAAATTCCCTCATTTATAAACAAATCATTTCAGTTTCTTATCTCGTAGAGATCGCAGTGGGTGTTATTAAAATGACTGAATTAAAATGGCTGTATTAAAATGACTGAATTACCCTGAAATACACCGTGGGGGGGATTTCTCCCCAAAAACCTATGTATCACTCAGGCCTCAATAAACTTTATTGCCCCTCAGGCTATTTGCCTCTCCAGCACATACCTGGGAGGATTTATCTGCTGAGAAAAGGGAATTTTCTACCCAGCACACAGGAAAAATAAATGTTTGGTACTTTCTCGTGCATGATTTTATTTACTCAACAACTAATGGCTGCTCATTTGTTATAGTTACCTGGAGCCTGAAAGTTTTGGAGAGAGATATACTTAATTCCAGCCTTTCATTTGTGCATTTTATTAACAGGGAACTTCGATTTTACTGGGAGAAAGTCAATAAAACTTTGCCAGATTATATTTTCTTCGTTCACTTTGCAAAACTTTTATTGTGTTTTAATGTACAAGAAGAGCTTGAAGGTGGGAAAATTATATTTTCTAAGCTATGAATATTTTGGTGGGAAACATGAAACAAAAATTATGTTTTATTAAAAACAGGGGGTTGTTCAAGTATTTTGAGGGCATTTTAAAGTGAGGCCAAGGACAAGTTGGACAGGGCTTGGAGCAAGTGGAGGGTGATAGTGGAAGTCCATCACCCAAGACTGGATGATCCATGAGGTCCCTCCAAACCCAAACCATTGTAGAATTGTGGGATTCAGCTGCTGGCAGGGTTAACCCAGTGTTGGTTTTTGCAGATCTGGAGCTGAATGGGATGTCCAGCTCTGACATCCCCGACGTGCCCCCTCCTCTGCCCCTCAAAGGAAGCACGGCCGACTACGGGAACCTCATGGAGAGCCAGGACTTGATCAGCCCCACCACGTCCCCCCCTGCCCAGCAACGGGTGAGTCCCAGACAATGATCCCTTCTGCAGTTCCTGTTCCCAGAGAATGATCCCTTCTGCAGTTCCTGTTCCCAGACAATGATCCCTTCTGCAGTTCCTGTTCCCAGACAATGATCCCTTCTGCAGTTCCTGTTCCCAGACAATGATCCCTTCTGCAGTTCCTATTCCCTGAGAATGATCCCTTTGCAGTTCCTGTTCCCTGAGAATGATCCCTTTGCAGTTCCTGTTCCCAGAGAATGATCCCTTCTGCAGTTCCTGTTCCCTGAGAATGATCCCTTCTGCAATTCCTGTTCCCTGAGAATGATCCCTTCTGCAGTTCCTGTTCCCAGACAATGATCCCTTCTGCACTTCTTGTTCCCAGAGAATGATCCCTTCTGCAGTTCCTTATTCCCTGAGAATGATCCCTTCTGCAGTTCCTTATTCCTAGAGAATGATCCCTTTGCAATTCCTGTTCCCTGAGAATGATCCCTTCTGCAGTTCCTTGTTCCCTGAGCCATCCCAGGGGAGCTGGGATCCTGCTCTGCATCCATCACCTGATCCAGAGGGCTCTGCAGTGCCAGGAGGGTGAGGGAACAGCAGAACCTGAAGGAAAGTTGGGTTCATTCTGGGCATTTCCAAGGCAGATGTTGTCAGGTTTGTTGGGCATGGAGCTTTAACCAGCAGGAGCAGCAAATTGGATTTAAAGGCTTTCAGTCCTGTGTCAGGGAAGGAAATAAAACATGAACCTGCCACCTTCCCTTCCTGGAGCTCTGCTCTGCCAACGTTCAGTCACCACTCATTTATTTCCTTGAGGCAAAACTCTTGTCCCCTTTGAGGCAAGGAGCTCAGAAATTCTTCATCACCAGCAGGGTTTGCAGCTTTCTGAGGAAAATTCGCTTTTTCAACTTTGTTTCCTGCAGCTGGAAGCTTTTAAAAATAATGTGGTCCTTTTCTTTAAAGCAGCACTTTTGAGAAATGCCTTTTATTTTCTTTATGGGCAAAAAAAAAATCCATTTAAAGGGGTGGGAAGTGTTGATCCTGGCTGGTGCCCACCAGAGATGCTCCATCACTCCCCTCCTCAGCTGGGCAGGCAGAGAAAATACAGTGAAAGTCTCATGGGTTGAGATAAGGACAGGGAGAGATCACTCACCCCTTGTCCTCATAGCAGTCCAGACTTTGGGAAATTAATTGAATTTATTACCAATCAAATCAGAGTAGGGCAGTGAGACCACACAAAGTCACAAGTTTTCTTTGACTCTGAAATGTCAAATTTTGACTGAGCTGTTCAGTGGGAAACTTCCCAGCAGAACTGATCCCTTTTTGTTTGCAGAGGTGTCCTCCAGGGTCCCACTGAAGTTCACCATTCCAGTGAAATTCTGTGCAGCAGTTTGCTTTCCAGCAAATTCCATGGTGGCAGAAATGTAGAAATCTCAGCAGAGGAGGAGTCAGGCAGGAGTTTGGTTTGACCCTGGGAATTGTTGTGTCTAACATAGATTGTCCCAGTCCAGCTTTTCCATGGTTGAAACTGTGCCTTTGTAATTGCAGGAATTGACTTTTTCTGAACTGTTTTACCATTTCAGGCTGAATGGTAAAATAAAAATACAGGTATAGAAGTAACTTCAGGAGTGAGAATAGAGATATTCCAAACACCATGTTTTACTCTTTATTTGCATATACTGGAAAATTCTGTGTTCCAATCCTCTCTTCCATAGTTGTTCCCCATGGCTGGATCATTTCAGTCAATATTTTCACTTTCCCTCTCATTTCCATCAAACTTTACTGCACTTCTAACCTTATAACCCATTTCCCCAGCTTCTGTCTCGGGGCCAGCTCTCATTTGTCCTGAACACAGCCCTCTAAGTGGAAAATTACAGAATGTACAGCAGGGCTGCCAGGAGGTTTGTCTGAGGAATCCATCCCCAGGAAGAAAGCTGAGAAATTCACATTAGGATTCACATTTCCTCAACTCCTTCCTGCATAAACTCCAGAGTAGTAAATTCATTTTGTGTGATGTACTGCAAGGTTTAGGCTGTGGTAGTAGCTCAGGATTGCTAAGATGAGTTCAGATTTTAGCTAAAAAGTATTAAACAGTGGTAAGAAATAAAATCCTGGCAGCTAGGGGGTTTTTCCTGCCTGGTGAGGCTTTTGGAAGGGGTCTCCTCTCTGGGGATGGATGGTTTTAGTTACTGTATGACTCCCAGATGCCATGGGGTGTGGTTTTGGGAGTCCACACCTGGAGATAGCTCAGCCTGATTTGCTCTGTGACCTTGTGCAGCTCCTGTACCTGCCACAAGCAGCATTTCCACATCATTAAATGGGAGTTCAGAAATTCAGTACCAATATGCTCCCGTGGTTTTCTGCAGAGTTTTATTCAGCTCTTAATATTTTTGCTCTTTCCAATCTTGATTGCTCAGGCTCCTCTCATTTTTTCTACTACATTTTGTCTCTGTAGGAACAGAGCCCATTTTTTAACATCTGGTGTTGAAGGGCATCAGGATTTAACAGCTCAGAAATGCAATCAGATACAAGCTACATCTTCTTATCTAACTGCCCACAATTTTCTCCAGCATCTGTGTTTTTATAAGCTTTCCAAGACCGTGGAATGGGGTTTCAAAGCCTGGCAGAAGGATCTAAAGCAGATCTGTCCCAGAGCCACCTGTCCTGTGCAGGGCCAGGAGTGGCACTCGCTGATCCTTGTGTGTCCCCTCCACCTCAGGAGATTCTGTGATTCTGTATTCGCTTTAGAATTGCTGTTGGAGAAGGTTTCTGATCTTATAACAATCACTCTGTGCCTTTATTTCATCAGGCTGGTAGGAAGGAAGCTTTTAAAGAACATCAAGAAAATGAGTAGTGCTGGACATGAAAGATCAGATGGGTAAATTCTCATTGCTGCCGTGATTAAATCCCACTCCACAGTTTTAATGACTTATGTTTCATGGGTCAAATAGCTCCATAATTCATAACTGGATAATTCTCTGCCTGGTAAACTGATCATCTTTTAAATTACACTGCCGTTGTATCAGTGAAGAAAAATCAGTAAAACCTATTAGAGATAAGATTATCTGAGTAGCTTTTAAACTGGAAATATCTCCTCGTGTGAGGAATGATTGTGTTTTTCACTCTGGTTGTCTTGCAGTGGGTTATGAAAGGCAGGAAAAGTGCTGTAGTGAACTGAAAGCAGGCAGCCAGAAAGGGATCAGATGCTCCAAGTCAAACTGCAGGCAGTAATGTCATTTTTGAGACAGCAAGCTCAGATATTCAGAGTCCAGTGTTACCTTGGTCTACCTGAAGTCTTTAATCCAGGTGATCACCTCATTATCATTTCCTGATTGTCCCTTACTCCCTGTTAACTCTGAGACCTTTGTAGATATTTTCTTGCTCCCTGCGATTTGTTCTGCTAAAAATGTCCTTAATAATATATGGGAACATAAAAAAAAAGAGAAATCTACGACTCCTGCAAGGATTATTATTACATCAAGGGATTCCTTTAGGCACTTATCATTCTTTATGGGTTCATCCTCACCCTTGCATACAAATCAACCTCCTGCTTAGTATTCAGAGCAGGGAGGGAGCTCAAAGAAAATAGATAAAGGAGCACTTGGGTTGCTGATATTGGCTATAACACTTGCTAAGCGTGGGGTAATGGTTGGGATGGGAACATCTCCATCAATCCAGCACAGGTGGAACGTGGGGATGGCTGCAGCCTGGGAGGAGCAGAACAGCCTTGGCTGGACTCTGCTCTGTGGGGGTCATTCTCCTTGCTCACTGGGATAAAACTGGGTGATAAATTCACATCTAACACACAGAAGGCACAACCCAGGGGGATTTTTTGTGTGTTGCAATGCAGGTGCTGCAGTGCTGGAAATTCTCTCTTGAAGCAGCTGCAGTGAGCAAAAACTGACCTGAAAGGCTTCAGCAAATGTGTTGTCCTCATGTGGACAGGGAGAGAGAGGCTGGAAATGCAGCTGGAACTATGGAGGAGCAGGGAATTAGGGAGCACAACTTGAGGGGCTGCAGTAGCAGCCTACAGCTCCTCTCTGATCTCTGCTGGCTGTGAGGCACAGGAGCCAGGGGGTGGCTGGAGCTCTGTCAGGGCGGGTTCAGGTTGGATTTTAGGGAAAGGCTCATCCCCAGAGAGTGCTGGCACTGCCCAGGCTCCCCAGGGAATGGGCACGGCCCCGAGGCTGCCAGAGCTCCAGGAGCCTTTGGACAATGTGCCCAGAAGAAACAAACAAATTAAACTACAGGGTTTATTTGCCATCTGATCATTATTTTTGCCTGCAGGGGATGGGAAACCTTGCAGGCCTTTCCTCCTGTGCCAGTCCCTCACCCTTCAGCAGGTTAAGATGTTGCTGAGCAAAGAGTTTCTGAAAAATTCATTTACTTTTTAATAAATCTCCAAGTCAATGGACTGCCACTGCTTTTTACAGGATTTGGAGTGAAACCTGTGTTCTCCTTCCTGCTGTCTGCCCAGCCATGGATGTGTGCCTTGATTCAGTCCAGGGAGTGGCCTGGTCCTGCTCTCCTCGTGGGATCAGGGCATGGGTTGGGCCATGCTGATGTGCTGCTTTGTCTCTCTTGCAGGACCTGGGCCCTCAGTGGGGAGTGCAGGGTCAGTCTGGAGTCTAGAGCTAATTCTGAGGGGTTTGCTCATCACTGCTGAGTCTGTTTGTGCACAGGCTGGAACAGGGAGGCAGTGCTGGGGAACTCGAGTGTCATCCAGTGAGGGCAGAAATCCTGATGGTGTCCACCTGGAGAAATGGGGTTCCACAGAGGGAAAGTGGCCTTAGCTGTGCTCCAGCAGGGCTGTCACACTCCAGGAGGCAGGTCCTCCCTGCATGAGGGGCACAGAGCCCTGCCAGGTCCAGCTCTGTCCTCATCTGTGCCATTGTCCCCCACAGGAGCAGGACCTGCCAGAAATCATGGGGAAAGTCACAGAGCCTTCAGTTTGGGTTGGAAGGGACCCCAAATCCCACCCAGAGCCCCCCTGCCATGGCAGGGACACCTTCCCCTGTCCCAGCTGCTCCCAGCCCCAGTGTCCAGCCTGGCCTTGGGCACTGCCAGGGATCCAGGGGCAGCCCCAGCTGCTCTGGGCACCCTGTGCCAGGGCCTGCCCACCCTGCCAGGGAACAATTCCCAATTCCCAATCTCCCATCTGAATCTACCCACTGTCAGCCTAAATCCATTCCCTGTGTCCTGTCCCTCCATCCTTGTCCCCAGTCCCTCTCCAGCTCTCCTGGAGCCCCTTCAGGCCCTGGCAGGGGCTCTGAGCTCTCCCTGGAGCTGCTCCTCTCCAGGTGAGCCTCCCCAGCTCTCCCAGCCTGGCTCCAGAGCAGAGGAGCCCCTTTGATCTGCTCTGGGATTCTGATCTGGAGCAATTCCATCTTTCCCATTTTGAGGCATTTCTCCCATTCCCTGTGAGGGGTGGGAACACACATCTCTGCAGGAGAACCCTTCCAGTTCCTCTCCCTGATCCCAG
Organism: Haemorhous mexicanus; assembly: GCF_027477595.1. Taxonomy (NCBI): domain Eukaryota; kingdom Metazoa; phylum Chordata; class Aves; order Passeriformes; family Fringillidae; genus Haemorhous; species Haemorhous mexicanus. The sequence continues at coordinate 40,501,039 of NC_082347.1, forward strand.
GGCACTCCACAGGGGCAGGTAATGGCTGTGCCACAGAGTCAAATGAGACTCTAATAGATGATGGATGAACCAGGGGCTAAACAGTCATTTCCCATCAGTTACCTGCTGGATTTTGCACAGAACTTTGCTCCCTGGGTCAAACAGCCAATTAGCTTAAACTGTCTGTAATTTGGCTGCCATTAGTGGAGTTGGGCAGTTCTCCCTGCTGGAGAGTTATTCTGCCAGAGCCTCACACTCAAATGTTATTTTTCACTGCAGATACGAAATAACCACGTTGTTGTCAGGCATCTCAGCTCCGTACTGAAGGAACAACTCAGTGTCTGAAACATTTTCACAGTCCTGGGTGGCTGATGGTCTATTTACATCCCATTTCTGCTGTTTCTGATCTGATTAGATCCCTTAATTCTTCCAACCAAAGTGCTTCTCCCTGGATTTCCAGAGCGTGTCCTGTCGATGTGACCACTGAATTTCAGTGACCACTGAATTTCAAAGAGTTCCTTGCCCAGGAAGAAATCTCATGCAGTGCCACAAGGACCCTTTTGGAGAGTCAAATCCTCTTTTGTTTTTTTTTTGTAGTTGTTTCTTTTAATAGTATTCTATGAACAAAACACAACTCATCTCTCATTTTGCTGCTTGAGAGTAGCAGAAAAAAAAAATTTTACAAAAGCGTTTTCTCATCTTCTGTAATTGATTTTTACTACATCTTGAACACGCCTGGTGTAGTGCAGTTTATATCTCTATGTAAGAGAAGGCAGACAAATGTTTTTAAACTTGATTCTTTTCTGTATCAGGGAAAAGAAAAAAAAACCCAGCAAACAAATGGGAGCAATTTCATGTCTGAAGCAGAAGGAACAGATTGTTTCTGTGTTGCAGATGTGCCTTTTACATAAGGTTTCTGCCTCCCCTGAGGTACCCCTGAGTCAAGGATTCTGCCCAAAATAGGTTGGGATGTGAAGCAGCAGCCTCTGTCAGTTTGTCAGGAAGGAAAGGGAAGAGTCAGGTTCACAATTATCCACCAGATATAAACACCAACTCGGCAAAGAGAGTCTTAATTAAACACAAAATCAAGGCAAACTCTATTTTTATTGCAAAGTTTTTAAGGGGAAGCACAGCACAGATGAACTTTACAAGCCTGATAATGGTTTTTGTGAGTGTGGTGTTAAAGGGAGGGAGGAAATGTGGTTGAATTTCTTCTGTCCTGGATAAAAGGAAGGATGGATCAGCCCTGGGAGTGATGCTTTGGAGTTGCCCCAGCTCCACCATGGAATGTTTTGTCTTGCAAAATTCCCAACAGTGTCACCCCAACCAGCATTACACATCCTACTTAATATATTCATTGGGAGCTTATTATATAAATGAACAAGTGCTAAATTTATCCGACTTTCTAATGGAAATTGTAAATTCAATTATAATAATTATCTACCTATCTCTGCTATTTCTTTCTGCCTAATTTGCTTGCAGAATCTGAGCTCGGGTAGGTTTTGAGCTTGTTATTTATAGCATATATATTTAGCTTCTTCTCATTGTATTTGCATTGTCTCTGCTTTTCAGACCCAGGTTTTCAGGGCTGATTTGATTGTTCTCTGATCAATATGAAGGGGCTCATTTGGTTGAGAAATGCCTTTGATCTAATTGAATTGAGAATTATTGCCAATAGAGTGTTATTTAAATTCAAAATGGATTTGCACAAATGATGCTATCAGCAGAGTTGGGTTTTTTTTTTCCTGATGATGAATATGAAGTTAAAGAGAGCAAAGCAGGGAGGAAAGTTTTATATTTTGTGCTGTGTTTTTGAGGGGCACATGGTTTATGGAGTTTGAAGAGAATGTCAGCTCCGTGAGATGTTCATGTTCTGCAGACCACCAGCATTTCCCAGAGCCCTTGCCAGGATACAGGGCTCTAATTAAGCAAATTTTCAAAGGTTTTGGAATCTTCAGATCCCAACTGACATTTATTCAGGTCCCTTAGCAGGAATTCAGGAGTTAAGATGCCAAGTTAAGAGTGGATTTGCTCAGGTAGAAGAAATACTAATAGTTCTGGCTGTAACACTTCAGAGGCAGATCAGCAGTGGCATTTTAATTAAAAATCAAACAAAATCTTCAGTTTTGCACGTAGTAAAAAAATTAAATTCTTATTTTATCTGCCTTTCATAATAATCTGTTGACTTTTCTGACTCAGAGATCATCGTGTCCCGCTGGAAGTCGGGAACCAGCAGCGCCCATTCAGAGCCTGCTGTGGGAAATCATGGCATCATTTAGGGTGGGAAAGGCCACTAAAATCATCCAGTCCAGAGTTCCCCCAGCACTGCCAAGGCCACCACTGCCCCCTGTCCCCAATGCCAGGGCTGGGTGCCTCTTTTCCAGGCAGGCAGGGAAGTGCAGCTTTCCAGCCTGGCACCCTGGTCTGTGCTTTTGGCTCAGAGATTCCCCCTCAGCAGCAGATCAAACCCAATGGATTTCCAGAGTGCCAGAGAGCATTTTGCAGCCAAGGATGAAGCTGGGAGCAGGCAGAAAGAGCAGTGGTGCTGCTGGAGGGGCTGGGAAATGGAGAGTGGACGGAGCAGAATGGAGAGACAAGCTCAGGGCATGGCTCACTGGTGGTGGTTTGGGGTCCCTCTTCCTTTGCCTGGGAGGAATGAGGAAAGGTGTAAAATGGAGTGAAAAGTGGTGCTGTCCAGGTAGGGTACAGGAAAGAGATTCCAGCAAAATCCAGCCTGCCTGGCTCAGCCAGTTTGCATTCCTAGCTTTCTCCTTAGTCTGTGATCAGTAAAACTGGTGAAACCTCAGATTTGTAACTCCATGCTGGCTTATCCCTGCTTGGGAGAGCATATTTAGTCACCTTAAAGGTTGCTTTTCTTCTGCTCTTACTCATCTCTGAAAACTCCCAGTCAGGAGATTGCAGGAGCATCAGGAGCTGCTCTGAGCAGAGGAGGGTCTGAGCTGTCCTGGCATCGCCCTGAACCTCTCTCCTTTCTGGGACAGCATCCTTGGATAGCTTTGGGAAAGGACCAGTTTTGGTTCTGTGCACTTCCACGGGGTTTCTCAGTTGTTTAGATGCCTGACCCTGACAAACCATCAGGAATTCTGTCCAGCACTGAGGCATTGCAGCTGCTTGGGCTGTTCTTGCAGAGGTGGCCAAGGAGTTTGGGCAGAGCTGGAGCTCCTCAGGCTGTGCCTGTGTGGAACCAGTGCTGGGCTGGGGGAGGCAGGGCAGGAACAAACAGCTGGGAAAGCATCACTGGGCTTGGAGGAAAGCAAAAGGCCCTGACTGGGGAGTGGGGGAGAATTGTAGGGAAAAACAAAGCCAGAGCAGAGTTGAGCTGTGACACTGCAGCACAGCCTCTGGGAAACCTGTGCTGCCTGCACAGCCAAAATCTGGGAAAACCTGCCTGCAAACTGCAGTGTTCTCCAGCTCTGTCTGCAACAGATTTTATCACTCGTAGGTTTCAACATTAGGGAAAAAAGGTCCTAATTTCCATAATGGCTTTTTTAATTCATCTAATTAGCTGGTGATTCTGACTGGGGATGCTTTTCTGTTGTGAGATATGTAAAGTGATTTAAAACACGTATATTTGAACGTTCTGCATTTCTGTTTGGAATATTTTAATTATAACTCTGTGTGTAATAGTAAATTGTGAGTTACTTATCTCTCTAAATGATTTTAAATTGTTTCTTCCTTTTTTTTTTAATATTTCTGTTCTAACTGTGCAAAATCTAAAACATAATGGAAAAGCAATGAAGCCATTGCTTCTGCTTGGTTTTTAAGCTCTGAGAGCCTAGAGGCTGAGGGCAATCAATACAGACCAAGAAATCAATATCCTATCATGATATAAAGTGGGGAATTATAAACTTCTCCAGTGCTTTCAAAAGATTTTCCCCTTAAATATTGAGCTAATTAATCCTGAACTCCTGAGAGATTTTTTTTCACTGTCAAAAGTCAAAGTTTTATTTAAAAGAAATGGCTGAGAGCGTTCTGTGTTCACAGCAAATTCTGCAGGGAGAGGTTTTTGTGAGCCAGAGGGCTCCAGACTTACCTGCTGCCTCTTGCACTTTGAGATGACTCAAAAACGTTGCAGAATTCCATTCATTCCTAACGTGACCTGCCCAAACTGTTTTTTTCCAGCACCTGCCTCCTCCTCTGCCCAGCAAGACTCCGCCGCCGCCGCCTCCCAAGACGACGCGGAAGCAAACGTCTGTTGACTCTGGGATTGTCCAGTGAAGAAGGAAGCGGGTTATTTTCCAAAGATCAAGCTGTAACAATTCATTTCCCTAAGTATTTTATGGTCTATAATGTTTACCTCATTCAGGTGTGCAGTATCTAACATTTAGTGCAATGGTAACTCCGTAAGAAATCCATTTCTCGCCGTGTGTCGGACCCAACACTACATCCCCTTGGTTTTGGGGTTATTCCCTCCCATAACTTGAAAGAAATCTGGATTTCTACTTGAGACTGGGAACTCCATCAACTGACAGAACCCTCTTCCTAAACCTCCCTGCTTCTGGATAACGCCAGGCACAAAGCTAAACGTGGAGATTAAAATGAGAGCTGGAAGTGTTGTACCTAAAGATTTTGGGTACCTCTGGAGTTTCAAATGAGCAGAGTTTTTGTACCTAATCTCAGTGTATATAGGAATCAATGACAATATTCACATGGAATTCAGGGCAAGAGGAGGTTTCCCAGTGAGGTGAAGCTGCTGTAGGATTTCCCTGAATAGCAGGGATTTTAGCCCAGGGATAAAAATCTGACACCACTGATTTGTGAAATTGGTCTGTGTTACTAATAACCTGATTGCAATGAGCACAGTGGGGATTTGGGGCTGTCTTGGCCACAGTGACCACAATGCCATCAAGTTTAAAACCTCTGGTGAGAGGAGGAAAAGTTCCAGCAAAAGCTCCCCTCTGACCATGTGGCTGCTCAGGGAATTTGTAAGGTCCCCTGGGAAAATGTTCTTGCAGGTGCTGGGGTCCATCAGTGCTGGTCCCTTTTTAAACATCACCTCCCAAGGGCACAGGAGCAGCAATTCCCAAATGTTGGAAGTCAAGCAGAGCTTGGCTGAACAGGGATCTCCTCTTGGATATCAGGTGGAAAAGGAAGGTGTGTGCCAGTGGAAGCAAGGTCAGGGGGCATGGGAACAACACAGAGCTGCAGCTCCCCACTGTAGGGAGAAAATTCCTGTGGTCAAAGCTCAGCTGGAGTTGGAGCTGCCAGAACTGTTGGGGACAAAAAAAAAAAAGAGGTTTTTTTCAAATATATCAATGGCAAAAGGCAGTGTAAAAATATCATCAGCCCATTCTAGGATGGGATGGGCACCTCACAAACAGGGACAGGGACAAGGCAGAGGTGCTCAACACATCCTTTGTCTGTCTTACACCAGGGTCACACACCAAGAGGGTCCCAGTGCCCTGAGCTGGAGGGCCCTGTGACAATGATCAACTCCCAGTCAGTCTGAAACTGCAGGATCTGCAGCCCCAGCTGAGTCCCTGCAAATCCATGGGCTCTGATGGGATTAATCCAGAGTCCTCAAAGAGCTCCTGACGTCATCATAAAACCCCTCTTGATGATTCTTGAGCAGTCTGGGGAATCCAGAGAGGTCCCAGCTGACTGGAAGCTGGGGAAGTTGTCCTGGTTTTCAAGAAGGGCAAGAGGAGGACCCTGGAAACGACAGGCCCAGTAAAATCATGGAGAAGATTATTCTGGGATGTCCTGGAAAACACCTGGAGGACAATGCAGTCATGGGTCACAGCCAGCACAGCTCCATGAGGGACAGTCCTGCTTGTGGATCCCAATTTCCCTTCTACAGCAGGTAACCCATCTGGCTGATCCAGGAAAGCCGGGAGATGGAATCTTTTTGGACTTCTGCAAAGCTTTTGGTACTGCCTCCCACGAGATCCTTCTGGACAAAATGTCCATCCTACAGCTGGAGGAACACATCCAGGGATGGGTGAGCTGCTGGCTCAGGGGTGGGGCACAAAGGGTGACAGTGACTGGGGTGACACCAGGCTGGCACCAGTCACAATATAAATAAGGCATTAAACTGTTAGAGAGTGTCCAAAGGAGCCACGAGGATGGGGAAGGGTCTTGAGAGGAAGCCGTGTGAGGAGCTGCTGAGGGCACTTGGAATGTTCAGCTGGAGGAGAGGAGACTGAGGGGAGACCTTGGTGTGTCAGCAGCATCCTCCTGAGGGAGATGCAGGGACAGGAATGAACTCTTCATTGTCACAATCAGGGACAGGAGCCAGGGATGGCTGGAGCTGGGCCCGGGGGATTAGGCTGGATTTAGGGAAAGGTTCATCCCCAAGGGTGCTGGGCTCTGCCCAGGGAATGGGCACAGCCCTGAGGCTGCCAGAGCTCCAGGACAGTTTGGACAATGTCCAGTCCCACTGGGATGGGGTTTTTGGGGTGTCTGTGCAGGGATGAGAGCTGGACTGATGATCCCTGTGGGTCCCTCCCAGCTGAGGATAATTGTGATTGATGGGCTTTGTAAAACCAGTCCTTGGTGATCACCCACTGCCATTGCCATTCAGTTGGACCTTCTGGCTGTCCACCAGGGGGGAAACAAGGAAGTCTTGGAGCTGCCAACAGCACGAGGATATGGCAGAGAAAACAGGGAGCAGAGAGGAGACTCCTGGTCATTCTGAACCTAAATGCTGAGTACAGAAACGGGAAGAGCTTTTTCCTTTCTCTGTTGTGTAATTTTTCATGTTGGATTAGGATGAACTGAACGGAGTCACTTTGTCCTTGTGCCATCATTCTGTACAGTGTTTGTATATATGATGGTGTTTAGAATGTTTTAATTTTTATGGTGCCTGCTTTTCACGTCATAATGATTAATGTGCCTGCAAAGAATGCTTTACGTATTCTTAATTTCCTAATTGCTGAAAGTGTAAAGAAAAGACAAAAAGCATTTTTTTTTTTCCAGATATTAAGCTCTGAGAAATATCAGACTGATGGGATGGGGTTTTGGGAGGGAGGAAGGAAACTAACTTTATATTCTAGTGTTTTTTTATTGTCATCACACTTTGGTTTTTTTAATTATCTACAATCTTTTTACTCTTACAGTAGATTGTTTTTAAATATACCACTGACTCAAAAAATAAACTGTTATTTTAAAAGCTTGTCTAAGAAAATGAATACATTCCCTGGATATTTTTAGTCCTCACTGCAGAATTTTGGGAACTACTGCATTATGTGGAAGGCTGTGTATACACTTTCTTTTTTACAGGACAGTTTAGGAGGGGAACTCATGAGAAAACTGAAATCTTTTACTCTGCTGTTGTGGTTGTCCCTGCAGGGTGGAGCTAAAACACCCATCAGCACTAAGAGCATCATCCCTGTGTGCTGTCCATGCCCAGAATGATGGCTTGGGTATCTCTAAGTGAATGCTTCAGAAAACAGATGAGTTTTATGTAATATTTTCCACCTCAGGTACCTGCTACACGATGCAAGTTGCAAGCAGAAGTGACTTTACACAGCAGTAAAACAGCACTGTTGTTACAGAGGCAGAAAAATTGCCCTTCTCATAAAAAGTGGCTCCTGTGGTCAATTACATATTCTCATTTTTTTGCCTTAAACCACGGTGTCACTTTGGATCAAACAAACACACTTTTCCTTGCTGTAAAATCAGCTCCCGGAGTGTCTCAGGATTTACTGTTGGATCTCACCCTGCAATTCCCTCTGTGTTTTGTTCCTATAATCTCTGCTCAAGAGGAGCAGGCAGGGAAGGATTCTTGGCTGCAGTCAATCAGATATCCATAGCCAATCAATAATATATTGCAACTCTAATTCTAAAAGTCTTGTATTTAATTGAGAATTGCTTTAGAGGCTGCTCTTGCTGCTGCTCGTGCTGGGATGCTGGGTGAGTTTTCCTCTTTTCTGTTCCATTTGCTTCCTAAAGGATGGGAAGAGCTTTCCCAAGGACCTTTCAGTGGATGCCTGTAAATTGTATTTCTGATAATGTGTTTGTTTTCCCACGTCCTTAGCAAATTCCTGTGCTCGTGCAAGTGTTATAATTCAGCCCTGTGAGACTCCTCAAACAAGGGCTGCACTTCCAAATCGGTCTCACGGCACAAACTCCAAATCTCATCTGTGTGTGTGTTTTACAAATATGCAAGCTGAGCCTGGGAATTGAAAATCAGGCTCTCAGAGCTGCTCCCAGACCCGAATTGTCACCCTATTACAGTCTGACAGCTCCTAGGCTGTGCCTCGTGCAGAGCCCAGAATGAATCAGGGCCCTCCTCTAAGTGGGGTAAAAACACACTTGAGCAAAGCCAGCAGCTAATTCCTCACAGGCAGTGCACAATCCCAGGAATGTTGGTATTTCTCATGGTTTGCTCTCCTCTTTTCAGTCCAGCTGGGAGTCAGAGCATCCCAGTGCCTTGGGAATTCCTTGGCACATTGTTGGCACACGGCTGGGCTAATGCAGAAGAGCTCGTTATGAAACAATTCAGAAAAGAAACTTGGCTTTTACAGAGGTAGGATCTCCTGTCCCTTCCAGCTGCCCCATTCCTGTGGGAATCCATCCCTGAATGGCTTCAGGGAGCCTTTTGCTTTCCCCAGCCCGTGCCCTGAGCTGCATGTGGAGAAGGTGAGGCTGGGATGACCTGCTTTATTTATCACCTCTTTATCCTCCCAGTGCCTCCACAGCCAAAGGTCCCACTCAGACTCAGTCAAATCAATATTTCTGTTACAAGGTGACCCATCCATCTTTTCCATAGCAGACCTTGGCCAGGGAGTTGTCAGGATCCACAGGGGCCAGGTTTTCACCACTTGGGACAAGTCAGGGATTCATTTCCCTCTGCTCACACTCAGAGCAGCTCCTCGGGGCTTTGTGACACAAATTTCCCTGAAAGAAGCAATTCAGAGGTGCCAAGTTCCTGGAGAGTGGAAAAAACAGAATTTCAGTGGCCACTAATTTTCTTGAAAAGCAGCTTGAATTCACTTTGTGAAAGTTAACTCACAGTGCCAGGATAAAAGGAGATTCCTCAATTCCATTTCCCTGAGTCTCAGCCTGGGCGTGAGGGTGGAATTTACAGGTGCACAGATCAGTCCCACCCAAAACCACGCAAGATTTGTTGAACAGGGGCTGTTTGCTTTTTAATCACATTTATTTTCACTGGGAAGCTCAACACAAAGGTCACTCCTCAAGCTGGTTCCTGTAATTGACATTTATGATTACTGAGTGTCTCCCACAATACCACAAATTCTGAGGGTAAAAATGCTTTAAAATTCAGTTTTGTCTTAACATTGGCATTTTTCTTTACCTTGCCTGTAGTTCTGTGTGACTTTACAAAGGCAAAGGATGAAAAATTTGCAGTGAGATTGCATTTATTTGTGATTCATGTGAGTGCAGGTGCAGCTGTGCATGCATGCACACACATCAAACACCATTTTTAATGTGATACATCTCACTTCACTGACTGGTTGAGCTCTCCACCTTCTTGCTTCATGTTGAACATCTTCCCTATCAATTCTTGTGGCCTCTTTGGGACCATCCTGTGTCAGAAGTGTGACTGGTGTGAGCCAAGCTGTCTCTCATCCCCTGCACACACCAGGTAAGGATTTTCCAGGTTCCATCCTCACCCTGCCTGTGAGAAATCCATAAATGGGAGCAAGGGTAGAGATTCCCCCATGGAAAACAGAGCGAGCACTCGAGGGATGTGAGCCCTGAAATTCAGGGTTTTCCTCTGTGCTGGGATTTTAGCACTAATGGGAAGTGTGAGGTTTGGCTGTGCTGACATTTCCATTTCCTCTCATTCTCCTTCTGGACTTTCCATGGCTCTAAACTGATTTTCAGCTTGCAGTTGCCATCTTCTTGGGGATGCAGAGAGGTGGGGATCAGTATAAATGCCTGGTTATTGGATGGGGTCTCTCCAGCTGTTCTCCAGTGAGGCTATTTATGGGATTTTTAATTTCCCTTGGGGTTTTTTCATATGGATTCTGCAGACATGAATAATTACTGTAAATTGTGTTTCTCTGTTGAGTGACACTTTTATTTTTCATTTCCAACGTGTGTGGCATTGTATTCAAGCACTTCAAAGGAAGTGGCTGAATTAAATAACTCATTTCCCTGCAAAGGAAGGTGGCTCTGGACTGCAGTGCTGGGGACACATCCTGACCCCCTTGGGATGATGTTAAGATCCAAATATTGAGACATTCCTCTGCCCAAATTAATCTGCACAGGAGACCATGTGCAGTCAGTAGTTCTGATTTTATTTAACAGTAAATGGGAGGTAGAAGAAACAGAAAAGGGATGAGAAAGATGAAGCAGAAGGTATTTGTCATCAACATTTTAGGGAGTCCTTACAAGGAGAAAGCAAAACCAAACCCAAATGTGACACTGGCTCCTATGAAAGCATTTTTGGTGCATTCTCCTGTTGTTGGCTGCTCTTCCCAAGTTTCTCCCATGGCTGTGCTTGCATTTCCCCTGTGCTGCAATGCCAATTTCAAAGGAGTTTCCTCTTTCCATCCCCCCAATGAGCGGCGCCAGATCACTGCTCTGACAGGAGAAAACACAGAAAATGAACCAAAATCCTTCCTGGACTCCAAAGAGAATTCCTCAGCAGGATCTGGAGGAAGCTGTGGGAGTGAAGAGGGAGCCAGGCACCGTTCCAGAGCAGTGTGACACAAATTCCACGTGGGATCAGCGCGGCTCAGGGAACGCTCGGAGAGGTAAAACAATCCCAGCAGCTCCAGCCTGAGCAAAACACTCCTTAGCTCAGCATCAATTATGCAGCTCAAACCACTTATTAACATCCAATTTAACAGGATGAACACTGGTTTGGGGAGTGTGTTCTTGCAGCAAGGGGGGAAGGCGCTGCACAGGGCAGGAAGTTGGGTTAAGCTGTAATTATTGTTTCTCTGGAAATTAGATGTGTTTGCCTGTGTTTAATTGCATGAGCTCAAAAGCTCACCAAGAAAAAACCCAAAAGAAATCAAACATAAATTAGAAAAAACTTTAAAGCACCTTCTTTCAAAAGATAAGGACATTATTACCTACTTGTGTTGCAGGAGGCCTGTCATGAGTTATTTTTTTACATTTTATTGAGATCTGGTTGTCAATAATATTCAGTTTACTGGCTATAAACTTCCTTCCCTGAGTTTATTACTCTGTACAGTTGGCAAATAGATTTGTTGTTGCTTTTTTTCCAAGCAGCCCATTATTGTTGAGTTGCTCCACAGAGGGAAATAATCGGGAAAAAAAAATAGAAATAATGGGATTTTTAAAGAGGTGTGTGTCTTTCCTCACTTTGGGGTCCCTGTGGAGATGGGCAGGTGTGGGAGTATAAACACAAGTCCAAACACAAAAACCCTTGGGAAGAGACACAGCTCCTCTGAGCCTCCCATCAGGAGCTCCTGGAGAGAAATCAGTGTTGGTCTGATCTCAGCTGCCCTGTGGGCTCTGGCCATGGTGGCAGAAAAGTGACTTTGCAAAAAGAAATTCCTTGGCTCTGCTGTGAGGTTTTCTGGGCCGTGGTGTTTGTGTAAGGTCAGGGGCAGAAATCGTGTTTTAGGTTAGGCCTGGTCTCCAAAAGACCTGGAAAATGGGAAATTGGGGTTGGTTTGGTGGCAAGAATGGGGCTGGAGCTCCTGTCCAGTGGGAGAGCTGGGGGTGCTCACCTGGAGAAGGCTCCAGGGACACCCAGAGCTCCTGCCAGGGCCTGAAGGGGCTCCAGGAGAGCTGGAGAGGGACTGGGGACAGGGATGGAGGGACAGGACACAGGGAATGGCTTTATACTGACAAGGGGCAGATTTAGATGGGATACTGGGCAGGAATTTTTCCCTTTTCCCATCCCCTGGATCCCTGGCAGTGCCCAAGGCCAGGCTGGAGCTCCCTGGGGCAGTGGGAGGTGTCCCTGCCATGGCAGGGGTGGCACTGGGTGGGATTAAGTCCCTTCCCACCCAAACCATTCCATCATGTTCTGTTTGGGACTCCAAGGGATGAGCTGCCTGTGCCACCCATCATCCCCACAGGCCCTGAGCTCACAGCCTGGAGCCTTCATCCAGTTTGGGAATGGCACTTCCCAGCTTGGACACGCCCCAGCAGCCACAGGGACTCTCCCAATGGAAATGTGGGGCTGGAGGGAATTTTTTTCCTCTTAAAAGTTGGTGCAGATGTGGAGCAGAGGTTTGGAGGGAACCTCAAACCACATGGAAGGGGTTTTGTGACCCAGCCAGGAATTTGGGCAGGTGTCAAAGATCCCTGTGCTCCATCCTGCTGGCAGTCATGAATCAGTGAGCCCATTACATTTGATTTTCACACCAAGAAAAATGAAAGGGAGAGGAGCCAAGTGCCCCCCTGTTTTCTCAGATGATTTACCTGTAGCTGAGCTGTGAAATGAGTGGTGCTGGCATTTCTCTGCTCCCTTAAAACAAAGGATGGAGCAGGGGAAGGCACCTTCAGGCAAGAGCAGAGCTGGTGGAGAACCAGCGTGGAGCTCGTGCTCCTGTTGGGTTTGCTGAGGGATGGCTGGGTGCTGGGCATTCCCTGAGTGCTGCAGCTGGGAAGGGTGAGAAAGGGAGAACTGGGAAGGAAAGGAAATCAAAGTAGCACAAAGAGCTGAAAAATGCATCCCTGTTCCCTAACCTCGGGATTCTGGATGGGGAAGTGAAGTGTTCATGTGTTTGAGGGCAACAATTTCTACATCATATTGCCCTAAAAAGCAGTGCTTTAATTTCTTCTTTCTGCTCAGTCTTCTTTGTAAAAGGGAAATGGGAGCTGAACTTTTAAAGGTGCCCTGAAATTGGTGTTGGCAGCTGAGCCCTGCAGTGTATACTCAAGGTTACGTGGTGCTTGCTGGCCTTGGTGGGTTTTGCTTTATCTAAACCAGCCCAAAAATGAAACAAGCTGAGGAATTTGGATTTAGATCATGGCACATCTTCTATATTGCCAAAACATCTAAATGTACATGAAAAGTGCCATTTCAGTCCTCTGGGAAACACCTCAGTGACCTTCCAGCTTCATCCCTGTCCCTTTTACCTCATCCTGTCTGTGCCTGCCCCTCAAACCTCACTGAAACGAGCTGCAGGCAGCAGAATACCCCTGGCTGATGGGCCTGGCAAGAGCCTGGCCCCCTGAGTCGAATTTTTATTTTATAATTCCTGAATTGATTATTTTGTAATTCCTGCAGCTGTGTTTTAATGCAGGTTTGCTTTGGGTTTGTTTAAAAACCCTATAAGGGGGTTAAAGACCCTATAAAGGGGGTTGTTTAAAGTCCTATAATGGGGGTTAAAACCCTAGAAGGGTTGTTTTTTAAATCCTATAAGGGGGTTGTTTAAAGTCCTATAAGTGGGGTTAAAACCCTATAAGGGAGTTGTTTAAAATTCTCTAAGGGGGTTATTTAAAGCCTTACAAGGGGGTTTTAAACATTTTTGTTGTCTATTCCCCAATAAGAAGGATTTAGAGGAAGGGCCACAGGTAAAGCTGTGGGACTTTCAGCCCTTTGGAAAGCAGGTTCTTCCCTAATTCATCCCATGCTCTCCCAAAATCCCTGGATTTTGGGCAGGACTGAGAAGGAGAAAATGCCATCCCTGACCTGAGGACTGAATTACTGGGTGGGTGATTAAAGGTGACACCTCCATTCTCTACAGCTTCCCATCCTGCTCCTTGCCCTCCAGGGGATCTCCTTTCTCCATGGCTTTCCAGGACTTTTCCTGTCTCTTTTCTCCTGGATCAAGGCTTGGAGTCCCACCAGCCCCTGACTGTCCCTGCAGAGCTCTCCACATCCCTGAGGGGCTGGCAGAGCAGAACAGCCAGGGAAGGCACACTGAAATGGATTTTCACCTAAATGGGTTTGATTTTATCATCCAAGACTTCCAATGATGGCTTGTGAGGGCTGACCCAAAGCAGAGGCTGGGCAGAGTTCCAGAATGAAGCAGGGATTGATTCCAAGGATCTCCTCCATGGATGCACCTTGGGCAGCACCAGAGCCCAGCCAGGGCTGCACCCAAGATGACCCAAAATGGCCCCAAAATGCCCGGCCGGGCACGGGGTCTCTCCCTGGGATCAGCTCTGCTCCATTTGCACCTTGCAGTTCATTGTCCCAGCCCAGCTTTAGCCCAGGCACTCCCACCCTGCTTGTTTTTCTCTCTCCAGCCCACGGGGTTTGTGCTCCTGGGCTGAGATTGGGGTCATTTGTCCTTGGTGCCCAGCTGGAGCAGGAATTGTTTTGTCTCCCTGCTCTGTGCACAGAGCTCACCATCCCATAATGTGAAGCTCAGATCCACTAAAGCAGCACAGAATGTGAAACATAGAAAAGCCAAACCTGAGGCATCACCAACACTTCCCTCTTATTAGGTGCTGGTGAGAGAACTGGGATTGAACCACTCAGGGGAAAACTCTGGGCTGTGAATATTTTGGGGTTTGTTCGAAGCATTTGACCATTTCCCTTTATTTAGGGAAGTATTTGTTTGCTACAACCCTGCCAAAAGTGCAACACAAACACAGCAGATCCATCTTCCCATTTCTCCTTCAGCCTCAGCCTTGTCAGGCTCCATTATTCTCACCACCCTTTGACAGTTCTGGGTTCAAAAAGCACCAATTTCCTTTGGAAACAACCCTCTCCTGTAGCTCAGCTCCATTCCTGCTGACTTTGGGAGTTCCTTGTGCACAGGACAGGTTTTGGAGGGGAAAGCTGCCTCAAAATGTTGCATAAACCCATTTTATTGCACTTGGCAGTGGCTGTGGCACTTGGTGGCAGCCATCCTTCTTGACCACGGTAGGGAGCCAATTTAATTATTAATGGAGCTGGGTTTTGTGGGTTTACTGGGGCCATTTCACTCCTCTTGGAATCTGTGAAGCCTGGAAATATGGAATTCTGTCCCTGCTGGATAACTACAGGCAGCTCTGCTCTGTGCTGGGCAGATAAACAAGTCCCAGTCACAGAGGTGACCTCAGGATTTCATCTTTGCCACTAAAATCTGATCAAACCTTTGCAGGTATTTTTATTTTCTTTGTTTCCTTTCTTGTTTGGGTTTTTAAAATGATTATTTATTAATTCATTTGGAAAGAATATTATAAATTAAAAATAGGGAAGGGCAGGTTGGGCTTCTCCAGGGGAAGCTTCAGCAACAGGTGCTTAAAATTTCCTTCTGGAGGAACCTCCCTGTGCATCCAAAATGACTTTATGGATCAGTACCTGGAGGTTTCCTTGGGGTCTGCCTGGGCAACACAGCCAAAACTTCAGATGTTTTATAGCAAGTTTAATAATTTCAGCTGTTTTATAACAATTCAGAACTGCAGCTGGTGTATAACTAGTAATTAGCTGAGGTCAGGCTTGCAGCAAAAGCCACAAATTCTCATTTGCCCCCATTTCATTTCTTATTTCTCATTTCTGGCTGGGTTTGCCCTCTGTCTGACCCACCCTGCTGTCACTGCCTGCCCTCCCCAAATCAGCTTTTTGTGCATCTTTTCCCTGCCAGGGGAGGATTTGATCCTGGAAATGTTGGGATTTCCTTCCTAAGTGGAAAATAGGGAGGGGAAGTGCCAAGCAAACGTTGTGACCCAACAAGAGAACTGTCCTAGATTCTCACATCTTGTTTGGAAATTCGATGACAGCCTCATTGCCCAGGGGTACAACATAATCACTTCTCAGTTCACTGAGACTGCCTCTCACAGCTGCACTGAATGTGCTCCCACCCCCCTGCTTGGAAGGGCACTTCTGGATTCTTCAGATGAGCAGGGAGGAATCAAAAACCCAGCTCAAGCCTGGAACGGCTGGAATTTTTAATTCCAAATGTAAATATGCTTTGAAAAACAGGTTTTCCTAACAGGTTGGATATTGAAAGAAGTGTTTCACAGAAAGGGGGATAAAGTTCTGGAATGGCTGCCCGGGGAGGTGGTGGAGTCCCCATCCCTGGGTGTGTTTGACAAAGCCTGGATGTGGCACTGGGTGCCAGGGTTGAGTTGGGGTGATGGGGCTGGGCTGGACTCGATGGTCTTGGAGGTTTCCAACTCCACTGTCCAACTCCATTGTCATTCTGTGAATTCTGAAAAATGATTCTCTGCACGCCCTCACCACCCAAAGTCTTCATTGATGATGCTGGGTTTTGTCTTTATAAGCCTTAGCTCTGGATTCCCACAATTCACAGAATTCCCAGTGACTGGGCTGGAAGAGACCTCCAAGACTATCGAGTCCAGCCCAGCCCCATCACCCCAACTCACCCCTGGCACCCAGTGCCACATCCAGGCTTTGTTAAACACACCCAGGGATGGGGACTCCACCACCTCCCTGGGCAGCCATGGCAGAACTTTATCCCCCTTTCTGTGAAAAACTTTTCCCTGCTATCCAACCTGTATTTCCCTTGGTGCAGCTCCAGGCTGTGTGCTCTGGTTGTGTCAGTGCTGCTGGAGACAGAGCCCAGCCCCAGCTGAGCACAGGCACCTTTCAGGAGCTGTGAGAGTGATGGGGGCACCCCTGAGTCTCCTTTTCCCCAGCTCCCTCAGGGGTTCCTCTCAGGGTTTGTGTTCCCAGCCCCTCTCCAGCCTCGCTGTCCCCTCTGGATGTGCTCAGTGTCCCAAGGTCCTTCCTGAGCTGAGGGCCCAGAGCTGGGCACAGCACTCCAGGTGTGCCCTCACCTGTGCCCAAAGCAGGGCACAGTGACCTCCCTGCTCCTGCTGCCACTCCATTCCTGCTCCAGGATAACACCCTCAGAGCTGCTTCTGCTGTTACATTTGCCAAGAAAACTTTGGAGTATCTGAATCACCCTTTGCAAAAGTTACTGGAATTTCCTGGGGAGAAATCTGAGCCTCACATTTGGCTGTGTCCTGTGGGTTCCTTGCTCCAGGAGTCAGGGACATGTTGGGTCCCTGATTGATTCAAAAATGCCAAAAGAACTTTGAAAAAAAAAATTTGAGAACAAAATCGCCCTCAGAACTTCAAATATTTTCTTCTGGCAGCTCTGCCCTGTCCCATCTGAAGCTGCACCCCAAAGTGAGTTCCTTATTCAGGAGGGAGAAGATTTCTTGCTGTAAATCAAATTTAACAGCTGGATCCACGATGTTGGTTCCAGTAATTTAAACCCATGGAAATCCCAAGTTTTTCATACCAGTTCTGCTCTCCCATGCAGAACCTCTGAATCTTTAAGGCTGGAAAAGCCTTCAAAGATTGAGTCCAACCCTTAACACCTTAAATCAAACCCTGAAGTACTCATGAACTATTTTAATTTTACTTTTGCTGTTGTTTTCACTGCTGTGGCCCTGGGAGATGCTGCTCCTGACAGGACCTGCTCTGGTACTGCAAAAAACCTCCAATTTTATAAATTTTTCTGAAAAGCAGTGCCTGGAAGAGCTCTGGCAGAGGCAGGGGAAGGGCATTTTAATGATTACATTTCATTACCTCACTGATGTCACCTAAAACCCTCACTCTTCACACCCTGAAAATAATGGGAGGCATTAAAGGAGCTTCAGGGGGCCCAGAGTGGCTCAGGGTTGTAGCAAATGCATCAAAAAAAAAAAAATCACAGAATAATTAAGGTGGAAAAAGGTTTCTGTAATGATTAAATTCAACCATTCCCAGCACTGCCAAGGCCACCACTGCCCCGTGTCCCCAAGTGCCACCTCCACAGGGCTTTTGAACAGAGCTGCAGCTCATTGCAGAGGGAAAGCAGAATGGAAAAAAAAAACAAATAGAAATTGGAATTTTAAGTGTCCAAGGCCAGGTTGGACATTGGGCTTGGAGCAAACTGGCACAGTGGAAGGTGTCCCTGCCATGGCAGGGGTGACATGGGGTGAATTTAAAATCCCTTGTGAGCCCTTAATTCTGTGATTTTCCATCCCAGACCTATTCCTGGTGGGTTTGTACTTTAGAAAAAAATAGGGAGCTTTGGGAAAGCATTTTCCATTGGGAAAGATATTAGTGGAGAATTGTAAACCTCCAGCAGGAAAAAAAAAAAAAGCCTTCATTTTCCATCACTTCCTGGGATATTGTTACTTCATCCTGAAATGTATCTTTGTGGGGATTGTTTTGCACCATTTTCTTGCACTCTGGTTTGTTGGAATTAGTGCTTTTAGTCTCGTGCTCAGGCTGTTGATAATGATAAAGTGCCTGAAGAAGTGGAAATCAGGTTGCTGCCCATCCCAGAACTATATTTTAAAGGATGCCACGTGCTCTACCCCAGCTGGGGGCAAAGGACATACATTTTTGTATGTCAGTGATTTTTCTAACTGACTTTCTCCCTGTAATGATTTCTCTTCAATTATCTGACAGGCAGTGGGAGTCCAGTTGCTGAAATCCTGGAATTTTCCATCCTAATTGACCCTGCATCCAACCAAACCTCACCTGGAGGGTCCTGAGCTCCTAGCTCCTGTCACAGCAGGAAAGGACAGAAAAGTGTTCTCTGTTCCACAAGAACAGGAGGCTGAAAACCTCTTCTTTCCAAGGTAATTTCTTTAATTCACACTTTTCCAGCTGCAATCTCAGACTCCAGACACTCCATCCCATTTCTGGGGGCATTAGGGATGGGTGGGAATGGCCAGGACAGACAAATGGAGCCCTGGTGTAGGAATGAGTTGGAATTGCTTGTCTGAGCACAAAATTATTAAAGCTGAGGAGCTGAAGCCTTTGTGGGAGTGTTTTTTCCAGCTCTCTGCTCCTCCAGGACAGGGCTGGATAGAACAGAGTTGTGCTGCTCAGAGAAGTTCCATGTAATGAGATGCAAATGTCACAAACCAAATCAAAACCTTGCAATGATCCTAATTAGGAAGAGAAATGTGGGCCCTGCTAAGAGATGGGAACCACAGCAGAATAAATCTGGAGTGCAGGAGAAATCACACAGGCAAATAGCAAAGGGCTCCCTAATCCAGAGACCCTGTTTGAAATTCTGATCCCAATAACTGAGGCACTACATTTCCAGCTGGATATTGTCCCAGGCTTTTCCAAAGATTCCTGAAGCTCTCAGTGGTTCCATGAAGGAAAACCTGCTCCATGATCTGCAAAATGCATAGCCCAGATGTTTGTACACATTTGGTCTCTCTGGTTGGCAAATTTAAATCTTTTTTGGGGGCAAGACACAGGACTGGGATGTGCACAAAAATATCGATTTGTGTTTTCCACTTGACACAGAATAAAATAATCCCAGAAAGCCCCTAAAGCCTGAAGTGCTGCTGGATTTTTCCAGGGGCAAAGACAGACAAAAGAACACGCAGAGTTTTCCAGCAGCATCCCCCAAGGCAGCAGAATCACCCTTTAATTTCCAAGGATGTTTCAGTCCAGGCATTTTTTGGCTTTCTGTGCAGCAGAATGGGAGAGGGGAGCAGTTGATGTGATGTAAAGGAAACCTGTGGGGGTTTTTTTAGGGTTTTTATGCAGAATTCCTCTTGGAAAGTCCTGGTGCCTTTGACCTGTAACCCTGGCTCCCTGGAGATGGACACAGGCTGCTTCTCCACTATTCCATGCTGTTCCTGTGCATTGCCCTCCTTAAAAAATGTGTAGGGAAATTTATTTGCAGAAAAAAATATAAAATATTTTATATAAAAAAATATAAAATATAAAATATAAAAACCACCACCACCAACAAAACACCTTTGGATTGTCCAACAACCAGTGCAAGTCTTTTATCTGGGTACTTGACATTCTTTTTACTTGCTCAGCTTCATCACCAAACATTTCCTGGTGAAAGTACAGAATTGCTGTCCAGATCTATTTTGTTTAATTTTTTTCCCCTTGACGTGGGATCTGTGCCTCCTGGGGAAACAGTAATTTTCTCCTCTGCTCTGAACTCCTCTCCTGGAGCTCTGTGCTGAGATCCTCCCTGCTGGTGGCACGGAGCTCTCGCAGAGTGTTTGAGCTTTTGCTTTCAGGAGGGGAAAAGAGAAAGGAAAAGTGAATTTGGGGACCCTGCTAGGACTGTTCAGGTGCAGTGATTTCTGCTGTGGGACAGATTTAGTGCAGCTGCTTTGGCAGTGCTGGATGGTTTGACTGGAGTGCCTAAACAGATGGAAAAATGGATATAGTTCACTTTGGTGGCATCCCTGGCATTGCTGCACTGTGATAATATCTTGGAGCTGTGTTTGGGTTTAAAATGAGCCGAGCCCTTCCCTTCCCTTCCCTTCCCTTCCCTTCCCTTCCCTTCCCTTCCCTTCCCTTCCCTTCCCTTCCCTTCCCTTCCCTTCCCTTCCCTTCCCTTCCCTTCCCTTCCCTTCCCTTCCCTTCCCTTCCCTTCCCTTCCCTTCCCTTCCCTTCCCTTCCCTTCCCTTCCCTTCCCTTCCCTTCCCTTCCCTTCCCTTCCCTTCCCTTCCCTTCCCTTCCCTTCCCTTCCCTTCCCTTCCCTTCCCTTCTTTTTTCCCCTTTTCTCCCTCTTTTTTCCTTCCTTTTTCACTTTCCCTTTCCCTCCCCAGTCCAAAGGGCTGGTTGGTAACAGAATAAATAAATTCCTGTGTTCTCCTAAACTGAAACCCATGGCACATTCACCTGTGATGGGATTCGTTTCACTCCATTCATTATCAACATTTTCTCCAGAAAGTGACTTTCTGAAAATCTCAAATCACATCCCACCAGAGCTGAAATACTAAAAAATTAATAATAATAAAGAAAGAATTCCAAGCAGTTACAGTTGAAGTACATGTTAGGAATCAATTGGCTGCAGTTTCCTGGAATTTTAATTTTGTTTGAGCTGTCTTGAAGGAGCTGAGTGTGTTTTTAGCAGTGCTTGGTGTCAGCTGGGTGCAACAACCCTTGATGGTGACCCAGCAAAAACCCCAAGGCTGCCTTGCCCTGATCACCTAAAGCTCCAGATGACTTCTGCATGCTCAAAAATTTATGCACGTGGATATTGGCAATAAAAAAAAAACAACAAAAAAACCCCACTAGGAATGGAAGACTCAATTATATTTTGCTGTTCTAGTTAACAAGGAGGATGCCATATAAATTAGTAAGGATGTGTATAAACACAATTTAACACTTGTGAGAAGGAAGCTGCTTCCAGCCCCCAGAATGGGGAGTTTATGGCCCTGTGCAGTGTAATTATGTTCTGATGAGAATGAGCACCATAAACTGAGCAGGGGGGTGGAATTCTGAATTCTGGGGGTGAGCAGGACCCCACTGAGACACTGAGCTGCAGAATTCGTGTCACAGACAACAGGGAAGGGCTTTGGTTTGTTTGGATTTTTGAAATGAAGGACTGGGAAAAAAACCCAGCACAGGAACCTCCCAAACCAGTGCAGCTGCAATTTGCTGTTTAATCCCAAAATCCCAGACTGGGTTGGGTTGTTGGGACCTTAAAGCTCATCCAGATCCACCTTCCACTCCCAGCCCCAGTGTCCAACCTGGCCTTGGGCACTGCCAGGGATCCAGGGGCAGCCCCAGCTGCTCTGGGAATTCCATCCCAGCTCCTCCCCATCTTCCCAGGGAACAATTCCTTCCCAAAATCCCATCTAAATCTGCCCACTGTCAGCTTACAGCCATTCCCTGTGTCCTGTCCCTCCATCCTTGTCCCCAGTCCCTCTGCAGCTCTCCTGGAGCCCCTTCAGGCCCTGCCAGGGCTCTGAGCTCTCCCTGGAGCTGCTCCTCTCCCTGTGAACACATCCAGCCCTCCCAGCCTTTTGCTGAGACACTTTTCTCTGCCATTTAACCCCTTCTTCTTCCACTTTTCCCTGCACCTGCACGGGATGATCCCAAGGGTTCCTTTACCATCCCTGGGTGTCCCTTTCTGACCCTCTCCCAGGAGTGCAGCACCTCCAGCCCTTCCTCCCAGCTCTCCCTAGGATGAGCACTCCCAGGGAAGAGCAGAACATTCCCTGCTGACCTCAGGGGTTTCAAACAGACCCTACAAAGGCTTTGGGACTCGGGATTTAAATCCTGCAGGGATTTCAGCCTCTCTTTTTTGGCTCCAAGGCTTTCTGAGCAGGTCTGGCTGCAGTCGGTGCCCTGGCAGCCTAGATGCAGATTTTTAACATCTCTTGCAAAGCCTGAATTTTCTCTCTGTTTTTCCCTGTGTTGCTTCCCTGCCCATGACCTAAATTATGAGGAGAGGATATTAAAGCCTGGATTTTGACTTAAGAGCTGACTACACCCACAGGAGAAATTAAAGCCCAGTGTTGTTTTTTGACTGAAGGTCAGCAAGCAGTGAGATGAAGCTGCTTTCCTTGTCTAAATGCTGCCAGCAATAGGACACTTGCAGCTATATCCTGCTCTTCTTTTGGCTTTTTGTCCTCTAAAATCAGGCTGATACCCCAACCACATTTCCATGGCAGGGGGTTGGAACAAGGTTTTTTAAGGTCCTACCTGGTGCTGTAAGTATTGAATCCATTCTTTCTTAAAATAGGCCAAAACCAATCCCAATCTGCAAATATTTAATCTAAATAAATGCCCTGAGTCCTTGAGGAACCCCATCTCCTTTGATTGTAGCTCCTTCATCTCCACTCAGCCAATTCTCCCACCTGCTGGTAAGATCCTAATGGGGCTAAGCTTTGTGCTCAGCTGAGGAAGGAGATGCTGGCTGAGACCCACATTTGCTCTTTTGGGGCAGATCTGGTTGGGGTTGGCCCACTGTGGTGTTTTCTGGGTTCCCCAGATGAAGGAGGAAGGAAGGAATCTGACTCCATGGTCTTAGAAGGCTAATTTATTATTATGTGATATTATATATTATATATTATATGATATGACATTGATTATATTATATTACATTACGTTACATATTGCATTATATATTTATTATATTATATTATATTATATTATATTATATTATATTATATTATATTATATTATATTATATTATATTATATTATATTATATTATATTATATTATATTATATTATATTATATTATAGTATATTATATTATATTATATTATATTATATTATAGTATATTATAGTATATTATAGTATATTATAGTATATTATAGTATATTATAGTATATTATAGTATATTATGGTATAGTATATTATGGTATAGTATATTATGGTATATTATGGTATAGTATATTATGGTATATTATATTATATTATATTATAGTATAGTATATTATAGTATAGTATATTATGGTATATTATATTATGGTATATTATAGTATTTTATATTATAGTATATTATATTATGGTATATTATATTATAGTATATTATAGTATATTATATTATAGTATATCATATTATATCATATTGTATTATATTATATTATATTATATTATATTATATTATATTATATTATATTATATTATATTATATTATATTATATTATATTATATTATATTGTATTGGATTTTGTGTTTATTCAGATTCATCTACAAGAGAGCTGGAGAGGGATTTTTTTAATAGGATTTTAATAGGATTTTTTAATAGGACAGGAAAGTGGGGAATGTCTCTGAACTGGAAAACAGCAGGGTTAGATGGGATATTGGGAAGAAATTGCTTCCCTGTGAGGGTGGTGAGGTCCTGGCAGAGAGAAGCTGTGGCTGCCCCATCCCTGGAACTCTCCAAGGCCAGGCTGGAGCAACCTGGGATGGTGGAAAGTGTCCTGCCCATGGCAGGGGTGGAATGGATGAGGTTCAAGGTCTGCTCCAACCCAAACCAGTCTGGGCTTTTATTAAAACATCACCTTGTGCAGTAGAAAAAAAGCACAGTAAATGCATTTTGTTTTGGTTCTCTGTCCATTCTTGCAGAAAATGGGACTGAGCACAGAAGGACAGCAGGGAGCATGAGCTCTACATGAACACAGCTGCTCTTCTTCCCAAGCCCCTCTTTGTGCTGCTCTACCCCAAATGTGCCAGTGAGCTTTGGGGAGAGGTTCTAGCTTGGGAAACAGCCCTGGAGAACACAAAGGTGATGCAGGAAATGCAGGTCTGCATTTCCCATGGCTGACATTTGGATCAGAAATTGCCAATTTCCAGCCTGTGAACTGCAGGGACTGCAAAGGGACTCGAGGTGGCTGCAGGGCAGATTGGCACTGGAAGCACAGGCACCGAGCTTGTCCAGGAGAGCACAGCAGGGCTGAGCTGGGAACAGTTCCAGGGAGAGGGAGAACTTTGTGCTGAGACCCTGCTGTGGGCGTGGGGCCGGGCAGGGCCGTGCCCGAGGCTGCTGGCTGGCAGGGAGCACATGGCAGGGACTCTGCCCTTCCACCAGGAGCTGCCAGGAGCTGCAGCAGAGTATTTTTAGCTGCTGTCCTGCTGGCTTAGGCGCTGCTGATGTTATGGAGTGTGGCAAGGCAGAGAACTGTGGGGTTATTTGAGTTTGAAGGGATCTCTTGTCTGTAACGTGGCTGTGCTGTTCCTGCTGTGTGGAGAGGCTGGGAGCTCTGGGAGATGTGGGAGATTTGGGAGCTGTGGGAGATGTGGGAGCTCTGGGAGCTGTGGGAGATTTGGGAGCTCTGGGAGATGTGGGAGCTCTGGGAGATGTGGGAGCTCTGGGAGCTGTGGGAGATTTGGGAGCTCTGGGAGGTGTGGGAGCTCTGGGAGCTCTGGGAGATGTGGGAGATGTGGGAGCTCTGGGAGATGTGGGAGCTCTGGGAGATGTGGGAGATATGGGAGACTTGCAAATGTGGAAGCTGTGGGAGATGTGGGAGATGTGGGAGCTTTGGGAGATGTAGGAGCTGTGGGAGATGTGGGAGACTTGGAAATGTGGAAGATGTGGGAGCTCTGAGAGCTGTGGGAATTGTGGGAGATGTGGGAGATGTGGGAGATGGGGAAGCTGTGGAAGCTCTGAGAGCTGTGGGAGCTATGGAAGCTCTGGGAGATGTGGAAGCTCTGGGAGCTGCTCTTCCCTGGCTGCTCATTCCTAATTTATGGTGGTCCTTGGAGTTTCTCCCACCTCCTGAGGCGATGCCAAAGGGCAGGAGCCCTGTCAGGGTGATACCTGGGCTTTTGAGTTTTTCTGCCCTGTTCTGGTGTGCAGCTTTAGCTTTATGTGAAGTGTTCCTGGGATCTTTGCACAGCCTGGTGGAGACAAAACAATCCTGTTCCAGCTGGAGACTCCAGGACAATCTCTTCAAACTTCAGGCCCAAAGCATGAACAACGTGAAGAGAGGAGGGCAGGCAAGAAGCAAGGAGGATGAAACTTCATCATTTGAGGCTGTTAATTGGGCAGTTAATCCTGTATGCAAATGGACTAAGACTTATAAAAATGTGAGATCTCGTGCCCAAGCTCTTTTGCTTCTCTGGAGCCATCTGGGCACTGCCAGGGTGTGGCCTTTGAGGGCACCTCAATAAATCTCCACTCTATTCCTCTGAACCCCCTCCAGCCTCTGCTCCAGCTCCTCAAGGAATCAAGGGATCTCTGAGCCAGAGGATGCTCAGGAGCACCTGAGAAACATCCCTGAAAACAAACCTGGATTACTCTTCTCTCTTTTTCTATTTAAATTTTTATGGGATTATAGTTACTTTAGTATTTGTTTATTTTAACGTGGAGGTTTTTGCTTGATATGAATTGAACTTTTAATTTTTTATACTTTTCTGTGTTATAGGGAAAAAGAGGTTTTTGTAATGATTTACAAGAGGTTTTCAGTTTTAAGATTTTCTTTTTAGTCTTTTTATCTGGGATTTGATTTCTTTTTTATTGATTTTGATGTTTTTATGTTGTTCTTTATATGCCTGTATTTTCTTGGAGGGTTTTTTCCCCCTTTCTCTTTAATTTTTAAATATATTTTATTTTATTTTATTTTATTTTATTTTATTTTATTTTATTTTATTTTATTTTATATTTTATTTTATTTTTTATTTTATTTTATTTTATTTTATTTTATTTATTTTATTTTATTTTATTTTATTTTATATTTTGTTTTATTTTATATTTTATTTTACATTTTATTTTATTTTATTTTATATTTTATTTTATTTTATTTTATTTTTTATTTTATTTTATTTTAATCTTTTGGATGCCACCAGTCATCCAGGTGAGTGTTAATTCCAGAGTGCCCCCAGTGCTTCCTGCTTTCCCAGCAAGGCCCTCAGGAGGTGCTGCCCTGTGTGTCCTCACCCCTCCCAGCCCAGCCTTTCCTGAGGAGGGCAGGATTGAATTCCATGCTGTGGCTTTGCCGTGCACTCCCGAGCTGGGATTGGGTTCAAAGGCTGATCCTGCTCCCTGGAAAGGCTGGGCTGGCAGCAGAGGGGCTGAGGAGGGCAGGAGGAGTCTCTGGGATTTTGAGCACTGCACGTTTGCTGCTGGCAGCCAGAGCAGTGCCAAGAGCTCGCAGAGCTGCTCCTTTCCATGTCCTGTACCTTCAGAGCTCCTCCTGAGGGGCTGGAGCAGGGACAGCTGGGAATATCCCTGTCCTGCCCCAGGGAACAGTCCTGAGCCTCTGCACCCCTGGCCTTTTCTGCTCCCCTGAGAACGGGGCTGGATGAGCTTTTCTAATATTGGATTTGTGTTTGTTCAGATTCATCTGTGCTCCTGATTAAGAAGCAGCTGTTGATTACCTCCAAATGTGGCAGCTGTGGGGAGGGGTAAAAACCCTGAAGACCCTGATGCTAAAAGGGGAGCTCAGAGGGTGGAGAGGGGAGAGATGAGCTTTGCAAATCAGGTACTGATGCAAATAATGGAATATTAATGGAGCCAGGCATCACAGACCCATAAAACTGTTGAATCATGGAATGGCCCGGGTTGGAAGGGACCTCAAACCCCTTCCCCTGTCCCAGGTGCTCCCAGCCCCAGTGTCCAGCCTGGCCTTGGAACTTCCAGGGATCCAGGGACAGCCCCAGCTGCTCTGGGCACCCTGTGCCAGGGCCTTACACCCTTCCAGGGAAGATTTTCTTCCCAATACCCAAGCTAAACCTACTTTCCCCCTTTTCCTGTCACTCCCTGACCTCATTAAAAGTCCCTTTGCAGCTCTAACTTCCAGAGGAGTTACATCAAGCATTGAAACATAATTGGGCACAAAGAAATCTTTGCACAGAGCAAGAAAAATCCAGCCAGCTGCAACAGGCTTCCAGTGAGGAAACAGAAACTTCTCCTGTCTTGTGGTGCAGGATATTTTTGGATGAAGCCTTTTGTAAGGGGGAGAGAACACAAGGGGAAATGAGGATCATGTTCAGACAAAAGGCACCGAACTGTTTGATAGCCACATTGCCTTTCTCCTGCTTGAGGACCTTTAGGAGCAGCCCAAGTCGCCAAGAATTGATCCAGACCTGGCATTTCCAGAGCCTGCAGAGCGAGGCAGACTCACAGTTTGATTTTCTCTTCCTACCAGCCAATTTTAAAACACATCGTGCAGCTGGGGCTCAGCTCCTGTTTGTTTGCTCTTTAGCGGGTCATTGTGGAGAGGATCCTTCTTTTCAAAAAGGCTTCTGCAGGAAAGCAGTCTCCTCTAAAGAGGCTGCAATATCCTTGTTTGTTTAAGTGCCACAGCCAAGTGGAGAGAAAACAGCAGCGAGCTGAAAGAGCAGGGAGAACAGATGGGAAACACTCAGCATTTCGGAGGAAAAAAGGTGTGTCCTCTCACCTCTTCCACAGGACGAGTGTTGCTCCAGATGCAGCCACTCATTTCCTGAAGGTTCTTGAGGTCTGGTGTCACAAACTCAAGCTGGCATCTTGCCCTTCTCCAGAAATGCCAAGAGCTCCTGCGAGGAGCAGCGGAGGTGCTCCCTCCCAGTGCCTGGCCGGGAGGAGGGGGACTCACCCTGAGCTGAGAGCTGGAGATCTGCTGCCAAACGAGGGGTCCCTCAGCCCAGGAGTGTTTGCAGGGATACAGAACCTCCTGGCAGCTGCTTTGCATCCACGTGAGCTGTTCTCCAGGCCAGGGTCACTCTGGATTGCACAAAATGCTGCTCAGGGGTGAGCAATTGCCCCTTGGTGTCCAGCCTGTGAGTTCTGGGGATCTGAGCAGCCTTCAGCACCCCCTGTGCCCCTCACTGCCCCTATGGACCCACAGGTTTGTGTCCCAAAACCTCCCAGTATAATTCCTTGTGCTGCCAGAACTGAGTTTTCCCTACACTGCTCCCTTTTTCCCATTCCCAGCTGACACAGGGCTGTTGGGGTGACATCCCAAGGACCTGGGGAGCACAGACAGCTGGGTTTGTGCTGGGATTCTGAAGGGGAAAACATGCAACCTTGCTCGAGCCAGATTATCCCAATAGAAAATATTGGATATGTTTTCCTTGTCTATCCATGGGGGAACCTTGAGGTGCAGGGCCATAAAATCCATAAAAAACTGCCCTTCAAAGCCACCCAGCTCCTTCTCCCTATTCCTTGCTATTTATAATATTTATGTTAGCTTTCCTTGACTCCTTTAAAGTTTGAGCCCTTTAAAGTTTGATCTCCCCCTCTAAAGTCACATCAGGCTTTGCTGCATCCTTTTCTCCTCTCTCTCCTCAAAACCCTTCTCCTTTTCTTGTCTATCCAGGCTCTTTTCTCTTCCTGGCTTCTCCTTCAACAGCTATTCAGCCTTTCTCAGATCATCGAGATCTTTGTTGCATCTGAGCAGGAATTTGGGTTTGCCTTTGACAGGTGTCTTTTTAGCTCAGCACTGACATCTTTTCTCCAGCAGCCACTTCCTGCAGGATCTATTTGAGAGATTTCTCAGCGCATAAATTACGTTGGCACGCGCAAATCGGCGTAGCAGGAATGTCAATTACCTCCCCTTTTCCTCTGCCAAGCCTCCCCTTGACGGCTTGAGCAACTTTTGTCTGCTCTGCTCTTTCTTTTCAGGTAAATTCTCAGAGGGCTTCAACACTTGGTGCAGGGAGGGCTCGTTTTTCAGGCTGAGCTTGGTGCAGCTTGCTTTTCTGAAGGTGTGCTAAGGAACCTGACACAAAAAGAGAGGGATCCATAAATTAGAAACATTTCCTGACGTGTTCCGATAGGTTTTGGCCAAAAGCTTCATTCCTGCCACTTCCCGTGGGCTCTAGCCCGAGCGTGGTGACATCAGCAGGGCTGGGTGACATCAGCAGGGGGCTGTGTGACATCATCAGGGGTAGTGTGACATCAGCAGGGCTGGGTGACATCAGCAGGGGCTGTGTGACATCAGGAGGGCTGTGTGACATCAGCAGGGCTGGGTGACATCAGCAGGGGCCGTGTGACATCAGCAGGGGGCTGTGTGACATCAGCGGGGCTGGGTGACATCAGCGGGGCTGGGTGACATCAGCAGGGGCCGTGTGACATCAGCAGGGGGCTGTGTGACATCAGCAGGGGGCTGTGTGACATCAGTGGGGCTGTGTGACATCAGCAGGGGGCTGTGTGACATCAGCAGGGGCTGTGTGACATCAGCAGGGCTGGGTGACATCAGCAGGGCTGGGTGACATCAGCAGGGGCTGTGTGACATCAGAAGGGCTGGATGACATCAGCAGGGGCTGGGTGACATCAGGAGGGCTGGGTGACATCAGAAGGGCTGTGTGACATCAGCAGGGGCTCTCTGACATCAGGAGGGCTGTGTGACATCAGCAGGGCTGGGTGACATCAGCAGGGGCAGGGTGACATCAGGAGGGCTGTGTGACATCAGCAGGGCTGTGTGACATCAGTGGGGCTGGGTGACATCAGCAGGGGGCTGTGTGACATCAGTGGGGCTGTGTGACATCAGCAGGGGCTGTGTGATATCAGCAGGGCTGGGTGACATCAGCAGGGGCTGTGTGACATCAGAAGGGCTGGATGACATCAGCAGGGGCTGGGTGACATCAGGAGGGCTGGGTGACATCAGAAGGGCTGTGTGACATCAGCAGGGGCTCTCTGACATCAGGAGGGCTGTGTGACATCAGCGGGGCTGTGTGACATCAGCAGGGCTGTGTGGCATCAGCAGGGGCAGTGTGACATCAGCAGGGCTGGGTGACATCAGCAGGGGCTGTGTGACATCAGCAGGGGCTGTGTGACATCAGCAGGGCTGGGTGACATCAGCAGGGGCTGTGTGACATCAGCAGGGGCAGGGTGACATCAGCAGGGGCTGTGTGACATCAGCAGGGGCAGGGTGACATCAGCAGGGGCTGTGTGACATCAGCAGGGGCAGGGTGACATCAGCAGGGCTGTGTGACATCAGCAGGGCTGTGTGACATCAGCAGGGCTGGGTGACATCAGCGGGGCTGGGTGACATCAGCAGGGGCTGGGTGACATCAGCGGGGCTGTGTGACATCAGAAGGGCTGTGTGACATCAGCAGGGGGCTGGGTGACATCAGCAGGGGCTGAGTGACATCAGCAGGGCTGTGTGACATCAGCAGAGCTGGGTGACATCAGCAGGGCTGGGTGATATCAGCAGGGCTGTGTGACATCAGCAGGGCTGTGTGACATCAGCAGGGCTGTGTGACATCAGCAGGGCTGTGTGACATCAGCGGGGCTGTGTGACATCAGCAGGGCTGGGTGACATCAGCAGGGCTGTGTGACATCAGCAGGGGCTGTATGACATCAGCAGGGGCTGGGTGACATCAGCAGGGGGCTGTGTGACATCAGTGGGGCTGGGTGACATCAGCAGGGGCTGTGTGACATCAGCAGGGGCTGGGTGACATCAGAAGGGCTGTGTGACATCAGCAGGGCTGTGTGACATCAGCAGGGGCTGGGTGATATCAGCAGGGCTGGGTGACATCAGCAGGGGCTGTGTGACATCAGCAGGGCTGTGTGACATCAGCAGGGCTGTGTGACATCAGCGGGGGCTGTGTGACATCAGCAGGGGCTGTGTGGCCATGTGTGGCCTGGCACAAGGCCCAGGAGGTGCCACGTGCTGTGGCACGTGGGGAGTGGTGACATTTTCCGTCACCACTTTGGATTCATGTTGGGACACGTGCTGGAGTGGGGTAAGGAACTCGTGCTGCCTCTGCCCACACCAGGCCTGGCTGGAAGCAGGAAAAGGAATTGATATATTTAGAGATGATGATGTAGACTTTAAAATCCTGGGGATGGTGACTGTGACACAGCCCACGATTCCTGTGTGAGGTAGGATCAAAAATGGGATTTTGGAGCTAATTTTTCCCCTGGCATGGGAGGATCCAACCACAGTTTCTTCCCCCTTGCTGTGACGGTGACGTGCACAGCCCCAGGGATGCAGGAGTGCTCCACAATCAGGTGCCAGTGAAGATCCTGAGGTTCAGTGTCCCCAAACCCTGAGCCCTGTTCCTTCCATCTCCTGGCAGCCCTTGCTGCTCCCCTCCTGCCTGCTGAGCATCCATCCAGGAAAGCCAAATCTGTGCAGGGGCAGGACTGGCAGTGCTGCTCTGCCTTGAATGCCTTTTGATTTTCCTCCTCTCCCAGATCAAACCTGAGCGTCAGAGGGGGCCTGGCTGGAGCCTGAGCTGCTGCTGGCTCAGGCTGCCAGGGGAGCGGTGTCTGAGTGAAATTGCATTAAAAACTGGCTTTTAAACAGAAGCCATGCATCTTCCCAGGCAGGGCACGGTGCCAGGGCTCAGCAGAGGAGCTGTCCCTGCCTGCAAGGAGCTGGAGCAGTGTCTGTCTCACAGGGCTTGGCTCGGCAGGCAGCAGCGCTGGCAGCCAGGAAGGAATTCAGTAAAGAGCTCTGTCCTTCTGGAGAACTCTGAGGCTGCAACAGGAGCACAGAGCTGCGTACCCACAACAGCCAGCACAGGCTGTAGAAAAAGCGTGCCTGACCTTTGATGAGATCACTGCCTCCTCCCCAGAGAGCTCCGCGGTGGCTCAGGGGCCGGGTAAATGGCACAGGGGACACACAGCCCTGGGCACGAGTGCCACCTGCCTGGGGGACACTGCAGGTGGGCAGGCACTGCCCAAATGTCAGACCACAGCAGGGGAGCAGGAGCTGAGCCTCCCCCAGGCTGCATCATTTGCCCTTAGAGCCCCTGACCCCTGCCAGTCAGGGCCACTCTCCTCCTGCATCAGAGAATCCTGGAATGGGTTGGGATAAACCTGAAATCCCATCCAGTGCTGGTGCCCTGTGCAGGCTGCCCTAGAGCAGAGATTAGGAGGAGTTCCAGAATGAAGCAGGGATTGATTCCAAGGATCTCCTCCATGGATGCACCCTGGGCAGCACCAGAGCCCAGGCAGGGCTGCACCCAAGATGACCCAAAATGGCCCCAAAATGCACGGCCGGGCACGGGGTCTCTCCCTGGGATCAGCTCTGCTCCATTGGCACCTTGCAGTTCATTGTCCCAGCCCAGCTTTAGCCCAGGCACTCCCACCCTGCTTGTTTTTCTCTCTCCAGCCCACGGGGTTTGTGCTCCTGGGCTGAGATTTGGCTCATTTGTCCTTGGTGCCCAGCTGGAGCAGGAATTGTTTTGTCTCCCTGCTCTGTGCACAGAGCTCACCA
The DNA here is from genome assembly GCF_027477595.1 of Haemorhous mexicanus. Lineage (NCBI taxonomy): Eukaryota > Metazoa > Chordata > Aves > Passeriformes > Fringillidae > Haemorhous > Haemorhous mexicanus. The sequence goes on from NC_082347.1 coordinate 40,533,154, forward strand.
TCCCATAATAAGCAGCCCAGACCCACACACTAAAGCAGCACAGAATGTGACACACAGAAAAGCCAAACCTGAGGCATTGTTTCCCCCCTGATGTCTCAGTGCCACCCCCTGCCATGGGCAGGGATAGCTGCTGCTGTCCCAGGTGGCCCCAAGCCCCGTCCAGCCTGGCCTTGGACACTTCCAGGGATGGGGCAGCCACCTGATACCCGATTTTAGAGGGATTAGAGATCTCCATGGCAGGGAAATGCCCAGAATCAGCCAGCTGTGTCCACAGCAGCTCCCCTGTGCCTCTGTGGGTGAGATCTCGTGGTGCAGGTGAAGGGTTTGGTTGGGTCCCCTTGCAGCAGTGAGAGCACAGAGGGAATGACCCAAGGAATGAACTTTCTGCTTTCTGTGTTTCTTCTCTCTTGATGTCCTGCTGGGATTTTCTATTATCACTGAGTCAGAAGCAGGTTTATGTGCTGGGAGTGTGATTGATTTCCAGCTCGCACCTTGCAGTGGGCTGAAAGCAAACCACACTGGCTCTTGGCTTTCTTGATATTCTTTAAAGCAAGAAAAAAAAAAAACAAAAAAATTGAGTTTGGAACAAAATATCCCAGCAGCTTTCTCCAGCAAAGCCATGCTGAGGTTTCACTGGGAGCAACCCAGAAGGAAACAAGATTTTGAGCCTTGCCTCTATCAGGAGCTGTGGTTTTACAGCCTTTGGGGCTATGACAATGGACAGGTGAGGTGTGTTCATTCATTTTTTGTTTGATCCCTTAGCAAAGTCCCACAATGCCAGATTAAAACACTTTGGATTGACTAGTGGGCTGGAAGAAGGAAATATGTTCTAAAGCTTACAGGCTTATTAACCTGAAAAACTTGTGAGGTTTGACAGGCTCAGCTGTGAGTTTTGTGTTGTTCCATGTGATTTTTGGGGGAAAACCAAAGGAAAGCACTGAGGTTCAATAGAGCATCCCTCCAACAAGGCAGGCAGGAAGGAAAAGGTGATTTTGTTGCTGATACTGCTGCTGATTTATTCTGAGGAAATACAAATTTTATGGGTGCTGGGAGCTTTTATTGTGGTTCCTAATGATTCATTTGACCTCTGATAGCTGCCAGTGAGCCCAGCCTGGGAGCAGAGCCTCTGCAGACAGAGCAGGAGACAGAAATGTCAATTGCCACTTGTTCTGTTCAACCTGATTCCTCCAGACCTGAAGTGGGAATATCTGGAATGGAGCTAAATCTCCATCTGTGCTTCATGCATGCAAATCACAGGTGTGTTGTGTTAAACTGCATCCTGAAAAGCTGGGAAAAATAACCTCCAAAGAGGGAGGAGCAAATGGGAGGGTTTGAATGTTCAGGAAATGTTTTTGGGTGTGTCTGAGGGGTGGGCAAAGCCCTTGGGCCCTGTGGTGATGTCTCAGTGACTCCTGCCTTGGTACCCTCTGCACATCAGGGGAGGTTCAGGCTGGATATTGGGAACATCTCTTCCCAAAAAGGGCTGTCCAGCCCTGGCAGGGGTGGAGTGCCAATCCCTGGAGAGATTTAAAGCCCTGTGGATGTGGCACGTGGGGCAGTGGTGGCCTGGGCAGTGCTGGGCAATGGTTGGACTCAGTCTCAGAGGGATTTTCCAACCCAAACTGTTCCATGATCCTGTTGTTCTTCAGTTCCAAAGCAGTTTGTGATTTCTCACCTGGTCAAAACCTCTCTTTTAGAGGGATGGGAGAAAGGTGAGGATAGGAGGGACTGATCAGGCCCAACAGGAGATCAAACAACTCCTAATTTTAAAAATTAATGCACCAGAGCTTACCCAGAGAGTCTCAGGCTGAACCTGGAAACCCTGAGTTTTATCACCAGCCTGTTCTGGCCCCTCACCTTCCACAAAAAGTGTTGTGTGAAGGTTAATTTCAGAGTGAAACAGAGCTGGACTAAATGCAGACACAATGAGAGCTGAGCTAAGCTGTGCCCAGGCAGAATCCAGCCCAAAGTGCTTTTCTGAGCAGCAGGAACACGACCTAATCCTCTTATCCTTGGACTTGGAGGTGCTGGATGAGTGGGAATGGGAGGTTCCATTCAAAGAGAGGATTTGCTCTCTGAATGAGGCTGGAAATGCAAATAGTCACCTGTTCTGCTGATGGGTTTATAAAGGGTTTAAAGCTGCAGGCTTTAAATGAGGTGAATTTCATCCTCATTTCAGCCCTCGTGGCCCTGCAGAATCCTGGGGAGCTTCACCAGCAACCACAATTCTTTTAAAATCACTTTTTCTTTTTGGAAAGTCATTTCAGAGTAGTTGGATTTTGTCAACCACGAGGTGATCAGCACCACCATGAGGAGGGAGAAATGGTCAACCACAGGCTGAGATCACATCAGGAATGTTTGTTTAAAACTCCTGAAGGTTCTTCCATGCACTGGGTTTCTCCTCACAGTTCTCTGGCTCCTGGAATGCAATGCACTTTATCAGGAGACTGAATCCCAGCATCATGGAATGGATGGTTGGAAAAGACCTTCCAGATTGCCAAATGACCTGAAATATTGCAGTGACATTTGGCATCATTTATAACAGCTCAGTCTCCCCAAAGACTCACACCAAGGTTCCTTGGAGCCCTTCTCTGTGGATTCTGCAGTGGAAACACCAAAGGAAATGCAACATTTAGGGTTTGTGCCTCACTGTGTGCATGTCTGACACTCTGTGCCTGTCAAAAAATGATCCTCAGTGTCTTCTTCAGAACCCTGGAATGGTTAAAGATGGAAAAGCTCTCGGATCAGCGAGTCCAAGCACTGACCCAGCATGTTTTTGTAGATGTGGTGCTCATTCTCGGAAAAAATAAATGGAACTTAATGTTTTTCAGCATTCCCTGTGCAGCCCAGCATTCCCAGACCTTGTGGGATTCAGCACTTTCACACCACTCTGGGTAAATAAACCACAGAATCCCCTAAAATACTGCACCATTAAATTTGTTGCAGCAACAAATGATGCTTTTAGACATGAAACATTCGCTGTGCTGCTGGAGATTAACAGAGTTTATTAATGAGATTAACAGAGTTTATTAATGAGATTAACAGAGTTTATTAATCCTATAGAAGTTTGGATTGGCTAAATTCAGTGTGGCCTGAGATATGGCTGCATAGTAGAAATTAATGTCCAAAGAATTTTAATTGTCAGAAATCAAAATTCATTTGGTGTATATAGAACTAAGCACGTAAAAAAATAATGTTGGGGGAGAAAGACACAAAAAAAAATATTATTCTTTGTATGGGGCTGTTTTGAGTACAATAAGACTCTTGGAGGATTTTTCTACTTAAAATGCACTTTTAATGTTTCTCCCTTGCTGCCAGGCTTTGCAAGGTCTCCACCTGATATATTGGAAGTGGTAACAAACTCTTGAGATGGATTTTTGAAATCTTTAGACCTCTGACCAGGCTTGCAGTGATGACACAGAGGTAACAATAAAACCACTTGAGAGACATTTAATGGGACACTTTAAATGAAATCCCCGGGGCTGCTGATGGCAGCTGAGCTTGTTCTTGCCATTTTCCCATTTAACAAGAAGAAAAGGCCAAACAAGGAGCAATTAGTCAGAATAAAATCAGCTTTGATGACATTTTCCCTCCTGAACTCTGGTATAAAATGGTCACCTGAGGAAGAGCTGAAAGGATATGTGAGGAATTTGGATGTGGAGCTGCATGTTCTCACACACAGTGCTGGGTAAAAAATGAGCAGGTAAAGCCATCTTGGTGCACAGGATGCTCTCTGTTCATATTTTGCTCGGTTTTGGCCCAAATTTTCATTAATCTCAGCTTTTCTTTGAAGTCTGTGCAGGTGGAACTTGGTTTTCATCCTGTGGATCTCCATGACATTGGTGTGCTCGGGTTTCCCAGTTGGCCCTTCCATGGTAAGTCCCATTCTCTAATTACTCCCAGATCTGTTCCATTCCTCTTAAATTACTTCTTTATTTACCTGAATTTTGCTTGCTTGGTTGCTTCTTTGCTGCTGTGTTTTGTATTTTTTATAAAATGAAAGGACTTTCTTGTATTAAAGCGATTGGTTCAATATTTTTACCTCATTTTCCTGGAGCATTGCCTAATTTTTCCTGGTGTTATTAATAAAATATGCAAGCCTCTGAAATAATCATGTGAGCAACTCAGTGCCTGTTTAATGTGGAGTGTGGGGAGCTCAAATCCTGGATGGAAGAGAGAAAATCACAAATATCTCCATTTAATCTGAATTCCTTGCTTATCTCAAAGAGGTGCAATTACATAGATATATTTGTGTTAATTTCATTTATTGCTAGTGAGTTTATCAATTAATTAACTTATTTAAAATCAGCTGATTTATTTAGACACAGCTGGATCTGAGTAGCCACATTTCCTAATGGATGGGTTCTCTTTATGGCAATGACATCATGGTAAAAGGACTTTAATTGCTTCAATAAATGTCAAAATAAAAGTTATTTGTTCAGGAAATCTAGTGAAAGAGCAGCTAAAAATTCAAAAGGAGAATTTCTCTGGGCCCGTTTTTTTTGTTTTTATGGATTTTTTTCTTGCAAAAAGTGTTTTTTATTGTTAGGGAGAAAATTCAGCCTGGGAAGCGCCTTGTCAGTGGCAGTTGGTGGCAGAAAAAGTCATTAAACAAACAAAAAAATTAACTTAATAACCAGTATTAAAGAAGAGCACTAAAACACTGAATTAAAGCAAACCCTAATTAAGTTTTACCAGCAATTCCTAGTGTTAATCCTATGGCTTTGCATGGAATTTTTAGAGATTACAGAATATGACTTTAAGATGGAAAATCAGCTGGGAAATCAGGATATGATGAAATACACACAGAGCAACCACAGACATGCCAGGAAATGGTTTTATTTTATAATTCAGCAGTAATTAAATGCAGTTTATTTTAAGAGCTGTTGAAATATGTGAAATTTTTATGTAGTTGGCATTTTTTTTCCTATGGAGTGCAAGTAAAAGGAATGTGTGCAAAACCCTGGGTTTTTGTCCAAGCCTGGACTTTTATGCAGACTTTTTAAAATTCCCATTACTATTTTGTCATTATTAAACTTAGAACTACTTCCAGGATTGGTCATAACTACTGGAAAGCACCCTCCAAATTTTAGCTTTACAGGTATTTTTGTTTTCTCTTACCTGTAATCTAAGCCTCAGAAGTTCACACAGGTTATACAAAGCTGGTATTTCATTTTTCCCTGAAAAAATCTCATTTTCCAGCAATAAACACCTGTGTTGTTCCAAGGAAACTATGTCACAGCTGGTCAGCATCACAGAAAACAATTCATATCATACCCTAAACATAATTGTATCAGTATTTTAGACCAGAAATGTATTAAAAAAAAAAAGAAAAAAATCTGATTTTGATCATGATAAACCCTTAGAAAATAACAGCTCATCCCTGTCATTCAGAGCATAAATCGCTTTTGTGTTTCTACTTTGCTCTGTATCCTGAACAAGTCCTGGCAAATACACAAATCCATAATTTTACCTCCTCTTATCTCTTTTTTTTTTCCCCCTCCTTGTTTGTTTGTTTGTTTGTTTGTTTGTTTGCCTTTCATCTCCAGAGCACCAACCCTTTTTACCTGACCTGCCAGCTGCATGGGAGATGGGATTCATGCCTGGTGCTGCTGAGCAGCTGCCTGTCCCAGGTGGGCAGGGGTGAGGAGCTGCCCCTTGGGAAGCCTCTCCTGGAGTCCCCTCTCCACAAAAGGTCCTTCCGCAACGGCGTCGGAGCGGGAATTAAAAAAACTTCCTTCCGAAGGGCAAAGTCCTGAGCAAGTGTCCCAAAGGCCGGCCCAGGGTTTGAGATCTGATGTTCCAGTCGTTGCTTTCAGTTCCTTTTGATGCTTTTCTCTGGCGAAGCCACCTCTGGCAGAGTCCCCAGGTGTCGCTTTCCGAGCGGAGCAGACGGCAGCGCTCGGGAAGGGCTTTGTCCCCAGAGTCACACCGGCGCAAAGTTTTGTCTCGAAATGAATGTTTTCATTTGCTTAATTTCCCTCCTTTGTCAGGCTCCAGGTTTTAATCAAGCTGCTCTTTGATTCAGCCAAAGATAATCCCGTGCTTTGAGGAGATGCGTGCCCGCAGCCCGCGGGGAGGACGGAGTATTCCCAAAATCCCTCCTCTCTGCCAGGCACGAGGCATTCCTCTGCTTTCCCATCCCAAATCACATTTACTTGAAGGCAACTGGTAATTTAAATACAAATTTAAAGTACACTTCATTTCAGGTTTCCAGTGACACGGAGGGCCACTGGTGAAAGGATCAGGCCCCACTTGTAACTTCCACCGGCATTTTAATAAAGTTATTTAAAATGACTTTGGCAGGAAATAGTCTCTGGGGATGTCTCATCTCATATCCAGAAGAATCTTGGGAAATCACTCTAAGGCAGGGTATCAGCACCTCTCCCTGTGCCTCAATTAATTGCCTTAGGTAGGCAACACCCAGATGATGAAATGTGCCAAATCTGGGAAATCTGGGATTTTTTTTTTTTAATTTCCTGTTGGAAAAAAAAAAATAGAACAAGGAAAAGGTAATTTGATGTGAAATATGTAAATATGGTGTGGAGGAAAGGTCCCCTGATGAGTTACACATGTGTGAGTTCTACTTGTGGCTGTGTCCCCTGAGTGTAGCAAACTGTGCCCTTGGCTTGAAAATGTGGCAGAGTGTCTCTGCAATGCCTTTTACAGTCAAAGCTGTATATTAATTATAATAAATCACTCTGTGGATGTTTTCTAATATTTTCCTGTTAAATATCATAGCTCAGGAGATCGTTTTTAACCCTGCAACGGGGTGGTTTGGTGTCATCACCTCTGTGATGCCCTCCCTGAGCTCGTGGGGTAAAGTGAGCCCAGCACGGAGCCGTGCTGGTGGGACAGCAGGTTTTTCGGGATGATTTCTGGCTGATCCAAGGAGATCAAACACATTCCTGCCTGTGTTTGTCCAGGCTGAAAAGTTTAACTCATCCTGGTTTTTAAAGTCTCTTAAACACTTGAGTTCTTTTGGGGTCATCTCAAGTTTGCTAAGTGGGAACCATGGAACAAAGAACCATGGAACCAAGGAATCATGGAATCCTAGGAACCATGGAACCCAGGAACCATTGAACCCAGGAACCATGGAATCCTGGGAACCATGGAATCCTAGGAACCATGGAACCCAGGAACCATGGAATCTAGGAACCATGGAACCCAGGAACTATGGAACCCAGGAACCATGGAAACCAGGAACCATGAAATCCTAGGAACCATGGAACCCAGGAACCATGGAATCCTAGGAACCATGGAACCCAGGATCCATGGAACTCAGGAACCATGGAAACCAGGAACCATGGAACCCAGAATCCATGGAAACCAGGAACCATGGAACCCAGGAACCATGGAAACCAGGAACCATGGAACCCAGGATCCATGGAAACCAGGAACCATGGAACCCAGGATCCATGGAAACCAGGAACCATGGAATCCTAGGAACCATGGAACCCAGGAACCATGGAACCCAGGAACCATGGAACCCAGGATCCATGGAAACCAGGAACAATGAAATCCTAGGAACCATGGAATCCTAGGAACCGTGGAACCCATGAACCATGAAGTCTAAGGAACTCTGGAATCCTAGGAGCCATGGGATCCTAGCAGCCATGGAAAATGCCTCAGGAGTGTGCTGGATATTTATTACCCTTGGTAATGATTAATAACTGTCAGATGGGAGCAAGCTCAGGGTGGCACCGTGGTGACACTGCAGCTGGGCATGGTCCTGTGTCACTGCTGGCTGCTGGCATTTCAGCCATGCCAGCTGTCCTGCAAATTTTCCATCCCAAACACTCTCCAGGTCTCTCCAGGACTCCCCAAGGAGCAGAACTTCACTTTCTTTAGCCATGGAAAAGGGAAGGGCTGGGAATGATTCCTGGCTGGTGACAGAATCACAACCAGGTCCTGAGTGCATGGAATTCCCAGAGCAGCTGGGGCTGCCCCTGGATCCCTGGCAGTGCCCAAGGCCAGGCTGGACACTGGGGCTGGGAGCAGCCTGGGACAGTGGGAGGTGTCCCTGCCCATGGCAGGGGGTGGAATGGGATGACCTTTAAGGTCCCTTCAGTCCAAACCAGTCTGTGATCCCATGATTCCATAATTCCATGAATCCATTCTGCATCTGCACACAGCTGTGGGGATGGAGGTGTTTTGTCCCAGGGCAGAGCTCTGCCCTGCTCATATCCCCACCCAAACAATCTTTCAGGAAAGCAAAAACCCCAAACGAATTCAGATTTACCTTTGTTTGGTTTTTGAGATCTGTTTCTGTTAACATTTTCCTACATAATCAAATATGTTCCTGCCTTGGTAACCTGGGATGAGCAAGGTTGTCTTTAAGCCAGCAGAACTCTGTGTGGAGCTTGGGAAATCAGGCTCTTCCCTTTCATTTATTGTGCAGGAATGAGAGTAACTCATTTAGTGCTTTGGCATTTGTCTTTGGGCAGGGCATCTTCCAGAGGGCTGCTGTCCTGCTCCCACAGACCTTCATCCCCTTTTATCAAAAATAAGGGATGCAAGAAAAATTGGCTGCTGGAAAAATCCCATTCTTTATGATTTAGCCAGTCCCTGACAGGCCACACTCCAGCTGGAGGGATCTGCATGCACAAAACAATGGGACCAGGTCGCCTGAATCACCTAAATCCAGGGCAAGCCTGGAAAATGTGGATTGTCCAGCTGCCTTTCAGGAGTTCTGTCACTGGAGGGCTGATGTGGCCAGCTCAGCCCACAGAAGACTCTGCAATGCTGAACTCATCTCTGAACTTTAAAGGTGGCTTTGTTTTGGAGAGAACAGAGGGTGACCCCAGTGATCTCTGTCAGGAAATAAGGATCTGAGGGGGCCATTGCCAGGCACATTAATTTTTATGCTGACAGGAACTGGAAATGTGGCAGAAAATGTCTTTTTTTCAGTAAAAAGTGAACAATGGGAACAACTCTAGGGGTGCCAGCCTGCACCATAATTAATGTGTTGTCATTAATTTTATTTCTTTCTGGAGAGCAGGGATTCATGACGCTGTGAGAAGATAATTTGTGCATTTCTTTACTATTTTTCTTGGCTAACATTACAGAAAGAGAAATGATCAAAGGGTTCAAAGGGTGGGAAGAGTGATGCTTTGTGTGGGGATTGAGGGGCAAGTTGGGGAGTTGGGAATGCTCTGGCCAGTCATGGCTGAGTAATTCAGTCTGTGACTTTAGAAAAATAATTTCTACTCAGTTTCCATGTCTGAACAATAAGGAAGTGCCTTCATTGAGCCAGCTTGACTAAGCAGTCATGACTGATGGATTTGGGACGAGTTTTGGGACAGAAAAGGGTGGTTTCAACAGCTGGAAAGGCTGAGGGAGAGGACATGAAGAATTCCCGAATCCATCACAATTTTTTTTCCCCTTACTTTGCTCTCTAACTTGTATCTACCTCTGGAAGCTTTAGACATAAATTTCCAGTGATGATTTCTTGTTTCTGGGCTGTGAGAACCATCCCTGAGCTCAGCAATCACCGTTTGGAGCAGCCAAACTCAATTTGGCCAGTTGTGATTGTAGTTCAAACTAGAAACCAGATTCCCCTAGATTTACTGAATAAATTACTTTTATTTTGACATTTACTGAAGAATTAAACTCCTTTTAACTGTGATATCATTGCCATAAAGAGAACCCATCCGTTAGGAAATGTAGCTACTCAAATCCAGCTGTGTCTAAATAAATCAGTTGATAATAAATAAGTTAATTAATTTATAAACCTGTGCTGGGCCCTGGGGTTGGGCTGATGCTACCTTGAGGTTGTGGGAGGTGCATCCCCATCCCATCCCACCCAATCCCATCCCATCCCCATCTCCACTCCTGGAGTGGCACCTTCCAAGGAGCAGGACGTGTCACCTGCTGCTCCTCTGCTCCCTAAAATCCATCTCTGCCTCTGAAGGTTTGAGGTTCCCACTAGTGAACCTGAAGGGAACAAATCCCATAAAACACCACCAACGAAATCTGCCCAAAGACAAGAAGAGGAATTAACACTTTCGTCTTCATATTCTTCATATTCTTCTTCTTCTTCTTCTTCTTCCTCTTATTCTTCCTCTTCTTCTTCTTCTTCATATTCTTCAGATTCTTCTTCTTCAGATTCTTCTTCATATTCTTCATCTTCTTCTTCATATTCTTCTTCTTCTTCTTCATCTTCATCTTCATCTTCATCTTCATCTTCATCTTCATCTTCATCTTCATCTTCATCTTCATCTTCATCTTCATCTTCATGTTCTTTATATTCTTCTTCATCTTCATCTTCATCTTCATGTTCTTCATATTCTTCTTCTTCTTCTTCTTCATCTTCTTCTTCATAGTCTTCTTCATATTCTTCTTCATATTCTTCTTCTTCTTCATATTCTTCATCTTCATCTTCATCTTCATCTTCATCTTCATCTTCTTCATATTCTTCTTCTTCTTCTTCTTCATCTTCTTCATCTTCTTCTTCATCATCTTCATCTTCTTCATCATCTTCATCATCATCTTCTTCTTCTTCTTCTTCTCTTCTTCTTCTTCTTCTTCTTCTTCACAGATCATAGGCAAGGAAGGCAATTAAATAGCCTGAAGTAAAAGCACCTAATTAACTTGCAAGCCTGGAAACTCCTCGCTGTAATGACATCCCAACCCTCGGGTTTCTGATTGCCCAGCACATATTAAAGTATGGATATCACATTTAGGTTTCCTAATTTGCTATTATTTGCCTGTATGTGGTAATTTATTCCCTGAAAACACCAAGAGGAAGAAAGGGAGAAATCTCTTGCTGCTTTTAACTCTGGATATAATTTTGACCTTAAGAAAGAACAAGACAGATATGAGAGAGTATATTAGATGTTATTATTACCGTAATAAAAGAGAGATAAAAATCATCATGCAGAAAGGCTCTAAGACAACTATTAACCATTTGTCATATAAAGAAAATCAAAATTTAACTTATCAGAGAGTCTGGCACTTTAAAGATTCATCATGAAAAATTACTTTGAACCGTGGAGCATTTATGCAGAATGTCATTGATGAGCTGTCTGCTTAAATGTTGAAAGAGTTTGGGGAAAGATTGAAAAAATGTCAAAGATACGCCTCGTATCAGTCTGACCATATTTAAATTTATTTTTGGGAGTGAAGCAGCATGGCAGGACTTTTTCCTTGAAGGAAACAAGCTGGAATTCACTCTCCTACCCCAATGGGCCGTGGCTGGTGAGAACAACTGAGGTGAGGATGGACCTTGGTGACTGAAAAAATGACACAGTTAAATATCAAACATCCCTCTGGGGCTGGGGTTCAGTTTCTGGGTTAGGGCAATTCTTCTGTCTTTGTGGTGATAGGCAGGCTTTTCCTTCTAATTCCTTCCCAGATTTGAAGTCACTGGGTTGCTGATGCTGGAAAAGAAAGTGATCTTAAAACTCGAGCAGCTGAGACCCATCTTGTCAACTTCTTTGGTGTGAACCTGCCAGAACACACGTAAGGGCTCAGTGTTATTATTATTGTCACCACCTGTAATTTTCAGGCTAAGAAGGATTCATTGCTCAGACAAACATCAGTCTCAGAGGCCCTGGGATTTCAGAGGAGCAGGCATTCAGCCATA